>NC_052613.1:42302895-42670909 GCF_016545825.1 Eucalyptus grandis
ATATGTTGGTAGCCGTCATGGACAGGACACTCTCGTGAGAAGGTGTCCGCCACAATGCCATCGGCGGCTAGGCCTGTGGATGCTGCAAGGTACGCAAGGGTGATAGACATCGTGCCTTCTAGAAACATAAAGAAGTTGAAACACTTGTCCTGTAGCACCACCGAAAAAGTACAGAGGAGTGGTTGTGGAAGTCTTGTTTCTCTGTCGACAGGCGGATGGGATGGATTCTCAGCTTCTCCCGAACTGAACCCTCTTGCCTTATCAGGCATGCGACCCACCTTGAATTGTGATTATCAGCAGAAACCCAACACCGAGGAACCGATTTGCTCCACCCTGACAAATCACCCATCTTTTCAGGCGACATTGTCGGGGAAGCTTTGTGGTTTTCGGAATACTTCTCTTTAAGGGTGTCCTTCACTCCTGTACAGTCCGGGTTAAAAACAGGCCCTGTTACGTCATCGTCAATCTTCTATCAGATTGTTGAACAGTGAACTACTTGAAATTCTCGACCTCGATCTGATACAACATGTTTCTTGCTTTCAACTGGTTGGCAATCGCTCTTATTAGAACCTATCCTTGACGAGCTTCACAAAAGTAACGTCACGTGTGCTTACAACCACCGATTTAAAGATTCCTAATGAAGAGACGAGCAATTAGGGAGGGAGGGAGGCAATGAGAGAGAGAGAGAGAGAGAGAGAGAGAGAGAGAGAGAGAGATCAAAGTGCTCGAATTGAAAAAGTAGAGACTTCACGGCTTAAGTACGTTTTTATCTAAATGGAGATGCTGTTACTTTCTGGCCCATTACTGAGCCAGCGTGGGGTCAAAATAAGGGGGCACATGTTGACATTAGGCCCAAAATGTGGGCCCAAATCTAAGAGAAATTAATGGCCTAAATTGGGATATGACAATACACTTAAATTACGTTTGGTCATCCAGATAAAATAAGGTTGGATTATAAATCCTCCAAATATTCTCTAGATTGTAGAAAATCTGATCACATGCTTGGTACAATCCAAGATAGGATAATTTTTTTTTAATGAAAATCTCGCTTGCCTAGTACAATCTCTTGTCTAGATCTCATTGCTTGAGTTCCCTCACTGATATTTGAAACCCGCTCTTTCTAGCTCCCTTCGGTTTGTCTCCTTCCTTGCCAATTTCACTAGATCCACGGCCATCTCACCCTCTGGCCTGATTTTTTTTTTATCTAGCACTTTATTCAGGTATATCCGATTTTATCTAATTTAGGGAACGTTGCCAAATATCGAATAAGATATTTTGTTATCCTATCCGAACTACTAGATGTAGCCTTAACTCATAAGACTAACTCAATAGCATGCTTAATAAGTTCATTATGCCATAACAATACGATTGGCTCAAAAAGCACTTTGATGGAATGTCTAACAAGCTCATCGATGATGAGTGTTTAATGGATAGAGTTCAAGGGAAGTTCATGACGTGTGATGCCAATCAATTGACTTGAAATATATCAAGAAGTCGAAGACCAAGTCAAGAATGATTTATCGACCAAGGAATGGTTATACTTAAAGGATTGGGAGCGGTTGCAAATTATTCGTAAAGCATTGCAAGTCAAGAGGCAATTAGTGAATTTTGTTGAAGAAGATTGTGCATAACAAAATTGCATGCATGATGGATAAAGGACGCACCTCTCATTGCACATTCTACAGTCACAAAACATCAACCAAGGCATCAAGAATTGTGAGAAGGGCTTGTCAAATTAAAGGTGAGTAATTCCAAATTCCATATAAGTTTTACCTAGAACTTGAAATCTATTTGTCAGAACATGTTTCTCGTTTTTTAGAACCTGAAACCCACCATGTCATAGGTTTTGAAGTTGGTTTTAGGGTCTACCCACTTTCTATTTATATTATCAATTGAACGATTGCAGTAAATCATCACCTTTAATAATCACTACTTGCCATTACAATTCACTAATCATAACTTTTATTTAAACACACAAAAGATATAAAGTATTAACAAAGTAAAAGTCTCAATCATAAAAATGGAAATTCGGACCAGAGGTTTCAGATTATACATTTATCATCGAATATCATAAAATACTGTAGGATCGTAATAAGACATAGACTAAGAAAAACACAAAAATTTATTCTAGTTCTAAGTTACAGGTTTTAAGTTCCATTAACCTAGAACTTGGAATCTACCAATTAAAATAGGTTTCCCAATTTTTGGAATCTGGAATCCAGTAAATCTTGGAACCTAGAACTGAATATGTTCTCATTAGTCCAGTTTTCAAATTCCAAGTTCTACCTTGAAACCATACTCACCCCTATGTTAAAGTTTGAAGAAAATCATTTGGATTAGATTTCACCAAAGTTTGAATGTTCAATTTGAATTAAATTAAGTTTCCTAATTTCAGTATTGTACTTGTCTTTGATTATAAAAACTTTAAAGTAGTGTCTGCCTTTTACTTTTCCTATGCACTTAATCGATTTCTTTTAAAAAGCTTATATCCAATCTTAGTCATCGAGCAAACATGCTATCCAAAATTGTAAGCCATCTCTGATTTAGTAAAGTCTTTTTGTCCACGAATTATATTTATAATTCAAATTTTACGAAGTCCTTGAAATTTCAAGGCACATTATAATCCACTTGCTTTTGATTTAAAGCCAAATTTGATGCTTTAACAACTTGACAAAAATACACGTGACACGTACATAGAGATTTTTTTTAGGACTCTAGTATACTTTTCCACCTTCCCTTTTTAAATTTTGAATGTTCAAATTTATAATTCTGGGGCTTTCTTTGATGTCATCCGGTGGTAGGGTTGGAAATATAATGGGGAGTCAAAGTCTTAAAAAGGAGGTCAAATATACAACGCATCTCAGTATTTTTAGGTGTGTAGTGGGGTCGATTGAACCCGGGTCAAATAAGGACGCTCCCCCACTAATCTTGGATGGGACCACATTGCATGGTCACCCCAAGTTTTAAGAATAGAGCTGTTTACCATCACACGAAAGCCAAACCTCAAAGACGAAAGACGCCCACCACCCAAAAACTTCCCCAATTCATCTAAAAACGCAGCCCCAATTTTTTTGACAAGGATCTAGTACATGCTTGTCTTTCGTTGGTCGCGACAAGAGCACGTTCTCCCTTTTCTTTTGTCCTTTTCGGTAGCTGTCCCAATTCGAACCTCGCTTGCTTCAGACTCAAAACTTTGCTTCTCAGCTCAACCCCAATTCAACAAGCAAAGAGAAAAGGAAAAGACACAGAGAGGTTGGGTAGAGAGCCCGCCCACTACTTTTGTGCCCACTTTCAAAGTGTGATCTTGTGCTATCGCGCGCTCCCTTTTTTCTTCTTTTAAACGTTTGACCAATCATATGCATAAATAAGATAATTGGCTAATTATGTGGTTCATGAGATGTTAAGAGTCCGTTTGCTTGAAAGAACATTGTTCCGGACAATTGTTGTCCAACTTCTCTGTGTTTGGATGAAGGGAAACTAAACGATTTACAAAAATTGTTTTTCATTAACTGAAAACGATAAATTTAGATTGGAGAAAAACGACTTTCCTTTCTAGTAAAAAAGGAATTACTTTCCATAAACTACTAAATAAATGAAATCTAAGAAACATGGTTTTTTTGGAAATTATTTTCTTTTACCATGAACGTTTTCAATGAAAGGAACGTCTCCTAAATTGCTATAGTTAATCCACGTGGAGGGTCCAAGGAGTAACGAGATGTGTATAGTTTGCATTCTAAATTAAAAAGATTGCAGTCGTTCCATGAACCCGAGATGCAAAGGCTTTCTATCGATCATGCGTGCCCCTTTAATGTTTTATGGTGGGTTCGCTTTTATTTTGCGCACTTCCTTTTTTTTCCCCTCCCTTTGATAAAAGAATTCTGTGTACTTATACTGGTGCCACCTCCTTTTGACCAGCAGAATCAGCATCTGAGAACAGACAATTTACGGACAACAACCAGCGCGTGTGGGAGACTGTTGGCCGCTAAACATTCATGACAAGGCAGCCCCCAAAACATTAGCCGGCCACTCATTAAGCATTTCAAATAAGGAAACGTTTGATTTTCAAAGTATCGCTGAGGAAAGATCGTCTGGTACTTGATTGCTTTACAAGGGCGCTTTTCGACGACACTCTATTTCGATAAACAGGACAAATCCGATGTACATCGGACCTGTAATCAGGCAAGAAAATACGGAAGATAATTTAAAGTAGGGTTTCGTCTGATGAGTTGCCCTGGATGATTTATCTTTGGATTCTGGAGAGCATATTTTGTGCGACACAAGCTTCCAATATTCTTCGACTTCCCCTAGTGCTAGCCACGAAGAATACAATGCTTTCCGGAAGAGAATATACGGCGGGCAATCAATCAAGCAGCAAAACATTTGGTACTGGAGTGTTCTCAAACTTTTCTAATTAACTTTAATTACAATCCCATGTCTAGACGAACTTAAGCAATCCTGCACACACATTTCTGTCGTCTTCTCTCCGTCTCTTTCTCTCTCTCTCTCTCGATACCTATGCTTGACCCGGAGGTTGTTTTGAGTTCCCAGATCTCCTGAAACCAAAGGAAAAACACATAAATTTAAAGCCACGCATTATTTTTTTATAAGTGATAAAAAGCAATGAATGTGCTTTGGTTCTCTTGGTTGTTCTCTCTAGGGTTTTTTTTTTTTTTTTTTCAATTACCCTTTATGTTGTGAATAAAAGTGCCAGCTTCCAATATATTAGACCACGATTTTCAATGGCATGTTTGAAGATGCTGCATGTGTGTTCTAAAGGGACGGGAAAGTGAAGACCAAAAGAAACAATTAAAGCTTCAAAAGGTTGCATGTACTCTGGACATATCTATATTTACGTAAAGCTTTAGATAAGCATTGAAATTGAATAAAGCAAGAGAACATCTTCCCTTTTGATGGCAGGCACATATTAGATTTAGCTCCTTTGTTAGAGCATTAAGTAAATAGCTGACACAATAGTTTCTTTTTTCTATGCAATGAGAGGGAAGGGTACTTATTCTGTAGGCACTTGACGAAAATGCACCCAATATAACAGACTGTCAAATCGTGTGAGACGTGAAAATTCATGATTGAGTATACGGGTTCTCACTATGAGTGGACACGTATATAATGTCTTACATGCAAGTGTTTTCATCTATCTCTTAGAGAAATCAAAAGATGAAAGATTATAGAATTGGGATATATTTAAATTGTTGAATTAAGCAGACCTTTTGTTTTGTTAGTTACCGTTGATCGTATTTTCAAGGAAAAGACATTCAAAGTATAAAATTTCATCAAAGGGACATGATTGTGAGATATTATGTCCTTATTTGGTTTATGAAATAAATTTTGACATTGGCATATGCTGTAATGAAATGAATAGAATGGGAATACTTTATATATAAAGGGAAAAGTTGATTTTTTTTTATAACTGGACATCCATATGAATCACTCTGAAGATGATAATATAGTTATTCTTAGCTGTCTAAAACTTTCGCAAAAGCAACTGTTTCATAGGGGAGAAAACTTTAGCAAAAGAGAAATTCACTATGCATGGAGCAAGAAGCACTGACACAAACCTTCGGGCTATAACTCTATATTAAAAACATAAGAGAATCACGTTAGCTCTTTTCTAAAGCCCACAGCAAACCTCGAGCCTATTAAATACCGCTGGCTCAAAATCACTAATCATGTCAAATTTTATGAACATTGCGTAGAAATGCACTCATCACATCACAAACACGGCTTCAAGTTTTCATGAATCCAATAAAATATATCTCCTGTCCTTTCTGTAAAAGAGAGAAAAAACTTCATGTACCGTACCTGTTATGAATAGGATCAGATCCATTAGGTACTCTCCTCTTGCTCATGTAGTAGAGATCTGACCGCGGACGGAAAACAAGCTTCTTCTCTCTATCAATCAACTCAGAGTTCCTCGCCTTCCCCTTCGACCACTCCTTCAAGGGCGGGGTTGGTGGTGCTCCTCTACCGCCAGCTGCTTCCGCCATCGCAAACACCAAAAACCAAACGAGACTCAGAGCTGCTAGTGCTCTGAGTAGGAACTTTGCGGATAGAGGACAATTCTTACCCATGGGATATGCTCCTTATATAGTCCTCTATACACAGGTTTCCACTCTCTCTCTTTTTTTTTTTTTTTTTTTTCCCTTTTCCTACAAAGAAAAATGCTTAGATTTCTAGGATGACTAAGACGAACGACGAAATATGGCAGAACTCAACACCATCATTGCACAATGATTGCCATGCATGAAAGAGAAAAGAAGACAGAGAGTGAGAGAGAGAGAGAGAGAGAGAGAGAGAGAGAGAGGAGTGCCCGGGGGTGGGGGGTTTGGGGAGTGGGCTAAGGCAAGAATTCTATTTTTTGGGTGATGGAAGTCTTCCCTAATTTACTTCGTGGGCTACGGATGGTTTGTTTTCTTTATAGGTTGAAGCGATTCTATTGCGCTTTCTCGAAGAGAGAGAGAGAGAGAGTGGGCAGGCTTAGCTGGCTTCTTTGGTGACATGAAAAGGGACCTAAGTTTGCTTTATACTGGTGAATTTTAATACGACACTGCTTTTAAGCTTCCATTTGAGTTTTTTCATGCACATGCACCCACAATGCCCGAAGAGCCTTGGTGCCTCTCCCTCCCCATCCCATTCTACGTTACGAATAAAAGCAAAGATATTTGGAACGACAATTGGCTCCTCTCGTATCTCCTGCGCTCACGTGGCAATCTGTTTTTAAAAGGATTCACATACAATTACCTATGACAGAGCACCGAGGGGTACACGTGACTATGTGAGTTGTGTTAGAGGATTCCGATATTGAAAATTTAGAGTGCATTTGGTTCAATTTTCTCAAGGGGCATTCAATCAATGCCGGGGTGTTAGACAAATTTTACGTAGGGACTTTCAGCTAAATGCCAGCCCTGGGAAAACTGAAAATCCAATACTAGTAGGGACTAACATTGAGCCTTCAGTATTTAACCAAATGGTAAAAATTAGATTTTTTTCTTTCAAAACTACTCTCACCAATTTGTTAGTTTTTTGATTTCGCCCATTTGTACAACTATTAATTTTTTTTGAGCGACGGCAACTGGTGAAGCCAAATTTGGCTAGAGAAGGGTTGGTGAGGGTCACTCGACCCGGTGACCCCTGCCAAAGGTTGCACAACCTTGGGCGACCATTGCCTGGGTCTCACGACCTTAGGTGGCCTCAGCTAGGTCTTGCATGATCCTGACAACCTAGGCGGTGGTCGCTTGGGTTGCATGCCGCCTAGGTTGTGCCACACTCCTCAGGCGACCTCAACTAATGGCCACTGGCATCAGACTTGGCTTGTCGGTGGCCATAGCTCTTCGTTAGCTCCGATGAAAGGTTTAGGTTTTTATTTTTTAATAAAAAAAATATAAAAACAATTGCCAAAACTCATTGCAAACTTTTTTTTTTGCAAATTGCAAAAGGTTTTTTCATTTGCATTCCCTCGAAGGATTTTGACTTTCAGAATTTACATTACACCCAAAGTTCATTTGCAAACCTGAACCAAATGCACTTTTAGTATGTACGAAGCAGTTTGGATACCTTAATTAGTCCATACCACGTTAGTTTAAGTTTTTAATGAAGTAGTATCTAACTAGATATGTTCTTAGGTTAGGACTTACGATCTCTCTCACAAATCTTCTCAAGTGCAGGTATTGGAATTCTGCTGCAACTTTCGAGCCCAAACAAGCGGTATCCAAACCTTGATCAGTGGCGCTCCAATGTGGATCGATATTTGACTTAAATATCTCAAAAACGATATATATGACCAACATAGATTTTGGTGAAAATTTTCATCTCGATGTGTTTGGCAAAAAGAGACTATGGGTGAAGGCAGGTATCGAGGTAGAGCAATTTTATTCCATGTACAACAATGATGTTTGTTCGGAAGCTATCCCGTAACAAAGGTGGAGATGCAAGTGTGAGATTGTTTGAGGTATACATGTAAATTCTGCGTCGGAGAACTCTCACATAAGAAATTTAGTGTTATGTGAAATAGTCATTTTATCTTAAATATTTAAAAATCATCGACTTATACTTAGTGAAAATGAAAATAGACATATTATTGATGGGATCAAATTTAGACTCTTTTCTAAAGATCTCCTCTAAAGGGTATAGGACTTCTGCTACGAGTCCTAACATAGGGATTGCACTATTTGGTTTCTATTTCAATCCCAAACGCCTTTCTTCATCAAATATGTAAGCTGATATTGGTTTTACCAGTTAGGTCAAATTGGGTTAGTACAACCCTAATATGACCCGAACTACCCAAATTGCTTCATTAAGATGTTAAATAGCTATGATGGATTTTATTAATGGGATTGATGTGCGTACTGGGGATGCATAAACAAAACAGAAATATTTAGGGAAATGTTAATAAAATTACGAAATTGATTCCTTTTTTTGGGCTAATTTACGAAAAACTCCAAGATATATTATCCAATACTATACCTACAAATATGATCTAATATAAATAATTTATTGCATACCAATATTCATTCACATAACATATTAATTGGCAAGGATGTACCAAATTAAGCGCTCAAGCCAAATAGGTTAATGTAGGTCAAATCAATAATCCTAGCAACAAGATCTTGACAAATTCAATTAAATAGAACATACATGTAATTTTCAGGTGACATTAGTTTCACCTTTATATGGCCCAATTTATAAATCAACTCAAATGTATCGTGACAAGATTATGACACGAAACACGAGTAACATAAATTTGAATCCACTAGACTTCCACTCGAGTCATGTTTTCATATCATGACAGAAATAGATACTCACAAGTTTAATTAACCTCCTCTGGTCCACTTTATGCCTTAATCACTTGGACCACCCTTAGTTGGACCGCAAAAACTTATACTCTCCCAAAAATGGGGATATGTGATCTTTAGGAATATGATCACCCAACACATATAGATATAGATGTACATGAATATGAATTAGAAGCTGGTTCCACCTTTAGATGGTTGAGGACCTTTTGATTGGGGAATATTGTCACTCCTTACTTCGATGGTTAAAGCATATGGCCCATTTTTTTTGTCTTATCCATTCTCTGCATGCATGTTGGAGTTATAATCAATATGCTGGCAAGAATCCAATGCTTGTCACTAGGAATGGCTTCTCCTAGAAGGATGATATAACTAAGTACAGTATCCTACAACATTTTTTCTTTTTTCTTTTGATTTGGGTCAGCGGCCGTAAAAAGTGCCGATGGTTCCAAGATTATATAATCGTTGAGAACCTGAGATTTGACATGCATCAGAATGCAACTTTGGGTGTCCAAGGAATAGAACCTGAATGACCAAGAAAAAAAGAAGGAATAGAACCTGCCTTGGTTCCTCAATTATGAATTCCCTTTTGTTACCTAGGCTGCGTTTGGTAATGTTTTTGTTAAAAATTGTTCCGAAATAGAAATAGAAAAACTATTTCTGTTCTAGGGAACAATTTTTGAACAAGAACGCGTTTGGTAAACTTGTATAATTTTTTTGTTTCTTTTAATTTTTTATTCATTTTTTTTTTTTATTTTTCTTTTTCTTTTCTCTTTGGCCGGTCGCCGACCACCGCCGTGGTGGCCACCGGCTAGGCGACGTCGACGAGCTCGCCGGGAAGCTAGCTTGGCCCCGGCGAGCCTCACCAAGCCTCGCCCTGGCTTGGCGAGGCTCCGACGAGCTCGCCGGTGGCCCGGCGAGATTGTTGTTGGCCAGTGAGCCATGCCAAGCCACCGGTGAGGCTCGGCCTCGCCTAGGTGGCGGCGTGAGGTCGGCCTCGCCCTAGCCTAGCGAGGCCCGGCCTCACGCCATCGGCCGGGAGGCCGACCTCGCCCAGGCACCGGCGAGGCTCGGTCTCGAGAGATCTGGGTGAGCTCAAGCTCGCCTAGCCAAGGCGAGGCCGACCTCACGCCGGCTGGTCGTTGGCCATGGCCGAGGTCGGCGATCGGCCAAAGAAAAAAGGAAAAAAGAAGAAAAAAAAGAAAAAAGAGAAATAAGTTTTGTATTTTGTTCTTTTGTTTCTTCAAAAGTGTTCCTGGGAACAAATAACAAGTTTTTCTTGTTTCTTGTTTTTGTTATCGGGAACAAAAGTGTAAACAAATGCGTTTTTTTTTTTTTGTCCCCCGGAACAAAAGAATAGAAATTGTGTTTCGGGGAACAAAAAAAGAACACAAACAAACAGGCCCCTAGTAAATGTCGAGAAATTTATTTTCACAAATGTGTATTGTGATTTCAAGACACGCAACTATCTAGGGCTGAATTTGTGCTGACATGTTGTAATTGTCTTTATTGTTCATGTCAATTCATGTTATTGTAAAACATTATAATTTTGGTAATGTATTGGACAATATTATGAAATCATGATCAACTATTTTAAATAGCTTAAACATTAATTGTGAGGCAACGGCGTGGTTTATATTTAAAATACTCCGGCACTTCCCTGACGTGTAGGCAAGAGTAGCATTATTGGGTAGACAAACAAGGAGGCCGGAAAAATTTGAACTCAAAAACTCCACTTTCATTCCATATCAACTTATGTGGGATCACAACTAAACATTCTAAAAAATTAAGTTGTAAATTATTCAATTTTCTTAACATACACACCAAAATAATTGAACTATAATAATAAAAAAAAACGTGTCAATTCGTGTCATCATATGCAATTAAGCATATTTATATAAGGGTTTTCTTGTAATCTATATTTCTTCTTGTGTCATGTTTATATCGTGAAAACAGGTCGTGCCCAATGTTCCCGATTATGATCCTCAATGTCCGAGGTGTCCCGCAGATGATATATCAATAGGGTACACAAATCTGCATGATGATGGTTCCAAACATATAAAGTCATCAGCAGATCAGATCTCACAAGAAACATATGGAATATCACGTAGCTTGATAAGATCATGTCCTTTTCTAGCTCCCCTAAAAAAATGAAGAATTTACCATTCGAAGTATGAGGCTTCTAACAATTTTACTATTCACATTAAATATTTTTTTTTAGGTGACCCAGGATCCGCCAGGTCCGACTTTTGTTTACGCTAATCGCCAACCCACGGCCCGTACAATGCATGATGCACCTTGGACCAAGCGTCAATACTTAGGGGGAAAGCTAGCATAGGACCCCACCATCATGGCCCCCATTTAAGACGTGTTAGTAGCTGCAGAGTTTTGACCTTGGGACCTCTGCGATGAAGTGCCCAAAGCCGAACTAACTCAATTGCCCACCGGTGGGTTGTTCACGTTAAACATTTATACAATAAGAAGCACGCAAAAGGATATGTACATACTTAGTTTGTAATTCAGTGATTGAAGTGATGGGTTAACTAAATATGAGGATAATTATAAAAAAAAAGTCAAAAACTTATCATATGGTAATCAATTCAGTCCTAACTATTTCAATTGTCCAATTTAGTTATAAACTTTTTGATAATTTGTCAGCAAATATTGGCTAGAAATCGTTCATGTGGATGTTGGCCATTTTACATAGTACGATTAGTGTTGACATGAATAATTTTTGTAACTTTTAATTATGATTTTTTTTATTATTTATTTTTTTCTAACTTTGACTCGGCAGGGATTGGTTCTTTCTTTTTTTCCAAATTTGTGCCTGTGAAAGAAATGAAAAGGAAAAAAAGGAAAAAAATTAGAAAAATTTAAAATAATTGTAAAAACTGTTCACATCAACACTAGTCATGCCACGCCATAGGTCGGTTGATATCCATGTCGATGATTTCCAGTCAAAATTGACTGAAAGGATTATACCGACAAATTGTCAAAATATTTATGACTAAATTAGCCAAATTGAATTGAACAAAAGAAAAAAAAAAGTCAAATTATAAAGTTTAAGACTAAATTGATCACCGCGACATATGTTTAGAATTTTTTCGGTAATTTTCTCACTAAAAATGTTAATGAGCTTTGGGCACTCGTCTCGTAATCTTGGCATGGACTACTACTATATTTCCTAACAAGTGGTATCAAATGTGATAGATTGGGCCCACAATTTCTATGGATGTCCGATGAATATCTAGAGAAAGAAATCACCAGATACGCATAAGCATGTTTCCCACTCGCTGAGATTGTTAAACCATCGGTGCTTAATAAAAGAGTGGATTGCTGGATGCTTCATTACCAAAGGTACATGTGTGAGAATTTTGGTTAACATCGAATCTCCCAAATGCTATTTGAAGTGTAAAGAAAACTAATATATCTACGTTGCTTGCTCGATAGCTTAGACCTCTGAGCGAAGTTCCCATATGCTATTTGAAGTGTAAAGAAAACTAATATATCTAGGTTGCTTGCTCGATATCTTAGACCTTCTAGCGAAGTTCGGTTTAACTAGATATAATAAAAAGCAAATGACACTAGGCTCTTTTTGAGTGATCTTTTCAACCGTGAGGTCGTGTCTAACTTAGTGGTGTTGAAGCGGACATCATCATGGGTGGATTGGAGTCGATAGGCCTCAGGTGCGAAAATTGTCCAAGAAGTCCAAATATATTACATTTTTGCCAATTCAGTTCTAAATTTTTTAATTTTGTCAATTGTCAATTAAATTCACTTGGTCAATTTTAGCTGAAAATTGCTTAAGTGGATGCATGCCATTCTACGTGGCATGGCTCGCGTTAGCATTAACAATTTTTATAATTTTTTTCATAAGTATGTTTATTTATTTTCTTTTTTTCTTCTGACCTCGGCGGGGGTTGACTGCCGGTCATAGGCGACGCCCAGCCAACCCTTGCCTAGTGATTGATGAGGGTTGAGTGGACTTGGTAGAAAAAGGAAAAAAAGGAAGAAAAAGAAAAAAGAAAAAAATTATAAAAAATTGTGTACATCAATGCCGGCCATTTACAGGCCACTACCAGTGTCTACGTCAATGATTTTCGACTAAAATTAACCTGATGAATTCAATTAATAAAACGTGAAATTTTTTAGAACTCAATTGGTATAATTAAAATGTTTTGGGCTGAATTGTTGAAAATACAATAGGTTTATGATTTTTTGGATAATTTTCCCGACAATATGTGTCCCCAACGAATATCTTAAGGTGTGCTTTTCCTAGATCACGGTGGTTACCAGATGAGGATTACCATTTCGATGAATGGTCGAGGGATTCGAGGGAGTTGAACCATTAATGCATATCCCCCCCATGACGGATGAGACTTGTTAAGGTACTTGTATTGAATGCTAATGAAAATAAACTTCTCTAAGATCAATGAAAATCGATATGTCACGGAGCAATTGATCAATCTAATTGACTTACTACTTGATGACTGAGAATTTTTTTAAAGATATTGCATCCACTCAATGTTGGTAATGAGCTTGAGTTTGGACTCCATTTTGGTGATCTTCTCATCAACGAGGCATTGTACATTTGTTATCCATTCACAGATGATCATATAACCCAGTCATGTGAATATTTGCCCCAAAGGGTTTTGGAAGTTCAAAGCCCCATGAAAAAGTTGGACTAAATAAAACAATAGAAAGATATGGAAGATCTCTTTGCATGCACACACACCATTCGTGAGTGAAATCATCTTTTTATTGGATTCGTACACGACAACTTTGATAGGTGTCCTGGAATCTCGATTTGTTTGGTTGTGCGTTACCCGACATGGGCCGATTCCATGCGATAAAAAAGCTCTAGATTTGGGTACTTGCACTTCAATTATAAAAATGCTTGATCACGCATCTCCCCGAATAAAACATGGTTTCAATGCCATTACTGTGGCCAATACTAAAGCACGGTTCATCTTTCAGTACAAGTTTCTCAGCATGATGCATGTCCTGTCCAGCATCCCCCGATGAGCTTCTGTGTCTGTGTATTCGGTCAAACGATGAATGGATAGTGCGTAGATGTCTCCAAAGAAACATCTATGGTTTGAGTTCCATAACCTCACATGTTAGCTATCGGTCAACCGAGTCATTAACGTTTTAAATGAATCATTATTGGTGTACAAAGTTAATTTTTACTTTTTTCATCCTTGGAGGAGTGTATGTAATTTACGAGTTGGATAAATCCGACAAACATACAAACTATACTAATACAGAAATCTCACTAACATATTGTTGCGTCGTTCCCAGGAACTTCGTGTTAAAAATTCTTACAAACATGGGATAATATTAATTGTACAATATTTTAATTATTGAAGAACAAGCTGTTGTAAAGTAAAATCTCTATTCCGCATTGTAAACATGTTACGGTTAATCCATCATGGTCGTCCAAGGGAGCAGAAGTAGAGAAGGACCTAGTCCCAGATTTGTATGTCACCGTACGTATTGATTGATTCGGTGGTGGCGATCACTCTTCTTAGCCTGGACAAGTTGGATTCATGATTGCCAGTTAGACCTAGTATTGATGCCTAAATTTTGGCGGTCCATTTAATCATTTGTTGCATATAAAGTTAGAAATCGACTCCAACCAAAAAAAAATATTTTTGATTTGCATGTTAGCAACATCTTTATTTAATTACGTTAGGCTCACACAAATTGCATAACTGGACTGATTTAAGCAGAGAGGTTTCGAGCGTAATTAAAATTTGAAGATCTTGGCCAGCCCATGCTTCAATTGACCATGATTGAATTTCACACGTGCCTGGGTTTACCATAAAAAAGTAATAAATTTATTGCACTTTTACCAATCTAGGCTTTAACATTTCAATTTGGCCAATTTAATCCTAAACCTTTTGGAAAATTGTCAATGTAGTCCAACTGGCCAATCTTAGCTGAAAATTGCTAATGCGGATGCCACTTGCCCCCGTTTAGGCATAGTGCACCATCATGTGCACCATCTTTCGGGTCCTGACATCCATGCTCTCACTTCAACCCTTCTTAGAAGATCAAGGTCGATCATCAATGCACCTAAAAGGGATCCTACCAATTAACTTCCTTACCCCTTACGGGTTCGCCACCCGTTCACACATGTCAGACTCCCTACATGATACTATTGATGTTGATGTAGACAAATTTTTGTATTTTTCATTGTTTTTTCTTATTTTTTTTCTAATTTTTTAAATAATTTTTTATTGTCTTTGTTTCCTTCTTCCTCTGGGATCATCAATCTCCTTGATGGTCGGCCATAGGCAAGCGTCGAACTCGTAGGGGTGAGGTCGCTTGAGGTTGGCGAGGTCACCTTGCCGATATTCTCGGCAAGAGTTGACCTTGCCAGCCTTGAGCTCAGCCTCAAGCAAGGCTTGCCCTTGCCAGATCTAGTAGGGTTCGAAGCTAGTGAGGTTGACCATTGCCCAAAGCTTGCGAGGCCGACCATCGCTGGCCTCAAGCAAGGCTTGCTCTCACCTTGCACATGATTAGGGAAGTGGATTTTGATGAAGTCTGGGGGTTGTAACAGTGCATATTTTCTTCGGAAAATCCATTTCACGTGAAGGCAAGAAAATCGACTATCATTGAAAACTGGGGAAATAAACCTCGGTCGAAATTCACTGGACATATTCACGGCAAAGGATGGTTTCGGATGGGAACATATGCTTATGTATCTGGGAAAGTTTAGCAAGCGAGAAGCATCATGGGCATATCGAAGAAAACGTGGAAGAGAGAAAATATTGAGAGATACACAAAGATAGTAGCCGAAACACGAGGAAGCTAAGAGGGAAAGGAATATTGAGGATTCAATGAAAGATAGTATTATACGTGGGGGGCATATATTTATCATATTCTTTGATTTCAAGACAGAAAAAGCAAGAGCAATATAAGCTTATTTTAAAACAAGGAAGATGAGAATGAAAGAAAAGAAGAAACTTTGACGTGTAAGAGGACAAGGGGGACTTCTTTTTGAAAAAAAAAAAAAAAAAAAGTGTCCGTTGGTTCACCAAAACAGAGAAGCGCTCGTGTTTGCTCTCTTAGTGGCCAGCTCTCGTCACGATCGCAACCCCTCGGACACAACCACACCCGGAGCAACGCCAAGTAAATCCTCCGCAGTGTCGGTCCTGCCATGCCGACGCCAACGCCAACGCGGTTGCTCGCTGCCCCTTCCCCGTCGACGTCTCTGTTTGGACCCTGTGCTGCAGCCCGCACGCTCATCAGTCCAATAGTCCAGGCGAGGTTCCAGAGGAGTCCTTACCGACGAATCGACAGCAGCCGGCCCCAAGTGATACTCAGGGTGTCCGATTTTCTTTGCTGTTTTTGAAACTTTGTTCTGCACGTTTTCTTGTGGTCTTAGCAAACTGGATCTCTCAACCCTCAACTAACTCAGTTGTATCTTTCCACAAGCCCTACAGTAGAAAATAGGTTTAATAGCACAAAAAAAAAAACCAAAAATTGATTTACTCATAACAAATTTATCAAAATTAATTTTTTGATAGCCAAAAATACCAAACTGATACATCTTTAATAAATTTACCCAAAACTGATATATATGTGACAAATTTACCTCTTAGTTTCCATTTAATTTTACTATCAAATTGTTGAGTTAAATGATAGTGATAGTTTCATTGGTCTACCGGTTTGAGATTTTATCCTTCTTTTGTCATATTTATATTCGTTTTGTGGTTTTTTGTAATATTAATCTAATTTGATGGAGGGTATATTTGTTATAAATATATAAGTTTAGAGTTTTTGGTGGTAAAAAAAATTAGTTTGGAGTGAATTTATTATAAGTGTACTAGTTCAAGGTTTTTTTGTGGTCATTTTGGGGATAAATTTGTCATAAATATACTAATTTGGGAGTTTTTGGTGGTAAAAAAAGGGTTAATACCTTTAAAACCCCAAACTGGTACACTTGTGACAAATTTACCCCAAACTATTTTTTTTTTTACCATAAAAAACCCCAAACTAGTACACTGTGACAAATTTACCCCGACTAACTATAAAAAACCCTAAACTGGTACATTTATGACAATTTTACCCCAAATTAATTTATTCGACCACAAAAAATCCTAAATTAGTAAATTTGTGACTAATATACCCTCTGAAAAATTAGATTAATACTACAAAAAAATCACAAAAATTATAAACTATGACAAACAGTGTAAAATCCCAAATTGATATACCAGTCAATTGTCACGTGTTATTTAACTTTATAATTTAACAAGAAAATTTAGCTAAAACTAACATAGGGTAAATTTGTCACAAGTGTACCAATTTAGAGTAAATTTGTCAAAAGTATACCAGTTTGGGATTTTTGGTGGTCAAAAAAATAGTTTGGGGTAAATTTGTCACGAGATGTACCATTGGGGTTTTTCAAGGTATTAACCCTAAAAAAAATCAGTTTGAGGTAAATTTATTACATATGTACAAACTCGAGATTTTTTTTTTTTTTGGTAAAGGTTATGATATATTGAGCCAAGAACCAATAATTACAGAAGATTAGGCACCACAAAACTTTCACTCAAAGAGACACAGTCAAAAGGAGTGAAAGGGCGCCTAATGCAAAAGAACACCGCACGGTCAAAGCAAGGCCAACACGGATGGCCGAAAACAAAGACAAGACAGCCATGCAGGGCCGAGGAAACAAAGAGAACAACATCAACCAAGGAACAACAACAAGGAGGACCCGAAGATCCGAGGTAAGGCCGTCGAGGAAGGCGCAAAAACGGGGAGGCAGCCGCAAGACACACCAAGGAGATACTAGGCGGTCGGCGTAGGAGAAGAGAAAATAGAACGGTCAAGCCCCCAATTCCGTTGAAGCCTTCTATTTCTCGGGCAATCTTCGACGCTTCTAAAGGTTAAGGTTTTGTTCTTGACCACTTTAATGAGATGCTTCTTGACAGCCACAGGCACCGCTGGATGACCTCTGAAGAGAATGTCGTTCCTATACCTCCAAATAAGGTGGCAGAGCGCAGCAAAAAAGAAGCGCCCTATAGCATGATAGAAGTCCTTACCTGATAGGAATTTCATCGTCCACTGGAGATTTTCCACCCACGACCTGTTTCTCCATGGGAGATTGCATTTGGCCGCCCAAAAATAAGCCATACTCGAAGTAATACCGCAGCCGAAGAAGAGATGGTCAATAGAATTCGGCGTGAGCTTGCAAAAGGCACAAACTTCCCTCCCGATCCTCCCATAGGACATAAGAAAAGCTTGTGTAGGAAGACGATTCTTAATGATCAGCCATAGATTGAATTGATACCTCGAAGTGATAGCTTTGTTCCATATAAAGGATGACCAGTCCACTCTCGCTTTCCTCTTTCTGAAAAAATGCCATGCAGAAGCCACTGAGAAGAGACCAAACAGATCGACACTCCACACGAATCTATCCGGAACCTCATGGAGAAGAATAGGGAGCTGGCCCCACGAGTCCATCACCATCCTAAAGGCTCGACCTGGCTCAGAGAAAAGGTTCGCAATGGCTGCACACCTAGGAAGCCCTGACTCTAAGATAGTTTGCTCCGAGCAAATCAGATCCAACGGCCCACTCTGGTGCCAATGATCAAACCAGAGGGAGACCGTTCGCCCATCACTAATCCTCCAGCGGGAATTAAGTCGGACCTCAGGTCTTAGGTGTAGGATCCTCCTCCAAGCCCAAGGGCAGTAGGCCGGAGCCTTAACCATTCAGAAGTTCTTCCCTCTCAGAAAAGCAGAGTGAATCCACTTGCACCACAAGGACTCTTTGCCAGTGAAGAGGGTCTAAATATGTTTAAGCATAGCCGTTTTGTTGTACTCTCGTAGTCTACGAATCCCAAGACCACCTTCCTCCCTAGGGAGACATACATCCTCCCAGGATACCTTGGCACCTCCCTTACCAAGGCCAGGCCCCTTCCACAGGAATTGTCTAAGGATCTGCTTTATACGATCTAAGACTGCGACAGGAATAATAAATACACTAGCCCAATAAGCCTGAATCGCATGGAGCATTGACCTTATAAGTTGAACTCTTCTGGCAAATGAGAGAAAGCGATGAGTCTAGGATTGCACCCTTGCCGTAATGCGATCAACCAAGACAACGCAATCTGCCTTGCCAAGCCTCAAGGAGATGATAGGGGCTTCTAGATAGCCCACCGGTAGCTTTCCTTCAACAAATCCAAGGGCATCCTTGATCTAAGTTCTCAATTCATCCGAGTCACCCGCGAGGAACACCTCACTTTTGCTGTTGTTCAGTATCAAACCACTCCAAGTCGAGAATGTATCAAGCCCGTCTTTAAGAAGCCCAACGGAGGCCATATCTGCTTGGCAAAATAGAAACACATCATTCGCAAAGAATAAATGAGATAACCGAGTGGCCTTGCACCTCCAGGAGAAGTTGAAGCCAAGTAGCTCTGCACGGGAAGTGAGGATCCCTGAGAAGACTTCCATCACTAAGGTAAACAGATAAGGGGACATAGGGTCCCCCTGTCGAAGGCCACGGCTGCTAGGGAAGAATCCATGGAGATCTCCATTCAATGAAATAGAAAATATAGGTGTGCGCACACATACCATAATAAGCCGAATGAAGTGGTCCGGGAAGTGAAAAGCCTGGAGAACCATCTCAAGGAAGTCCCAATCTACTGTGTCATATGCTTTCTGAAAGTCTACATTCACAGCACATTTTGGGGTATACGGCTGAAGATGAAACCGTGCGAACAACTCCTGGGCTAGAAGAATATTATCCCTGATTCGACGACCCTTAACGAAGGCATTTTGAGAAGGGCTAATGGTATCCTGAAGAACAGTCGCGACATGATTGGCTAAGACCTTGGTAAAACATTTGTAGATCGTGTTGCAGCAAGCAATAGGTCTATAATCATTTGCCGAGGTCGCATTAGGCACCTTGGGAATCAACACCAGGATGGTGGCATTAATCTCTCTCAAAAGTCTCCCTGTGGCAAAGAAGTCCTTCGCTGCATCCATGACCAATGACCCAACAAGATCCCAATTACTCTTGAAGAACTCAACACCATACCCATCTGGCCCCAGAGCCTTTCCTCTAGCTAGAGAGAATAAGGTATCTTAAATCTCCATCTCTGAGAATGGACGGGCGAGCGAAGCAACCTGAGCCTCAGAGAGCGGACACCAGATAGCTTGTTGTAAGTCATCCAAGGCCGGCCTAGGAGGGAGAGATCGCGAGGCAAACATCTCGTTGAAATGAGAAATGAATGTCTCCTGAACAAGGTTCAGCTCGTTGACAAGATTCCGATTTCTATCAAGGACCGAGATGATTCTATTCTTCAACTGCCTCGTAGTCACTGAATGGTGAAAGTACTTGGTGTTCTTGTCACCATTCTCCAGCCAGCGGATCTTGGATTTCTGTTTAAAGAAGTCTTTCTCTTGATTCCTCAACTCCACAAATGCCTTACAGTGCCTCTTCTCTAGCTCCACCAGGAGAATGTTGGTCGGATCCTGTTATAGGTTCTCTTGTGCTAACCTTAGAGCATTCTTGGATTGGGCAACCCTCTCAGACAAGTTAGAGAATGAGTCTCTATTCAATTGCTTGAGTCGTCTCTTCAAGGCTTTTAATTTGGTAACCAATCTGAAAATAGGAACACCTAACCTCGGAGCCTCCCACACACAGGTAATAATGTCATGAAATGAAGGGTGCTCCATCCAGAAATTAAAGAACTTGAAAGGCTTCCTTCGCAAAACCGGTTGAATCACCTTGACCAACATCGAAGAGTGGTTAGAAATACCAGGTGTCAGAAACGACGCTTCAGAGTAAGAGAAATGTAAACTCTAAAGAGTATTAACCAGCACTCGGTCAATCTTTCTCGCTTTTCGGTTGACCTCCGAGGACGTCGACTAGGTAAACCGAAGGCCCATATATCTCAAATCCTCAAGTTCCGACTGATGCAAGCAATGATAAATTCCTCAAAGGAAGGAAGCTAGGCATTAGTACTGTCAAATCTGTCAGAGGGGTCCCTAATAGTGTTGAAGTCACCAGCAACCATCCATGAAAGGTCGTAGATGCAAGAGCTCATCCTGATTAAGTTCGCCCATAAGGGCATTCTAGAAACAAAAGAGTGCTGTGCGTAGACAACTGAGGTGCAGCAACAAAGACCCGACGACAGAAGCCTAACTCTGCCATGGATGACCTGATCATTGGAAGCTATCACCTCAAAATTAACTAGTGAAGGGTCCCAACTGACCCAAATTTTGCCCCCCGGAGATGAACTATAGTTGGCAATCCAAGTTCACCTCGACAACAGACCAGACGATAAAGAGTGAAATAGATAATATGGGACTTTAGTCTCTAGAAGCCCAACCAAATGAAGACCATTCGAAAGAAGCAATTTATGAAACTCGGCTTTCCTCAAAGGATCCATAAGACCACGAATATTCCAAAAGCCGAAATACATAACGAAACTAAGAACAAACTACGCTATACAAGAAGACTAAGGAGGCAAGGCCTACCTTGGCTTTTAAAGCTTGCAGCAAGGGGGTCCTAATGCGCCGCCAATTGACTCATCCGGTACCGAATCCAGGGTAAGTGCAAGAAGCCGATCTTGGATGGTCTCCACCGTTGTCGTGGCACGAGGTTGCTGATGAAAAGGCGAACCAGGAGATGTTATATCCTCCTCGTTCAATGATGCAAAAGAAGTCGCGACTTCTAACTCCAATCCATGATCCACGTTGGAGGAGAGAACAGGGAGTTGTGGTGGGTCTACTGTGAGAGAAAGAACCACCTTGGGGGGCACTGGATCCCCTTACTGTCTTTCGAGCAGGAGCAGGTGGAGGTGGATCAACGGCCGGGGCTTTGTCCCGAGAGGGTTGTCCAGGCCCTGCAGCAGCGGAGGAACTGGGTGACTCCCACACGAAGGGGGCCTGATTTTTCTTCTTTCTGCTCTTTACCTTCCTCCAAGGCTGTTCTTGGGCGGGCTGAGGAGGAGTACCCACCACCGAAAGATCCTCAGCCTCCGGGGGAACGCACAGCGACTGGATCGGAGTGGACTGGACCCAAGCAGGGCCGATCGCGGACTGAGGAGGGACGGATTCGACCATGGCATTAGGCACAACCGAACCGAAATCATCAGCTATGGGAGGGGGAGCAACTGTCTTCTGCGGATCCAGCTCAACCACAATCGAATGGGAAGGGGTAGCCAACGGAGCGGGGGCGGAACGGCCGGGCGACGAATGGACTATCTTGGGTTGGAGGTGTGCCCATTGGCGTTTTGTTTGCGTGGGGGCTCGCGGTTGTGGTCAAAAGCTCGCAATCCGGCACTCAGCCGAGAGCCATTCATATTGAATGTCGATGGTGCAAGAAACTCCCTTCAAGACGACTTTGGCCGACTCCACTCTCGGGCTGATTTGCCGTGATCTCGACACATATTCTTGCAAAGGATACCATCTTCATTTGATCAGTCCGTCAACATAGAGAGGCTTCCCCACCACGCTTGCAATGGCGCTCATTGCCGGCACCGTCCAGCATTCAAGCAGTAAGTTCCACAAACGGATCCAAATCGGGATGGCGGATTGGTCTTCTCTCTTGAGGTCCATAAGAGGCTTCCATTGCCTTAGAATGAGCGGCACTCTAGCGATGGTCATCGGCCCATCTTCAAGGATTTTCCTCATAAACCTAGGGTTCGAGATTTGGAGGAAAAGAAATCACCGATCATTGGAGAACATCTCTTCGAGCTTGGAGCCCCAAGTTTTCCTTAAGGATTGCTCCATCAAACTGAATGGGAGTTTCCTCCTCCCAACGAGATAACCCACCAAACAATCATGCCACTTCGAGTCCATGGCGTCAAGAGCTTCATCCGAAAGGTTCACCACAGCCTCTCCATCCACAAATGTAGGAGGAACGAAGGATAAGTCGGACCCTTTTACCGTTGGCCAAGCCACATTTGCCCAAGAGCGTGCCGGGGCTTCGTGGTGACCAGCTGGAGGCTGCATGGGGCGCTTGGAGGCTGACCGCATGTGACTTCTGCCTTTTAAGCGGTGCAGCCTGGAAGGCGGCACCTGCGGGCCTTTCAACTTGCTCCTCGGATCAGCTTCACCGGATAGACCAGGTTGAACCGACGTCATAACATTGCCAGGAGCGGGGTTCAGATTGATAGTTGAAGGTCGGCTTGAAGAAGCATTAGCGGCCAGAATAGGTTCTGCAGACATTTCTACAAACAGCTGGACTGCATCCCACAATTTGCCGGAAAATAGAACATCGAAGGCGTCGTATCGAATCCACCAACCTTCAATCGCCTTTCTCCAGTCTATAGGTGCCAACCAACTCCGGAAAAGCAGCGAGCGGAAACAGAATGGCAAAGACAACCGCACCGTAAACGGACGGACACCCAAAGTGCGGCCGACAAACGCAAGGGAGGAGGGAGAACGACTGGGAATCGAATCGGTGGAGACCGCTAGAATAATCCAGAAACTGCCACCAAGGAAGAACCGAGCACCCAATCTGCTCCCTCAAGCCCGCAAGACGGGGCCGAGTAGCTCCAGACGCTCATAGACTCGCTCACGCGTGCAGCTCCTTGATCAAATAGATCTTCGCACCCAGCCCAATCCAACCGGAGCCTTTCGGAGGTTAGGAAGGACTAGGTGAGGGGAGACTCTCCTCCAAAAATCAGCCGAAAGCACCCATAGGAACTCCCAAACAGAGCAGAAGACCAGTCGGAAAACCAGAGGTGAAACTGGGCAGAAAATCGGAATCTAGAGCAGGCGATTTCTCCGAATGTAGATCTTCATTTGGAAACCGTTCGGTGGAAGCGAAGAGGGGAGAGAGATGAAGCTTCCCTAAAAAAATCAGCTCATTCCAACACCCACAGCCCCGGGAATCAGCAAAACACCAGCAGGATGAACAGGGACACGAGAAACCAAATTACAAACTCGAGATTTTTCGTAATATTTAACCTAGAAAATATTCAGTGGTTTGAAATCACCAAGTCATCATCTTACGTGGCATGTGTGTTGGGAGAGGCAATGTGCTAGAGGTAGATCTGAGTAGCTGTGACTAGGTGGTGGGATGCGTTGAAGAAAGAAAAAGAGGAAGTGTCGGTTCTTCTTCTCTAAGAGAGAACTTAAAAAAAAGCCCTGAAAATTGAAAAGAGAAGAGAGAATTTTTTAAGCAGGAGTTTGAGCATTTATTGTCCTGTCCTTTGCCAGCCAACCAAAGGAAAGAGAAAAAGAAAGTCCACGTTTTAGGGTGCATTTGATAATCATTATATTCTTAGGAACAATTTATATTTAAAAATGATTTTTTTAATTTTGTTTCCTAGATGAGTTTTTGAACATTTGAAGGCGTTTTGTAATTGTCCAAAATTTTTAGTCCCAGAATATAAATGTATTTGGTAGACTTTTAAAATTTTTAGCCCAAACCATTTTCTTTTAATTTTTTAATTATTTTAATTATTTGTTATTTCTTATTTTTTCGTTCCATTTTTTTTTTCCTTTTCTCTTCTTCTCCTACCTCTAGTTGTCAAAGCGTCATTGGCCCTCGACATGGCTTGGCCTCACTAGGCTAGGGTGAGGTTGACCTTGCATCGGCTGGGCAAGGTTGAGCCTCACAATGGTCAAGTGAAGTGAGCCTTTGGTGAGCTCACTAGATCTCGCCTAGCTAGTCATTGGCGGCGGCGACGGGCTATGGTGGCCAATGATCGGCTAGGAGGAAGAAGAAGAGAGAAGAAAAATGAAAAAGAATAAAAGAAAATGGAAAAAAAGAAAAATGGGTTGGCTTGATTCTGGAGTTGTTCTCGAGAATAAATAAGTAACTTTTTCTATGATTCTATTCCAAATCTATTTTTGGGAACAAAAAATTTACCGAACGGATTTCTATTATTTTTTTTGTTTCCAGGAACAAAAGGATAAAATCGGGTACTCTTTGGCTGGTTGCCAAACAGACCTTTAGTCTTTTCTATTTTCTGGCTGGTCCAAGTGAGAGACACGTGTTGCCCTTTGTGTGGAGCCCACTAGGATCACGCACGCCACATAGGCTAATGACGTGATGGTCCCAACCACCAAATATTTTCTTCTACTACCGTGACTGCAAAAACTCCTGCTCCTCCCAATGCTCTTGCAATGAAAACGTTCTAGAGTAGCCGATCCCATGTTTCGGTTTTCCATCCCCATATTCAGTTTTCCGTCCCCATATTCCTACCGCAAGTCAAGCTCCATCATCGTTGCTTTGTCGTTCACGCTCATAGCCTTGCCGATTGTGGTTCATCGTGGCCGGCCATCGTTTGATCCAAGTTCAAATTAGGTGGCTTCTTAATTTGAACTTAATTGAATATACGATTGCCTAATTTAGATTATTTAATTCAAACTTTGATTTGGTTTGAGTTTTGGTGTTCCTTTAATAAGTAACTTCCCCAATTAATTCATCGCCTATCTATGCTTGAGTCGTGCATATAATTGGGATTTCGATGCCTAGGATCGGATTCCCAATTATCCTTATTTCCTATTATCAATGACATGAATACTTGATTGCCTGAGTTTATATATTGCATGTTGTTAATTTATGAAATGTTATTATTACGAAGAATACAAAAAAAAAAAAAAAAAAAAAAACGCATTTCATGTTAGCATAGATTGCATTCATATCAGTTCCCTGATTTAAAATTGCATATGTAGGGGCCATGTAATTAATTAGGAAATTACCTAATTTATATTAGGATTTAATATAATTATTTCCTAGTTTAAACTAGGTAATTACATTTTAGGTAGTTCTCTATATTAGTCTAAAAAAACACATATATCGGTTGTTACATCATTGCCCCGTCCTCATGTTCGCCATGTCGCCACATCATCACATTGCCATGTTATCATAATATCGCGTCATAATATTCATGTCATTGCATGTCCTGTTAGATTAATTTATAGTTCTTTTACTTGACCTTTGAAATAGCTTGCATATAAATTGTATCTCATGCATTGCATATAGTTCAATTTTCATTAAAAAGACAAACCCAAAAAGAATTAATTGATATTACATTTAGAAATCATGTTTAGGTCATGCATATATTATTTAGTTAACATTTTGTAGAACACTTGGTGTGTTGAACTTGATGCAGCTTCTGCTTTGCTTAATGCGTTGATGTTTTTGCCCATATTCGAGTAATTCATTTATAATTTGTATTATTTCTTGTTAAAATCTTGGTTGTGCATTCACATGACCACCCATTACATGTTAGTGGTTTAGGATTAAAATTGACTAAGATTACTTGCAAAATATTTTTGAAAATAAAAAGAAAATGCACATAAAGGGCATTGGGTTAATCTAGCATTACCAAGTCTCCATATTCATGCATTTCTAGTTCGTACAAGTAAAGTATTCTCCCACATTTCACTTGGATTTTTAATCGATCCATAATAGATTAGTAGTGATTTCTCATTAAATTGAATTGCATATTTAATTGATTAAATTAAAACCCGAAAGTTGTGATTGGTATGAATTTGCGAGAGTCCATGTTAAGTTTTTGGACTTAATAATCAATCAACTTTCCTTTTAGTGGTCACATCAAAGAAGGTCGGAACACTTAGGCATTCTAAGAATGTTCACCTAGCCTTTGGTCTTTTTGGTTTCCTGACAATGAATTCTCGAATGTGATTTTGTTCTGCTGAAAAGTGTCAATGAAATACCTTTTAAAATATGGAATGGTAAACATGAATCAACAAAGGTTGTGAAGGCATGGCCACCTTTGTATGTGGCTAGCAAGGTTGGTCTCATCCGCATATGGGTGAGGGTCATAACCCTCGCCGGCTATAATGGGAAAAAAAAAGAAAAAAAAAAAAGAAAAAAAAAAGAAAAATAAATAAAAATTACCAAAAAAATAAAAATATATTATCAAATACAAAAATAATGTCAATGCCAATACTAACCGTTTCATGTAAGATAACTATTATCCATGTCAACAATTTGAAATTAGTCGATAGACTTAATTGATAAATTGTAAAAATGTTAGTATTAAACTAATCTAGTTAAAAAGTTTATAACTAAATTAATACTAATGTAATAAATTTATAAATGTCTTAATATTTTTCCAAAACAAGCTTTTTCCAATTTGACGTTTCTAATAGAAATCCCAGTACAAATACAATATATCGGAGTAATGTCAGTAATTATTACTTTGGCTGTAGAGAGGGTATAGTTGGTGGCTAGTCTTATAAGTAAATTTGAAAGCTCATATAAGCAGCACCTAGCTCAGCCTTATTCACGAACTCCACAATTTGGTTTCTCACTTAGGAAAAAGAACGCAAATGCTGCAACTTGAACTCCACTTAAGAAGTAGGGAAGTTTTGTTCGGGCTGTGATATAGCTGCTATCGCATTTTTTTTTCTTTGAAAAGATTGATTATTAAAATGTCTTCACTTCTTTAGAGATCAATCCAATCGAAAGTTAAATTGGGGCTGTGTACATTTAAAAGCTTATGAATATGTCAAATGACAGTCCTCACAAAGCATAAAAATCAATAATAATTGCAATTACCATGACCCAATGAAGGGGACACGCCTAGCAGCAGTGGTTGGGGATTAAATTTTTGCTTATTTCTCGTCTTAAAAACCTTTTGCTTAAGATTGAAACAAACAGTAGTAATTGTAAGTGTACCAGTGATGCTGCATACTGTAATCGAATATCTATAATATTTGAGGAATCTATTGTTGATGGGGGAGAAAGTGGGAAGATAATGACCGTAATACATGGATTTGGAGATGCGGTTGTTGTTGTTTATCTGCACGACAAGGACATGACATGGGTAAAATGTGAATTATAGAGTGGAAACTCAAATATGACACAACACGATATGACATACTTAATTGCATATGCTAACATGAATTGCCATGGTAACACAATTTCATTGTAATTAAATCATTTGACTTTAATATCAAACGTGACACATGAACAGGGGAGTACTAACCCTAAGAAGAGGCCCCTATCATTGTCATCGTCCCTCCTTATGCAAGTGATGACCTATCGCAAGTATATCACTTAATATTGGAGATATGAAAATTAATATTCTAAAGTAATTTATAAAGTGAAGCTGCGACATATAGATGGATTTTAAAGTTCGTAGATCCATTTAAGCGCCAAATGAAATTTGCCATATTTCGACAAAAAAAAAAAATCATTTTGCTTTATAGAGAAAATTGTCCAAAAATCCTCATTTTATTGTATGACAGTTAATTTGGTTTTAAACCTTTCAATTATATTAATTTAATCCTAAATTTTTTGAAAACTTATATTTTGCAAAGCATCCAAATGTTTTGCATATCATGCATATCTTGTACGTATTGAATTTGCGTTTAAATCATTGACAAAGGATATTCAATCGGGAATACTCCGATTTGGTTTGAGGCCCATGAATTGGCTATGATATCGAAATCAAGCAATACAATCGTCACTCTTTCCACTAAAGTTCTTCCTCCTTGTGGACCCCAAGTGGAGTCTAAGGAGAATTGAATAACGAGCATGCGGAGAAAATGATGATGGGTGGAGAAATCACGTGGACCACACAAAAGCAACAAACGACGCGAACCACGCGGAAGCAAAGCCAATGAATGAATCGTCTATATTATTTCGCCCCAAAGCAAGGCAAAGGCAAAGCAATAGTGCTAGTACTAGGCGTCATAAAAAATATAATTACATATATATGTACGTATTAAATTTAATTATTTTATCAGAATATCGATTTAGATAATTGAAAATAATGGGATGCGTCCGACATGGGTTTTACCAATTGAACGATTTCAAGAACATACGGCTCTACTTCGTTCCTGCTTCCTGCATCACCATGAGCTCGAACCACGAAGCTTTCCCTCGAAATTTCTCACGAACCCCGAGGTCTTACTTTGGCTTGTCGTCTACGCCTTTCGACTGGCGCTTCATTCGCCGACGAGGATGATGCGATGGAACTACAGGTCTCTTTTCAGTGAACAGTATTTTGCTTGGCCTAAGTTTTTCCTTGGATGCCTTCGTATGATCTCGGAAGCAACTTCCTTCATGGGCACTGATTAGATAAAAGCTTTCTCCCTACCTTCAATCGAATCAAAGAATAACTTTCCTGGTTCTACCTTCCTCCCCCCATCTGCCCTGTCCGATCGCCCGTCACTATTGCAACAACCGAGCTTTCAAGAAGATGATACTTGGTTTCGGTTTCGAATTCTCCCTTTTCCACCTCGCGAGGTTGAAGACCTTTCTCTTTACTCTCTGGTCGAGTACCTTCAACCGAATTCCCTGCCCGGTCACCTGTGTTCTTCGTTGATCCCAGGTAAACCGCTTCTCAATAGCCTAGTCCGCGTATTCCTTCAAGATCTCATATGTAAGCCAAGTTACACTCGTTTCACACGCCCATCTTTCTCATTTTTAGCTACGATTCAAGCACCCCCCAGAATAGAATGGAGAACGGCGTTGCTGCATCGACCCAGCCCGATCTGAGGCTGAAGTGGGACGTGTTCCTGAGCTTCCGAGGCGAGGACACGCGCAGAACCTTCATCGGCCCTCTCTACGACGCGCTCTGGAGCAAAGACGTCCGGGCCTTCCGCGACAACGAGGGCATGAACAAGGGCGACCAGATCTCGCCGACCCTACTGGCGGCGATCGAGGACTCCGCCATGGCGATCGCAGTGATATCGCCGAGGTACGCGGACTCGCACTGGTGCTTGGACGAGCTGGCGAAGATATACGAGTGCCGGAAGCTGATACTCCCGGTGTTTTACGGGGTCGAGCCCTCGGACGTGAGGCGTCAGAGGGGGCCGTTCAAGGTCTGGTTCGAGCGTTATGTAGAGCGGGAAGATGCGTCGAGGGTTCTGGCTTGGAGAGATGCCATGAAACAAGCTGGTGGAGTCTCTGGTTGGATCTTCAGCGACCAAGACGATCGGAGGTAAAGGATTCTCCAGCCTTTCAAAATTATCCCAATTAAATAATTGACACATCAATAGGAATAATTTTAGTTACTAACCTACATTCATGTCTTTTGTCCTCTTTTATCTACCGTTTTGGTAAAGTTAAATCAAATGGTTGAGGTAATTGAATCTAAATCGTCATTATGGGTTGCTAAAGCGGCAACAATTAATTAAAAATATGATAAGCTTGCATGTTTAATTTCTCTTTAAATCTTAACAATGAAATAATCCATATGTTGCCAACAGAATGTGGTTCTTGAACACACTAGTAGTTTAGTGGGCTCTTGTGGCTACTGTTCAATGGCAGGGGAAATTGTCTAATTAGTTTTAAACCTATTGTACGGATATTAATTCAGTTCCAAAGTTTCTTATTTTGTCAATTTAGATTTAAACCTTTGCACAAAATTTCAATATAGTACTTCTAGCCAATTTTTGCGAAAAATCGATGACATGACACACCGCCACGTAGGATGCTTGGAGAAGACTAAATAGCTATGTTAGCAATTTCCGGCAAAAATGATTGGAAGGACTACATTGGAGTTTCGTGCAAAAATTTAGGACAAAATTGGCAAAATTAAAAATTTTATGTCTGACTTGGTATCTATATAAGTTTAGGATTGATTGGCGTAATTTTCCCTTCAATGGTATGGTGACAACACAAGGTACCTTGTTGGTGCACCTAGTCCCAAACCTATAAGATTAGGGGGTAATATAAACCGATCTCTTTGAAGGTATTCGGCATTCTATAAACGGTTGGTTGTTGTGAATTAAACCTTTCATGCGAAACTAACTTTTTCCAATTTAACGTTTCTAATAGAAATAATAGTACAAATCTGATAGATCAGAGTAATGTCAGTAATTTTTGGTTTGGCTATAGAGAGGGTACACTCTGGGACTAGCCTTATAAGTAAAATTTGAAAGCTCATATAAGCACACCTAGCTCAGCCTTATTCTCGAACTCCACAATTTGGTTTCTTACTTTGGAAAAAGAATGCAAATGCTGCAGTTGAGAACTTAAACTCAACTTCTAAGCAGGGGAAAGTTTTGTTCCGGCTGTGAAACTTGCTATAACAAATGCTTTACATCTTTTGTTATATTAAAACTAATATACTAAATTAATTTATTTGGTGAAATCGCCACCTATATATGGATATAGAAGTTCAGAGATCCATCAAGCCCCAATGAAATCTGCCATATCGCTTTGCGAGCCATTTAATATGTCACTTTTAATGTTTCTATCGTAAAATATATCCCTGACTTTCTCCATGTTAGGACACCATTTTTAATATGTCCGTTGCCTAAGCTTCCTTGTCCGAGTATTATATATCTAGGAAGCCAACTTAAGTAAGTAAATCTTGAGTTTACAAAGTATGTCACTAATCTCAGGGATCAAGTAAGAGCGAGTCTAAATCTTAGGTAAAGGATGGAATTATTTTTACTTTTAGACGTACTCATTACAGAATCAAACTTGTGATGTGGGTCTAATTCACTCAAACTAATTAGATACTTAATCACTAAACCATCCTTATGGGTTAACTAAATAATGTTAGGGTCGTCTTAGTGTTTTTTTCCTTTTTGTCAGCATAGTTAACTTAGGACGTATTCGGATGGACTCTCACTTCTTATTTTTGCGCTCAGGCACTTTGTTATTCTAATATTCAAAACACCTTTCACAATAGACAGAATGTACATTCGCGTATAAGTTTTTGAAATTTGAATAAGTTTTTAATTCTAGCGGAGAAGGGAAAAAAGTATATATATTTTTTTGCTAGGCCTGATAGGTGTTTTTTCTCCTGTGAATTAAAAAAATCGTAGTAGATGAACTGTATATTTCTTGTTTTTTTTCTATGAAAACGCATAATTGTAAAGCCAATATTGGTAGAGAAAATACATCATCAATTGAGAGTGTGGTGCAAGACTGGGTGACCATTAAAGGTTGAATGAGTGACTTGAGTAACTTGGAGTTAATTTTGTAGTCAAATTCTTTCTCGTGTTAGTAATCAAACAATAATTGTGTGAATTAATTCCTACCCAACCAAAAAAGAAATCCAAATTTAAATGGACGTTTACCGTTGGAGAGCTAATGAGCTATATAGTTCTCTCAACCGGAAGAGGGTTGTGATCCCGCGCACAGATCCCCCCTACTGTCCTTTTGGCCAACGTGTATCTAGCTTTCAGACGCAATTACAACGCTGGCCATCGCCACCTCCAAACGATACCCTTGCTAGCCATGGATGGAGGACCTTTGCCGCCACCCCAGTCGCCATTGCCTCTGCCCTCAACCGCCACAGCCGCCTCAGCTTTCCACCACCTCCTCATCAATCTCCACCACCAACATCTCTGCTCTCAGTCAATACCGTGGCCTCTACTTTTGGCTCGTGCAGCTGCAATTCGTCCTTGCTCTTGTCGAGCAAGAGGTCTGAGTTTGAGTGAGCCCTAGATCTCTGGTTGAGCACCTTCGAGCCAGACATAAGGCTTGCGCTTGATCTTGGACCAAGCTTGTCGCCGTTACCATCTCCTTCTCCTTGATGGGCAAAGTGATGCGATGGAAGGTCAAAGGGCTGGTGTGTAATCCAGGTGAGTACCAAGGGGTAGAGAGAGGCTTGCTGGTAATTCAGCAAGAGACAAGGGTGAGGAAGGGGGCGTTGGCGGCGATGTGCGACGATGTGCTGGGCGGTGGCGTGCTGTGGAAGAGTGGTCCTACTTGTCCAGGCATTTAAAGTACATATTGAAGAGGGGCTTGAGGTCTCGAGGAGAAACTAGGTTGGGTATTTGGAGGGATATATGGCACAAATCCTACGGCAATGACCAAACTCGGGCAAAGCTGGAAGGCCTGGCCACGCGGTTGTTGAGGTCGTGCGAGAGTCGTGTGATCCGGGGCAACCAGCCACCGAGGTCATGCGGCCCTGGGTGAGGTGATGCCAAGTTTGGGTGACCTTAGGCGGCCCCAACTTGAGCTTGCTAGCATCATGTGAACTCAAGTGAAGGCCACTGAGGCCGTGTGACCCCAGGCCGCCACTGCCGAGGTTGAGCAGCCCTAGGCGAGATGATGCTGAGGTCATGCAACCTCATATAAGTCACATTTGACAAGGTTGACAATCCTCGAGTCTTGAACTCAACTTCATTCAACTAGGGCTTGAGATTGAGCATGAGCGTCGTGTGACCCTTGGCTGGTGTTGTGCAAGCCTTGGCAACCCTCAATTCTCTGGATCTTATTATGACCGTCTAGATCTAGCTTGATCGACCCATGACTATCGATTGTAGACTGTTTGGCAACCATCTCTTGGTTCATGTGCTCTAGGATGATGATATGTTGAATTAGTATTCTCCCCTTCTGCATTGGATAATTAACCCAAAACTAGAGATGTGCCGGAAAATTCTATGGCTCTGATATCATAAAATTAGACTGCAATATGAACCACGGAAAACCAAAACAGAATTTGTGGTGAGTATGCTATCTCAAACGTACAGCTCTTCCAGCTTCAAAATAGGGACTGCTTGTTAATCACCAAATTCATTTTCATTTAATGACTCATATCATAAAAAAATTTATTATAGAAATTGCCATGACTCTAATACCATAAAATTGGCTTATGATATGAAATAGGGAAAACGAAAATAGAATTTGTGGTAGGTACGCTATCACACACGCACCGCTTTTCTGGTCTTAGAATAGTGATTGTCTTTACGTTGCCAAATTCATATTTTTTTTTATTCATGTTATAGAAAATTTCATGATGGTAAAATTTTAATGTACAGGTTCTACATTGTGGCAAGTATAGAGAATATTATCGGGATTAACTAGAATATCTATAGTTTAAAAAAATCATACCAGGCAAAAAGAAAGATAGAAGAGTTTTAAATATTCATAAAGCAAACTACACGATATTAGCTTTTAGGGAGGGTGCCTTCTGCCCCTTAGCATTATAAGCACTGCCTTATATATGTATAAGACGAATACTGATCACTTGATTATTGGTAATAGTATTGGAGATCACCAATAATTTCTACAGACTCATACTATGGTCGACAATGGCCAATAATTTGTACATGCTGACTCTTACATTGATAGACTAATTTTATATGACTTTCATGTTTGATAGACTCTTGTTACACAATTTATGGTTTTGCTACATTACTGCCACAGTGATGAACAATATTGTTACAATGCTATGAACAGTACATGAATAGCGTTTTTGCTGCAGTAACTCACGCTAAATTTTTGCGTTTGCTAGCACCTTTATGAATTAGTTTTTCAGTGTTATCGCTCGAGCTGTTTGAGCCGCCTCCATCTTTCTGCCTTCTTTATTGTCTGGCGAGTCTTTTAACTTTCAGGGCTTCCAGCTAGTCATATTTTGTGGACTTTAGGGCTGATGAGAACTTGATGGGCTATTCGTGGACTTACTGAAAGTACTTGTCTTAGGTCTATCTTCATACTATTGCCTACATCCTTTGAGAAGCTTCTCCACTTTTTCAATTTATAAGGCAACTTCCACTTTTAATTCAAATAACTTTTGTCTTTTTGAAGACTAATGAGGACTTGTTGGAACATTAGTAGAGCTTGATAGAATGCCAAGTTGGGATTGATACTTGAGCTGGAGTGATGGGCTTTCTTTATTGAGGCCTAAATTGAGTGTAAGATGTAATTCACTATAGTCAAAAGGATCTTTGGACAATGGTCCTTCCCATGGATCTTGTGATGATGAAGCTTGATCTTGTGAAGATGTTCATAACACAGAATTGTCAATTCCATAGTGTCTTCCTAAGTAAATATTGATTGCATTTTGGGTTGCTTGGTAATCATCGCAATGATCCCAAGAAATATCATCAGCTTTTGTAGGCTATGCCTCTAGTGGAATGACTCGATTGTATTGGCATAGTATTCTCTGCAGTTCTCAATATTGTCGATGGTAAGCTGAGATTTTACAAGGAAGAGTTATAAAAATCTCATTTGAAATAGGTTGGGGTTTATATGAGAATACTCCAACATTACACATATCTTCACTAGGTTTGACAAATAGCCATGGCATGAAGAACAAAACAACTACATGGAGTTCTAGGTCAAGCCTGCATGCTTTGAGTTGTGTCTAGAAATTCTCCTTTCTTTGAATGGTTTACACTAACTAAACATTTGCCCAAAATATTTATGTTTGTCTTCTTCTTGGATAATCTTGCTAATGATAAAAGGCATCATGGTTGTCAAAATCTTGATGGCAGTGGTATAGAGATTGAACAATACCAATAAACCTTTTGAGTTTTTATGGGAATTTCTCATTTGGGAAAAAGACAGGATGAATGAATGGATACTTCAGGTGCAGTTTGCTTGGGGGAAGGATAAGACCACCATAATCACTAAAAATTTAGAAATGGTATTGCCATGTGAGCATGTCAAGATTTTCAAAGAGAACGTTGGCTTCAATGGGTAGGGATTTTTGGTGGATATGAGCATGAAGGCCATTTGGGCTTCATTTCTCTTGCCTTGAAACTTCCTTTTGGAATTCTTATCAAATACATATTGATGGATGTGGTAGTGAAATTCTTTTGGTCGGGATAGAAGATAAGCAAGTATATTATTTTTTCCTGCAATATGTTTGGTTTGAAAAAAATACTGAGAACTATTTGACCTATCTAAGAAGCTGAGAATGTGGTATCTATTTCTACTTGAATTTCAGCATTTGAGAAAAAGAGGACATATCAATTTCTGCAAGGAAATGATGTCCTATAAGATGGAATTTCAACTTCTCAATGTCATATTTTATTGCTAGGATCTCGTTAAATGTAGAGTGATAATGCATTTCGCTTGTGTGAATCTTCCACTTTTGTGTCCACATGCTTTACGCTTCCATCAATTTCTTCAAAAAAGACTATAGCCCAACATTCATCAAGAAGGAATTTGCATTGGGGGAATTTGTTGTAGAATGTCTCTGAGTTTACTTATAGACCTAGTTTGCTTTGGCCTCCGGAGGAACATCTTTTTTGAGCATTTGTTGCAGTGGACTCAAGAACTTTTATGATTTTTGGAACAAAATCCCTGAGATAATTAATTATCTCAAGGAATTGTTGAACCTTTTTGTGGGATAGATAATAATCAGAAAACTTTTTGTAATTCTTCAGCAATAAGTCCTATCCTTGAGGTGCATCTCAAGAAATTCAATTTCTTTATTTGCGTTGATAATCTTTTTCTGGGATAACATAATCTCATGCTTTCATATTAGCTTTGCAAATTGAGCTAGTAATTTACAATTAGAATCCTCATCTGGACTATAGAGGAGTATATCATCAATATAAATTTGGGCATTAGCCATAATAGGCTGGAAAATCTTGCACGTATGAAAAAGCTATTTTGAGACCTAAAGGGAGCATCATCCACTAGAAATGTCGATTTTGAATACAAAATTCAGCTTTGCCCATGTCTTTAGTATGAATTCCTAGTTGTCAAAATCCAGCTTTAAGATCAAGCTTGGAATAAACTTTGGCTTAAGTAAGGCTAGAAAACAAAGAGTTCCGATGCAATAGAGGAAATTTATTATCTTGCAGGAATTGATTGAGAGGCTGATAATTAATGTCCGGTCTTATTTTTCCTCTATTCTACTCAGCACGCTTATTTACATAAAATGCTTCACAAGCTGATTGAGAATTTGAAGGCTTAATTAATCCTTGGTTGAGTAGGTCTGAACATTCATTTTGCTTTAAAAGCAAGTGTTTTGGATTCATGGCTAATTGATTGGCTTTGGTGGGATTGACATCATCGTTCTTGTTGAAAGGAAGATGGATGAAAAAGTCAGGGTTTTCCATAAAGGATTAGGACATTTTTGAACCATATGTGAATGAGATTCTACACATGCATCCAAAATGATTTGCATGATGGGGTCTAACATGCTCTTATGAATGACAAAGAACCTTTGGATGTCCACAAATTTGGTAAATTGTCCTTTGAACCTTAGTTCATTGGACAGAATTCTAAGTTGAGGAATTCATGTGATCCCAATCGATGATGATATCTTTATCTGGTCAGCTAGAACCAAGGATTTTGGTGGTGATGGGACACTGTCTCAATGCTGTTCATGGCATTGTAGCAATACTGTAGCATCATTATAGCATACTGAGTACTGAAGCAGAAGTGAAAATTGTGTAATAAAGGTTCATCAAATGTGAAAGTCATGTAAAATTAATTTGTAGTGTATGAGTCAGCATGTACAAATTATGGCCATTGTCGGCCATAAGGTATTTGCAGAAATTATTGGTGATCTTCAAAACTATCACTAATAATAAGGTATTCGGTGTTTGTCTTATGCCTATATAAGGCAGTACTTTAAAGATCTATCCTATCTTCCGTTCCATCTGGTATGATTCTTTAAAAGAGGAGAGAGATGAACAAGGGCCAATTTCAAGGGTAAAGAGGAATAAGAAAAAATGGTGAGAGCAAAATTAGATTAAAGAGTTCCATTAACGATGGGCTTCAACATTCTGAAAATGGTTAATGCCCAATGCAGTTAAGTAGTGACTTTAAGCCAAAGGCCTTCAGAAAATTTTGGACATACAATGCATTTGCCAAAAAGTCTTTAGAGGCTTAAAAGGGAATTTGTTCCCAAATGCACCGTAAATGGTATTGGAAGTGGGGACAATACCCTCACTTCCCTCTTCACTTAGAAAACTTAAATCACAAATAAAAATTAGGGATTAATGCCATTAAATACTCTAAACTTTGCTTATGTGATACTATTACTTCAAATAATTTTAATGTCATCAAATACCCTAAATTATGACTATTGTGACGCCTATACCTCAAGCTTACCCGAACTTTTGTCACATTACTGCAAGTTTGGGTATCAATGTTTTTATGGGCAAATTTTAGGATTTTGGTTGTAGACAAATGGCATTTTTGTCATACCATTATAAGTTTTGGATTTTGGTGACCAAAAAAGAAATGTGAGATAGTGATGTTATATTTGGGCATAATTTAGGATTTTTGGTAGTATTGTCCGTAAAATTAATGAAGAAAATAATGAAGCTTCAACGTATGGTATTATCTAAAGATTAGAGATTTTCTTTGATTATGAAGACAAATTAAAGTGGTGAATCAATAAAAAAAAAAGTTGGTAAAAATGCATAAAACAAAATAGACATTGGTTAGGAATTTAAATGGAATCGATGACTTATAAAATTAGTTGGTGATTTAACTAGCGAAAAAAATACTCGGCAATTCTAAGGTGTTGGTTAGCAAAATAACTATAAGTTTGTGAAAAATAAGAGAAGTCATTTCCTTTATAGATAAAAGTCCATAATCAAACGTTGGTAACTAATTTTAATTAGAGTTGGTAAGGTGAGACTAATTGGTAATGTAATCAGATCGAAGAAGGTAATCAGTCTAATTAAGATAGGTAATTTATAAACACAGTTGGAAAATATGACCGGTTGTTAAGTAAAGTAAAATTATGTATCTCAATAAAAAAGTTGATAATTTTTGCAAAACAACCAAATGATTATTGGTAAGAAACTTAATGAGAGTTGGTAAATCAAAACTGGTTGGTAACCTATTGGTTTTTTTGATAAACTCATAAAAGTTGATAGATTTAAGCTGACAAGAAAAACAAATAAATGTCGGTAATACTCACAAAAGTTGGTAAATTGAAAAAAAAAAAAAATGAACATTCATAAGTAACTCAAATAAAAATGGTCAACCCAAAACTAGTTGGTAATTGAATTGGGAAAGAGTTGGTAAGTTACTCGAATAAATATAGATAAAATCATTAGAGAATTGCTAAATCAAATATATCGATCAAATATAAGAAGAGTTGGTAAATTGCAAACTATTGAAAAGAAAAATTCATAGAAATGTCGATAAGTTACCTCTCAGCCGCAACAATATTAAATGACCGATAGTGTTTTTCAGACCGACCAACTCTACTAGAAATGATGCAGAGAAGAAGACTATTGGTTCTATTTTGTCTTACGGGACGGTAATATGGTTTCTTATTTTACCTATTTTCCAGGGAAACAGATGTACCACTACGTAGATGCGCATTGCATACTTGATTTATAATTCCTTCCGGCCGCTCATCCACTCCATCCTCACTCGCGATGTATTCTTGACTTCAATCTCTAATTGCAGAGATATGTTGCTGCTGATTCAACAGATCGTCCGCAGAATTACGGATGAACTGAAAAACGTTCCGCTCTATGTGGCTCCTTTCCTCGTCGGACTGGACTCTCGCATCGAGCAACTCCTCGTGTGTTAAGCGTCAAATCCAGCGGAGTCAAGTTTCTTGGATTGCACGGGGTTGGCGGTGTCGGCAAAACCACCCTTGCGAAAGCGCTCTACAACAAGCTCGTCGTGCACTTTGAGAAACGCTGTTTAGTTGCGGACATCAGAGAAGCTTTCATGCAAAGCGGTGGCTTGATCTCTCTCCAGGACAAGATCCTTAGCGTTCTCTCGCCCAACTGGCGTCCTTTGGATGACTTTGGTTCTCGCAAGAATGCAATTAAGCAAGCCCTTGGCGAAATGCAAGTCCTCCTCCTCTTGGATGACATCGATGATGCCAGTCAGCTCGACATGTTGATCAGTGGAAGAGAATGGTTCCACGAGGGAAGTCGAATCATCATCACAACCAGAAATAAAGAGGCTTTGTCCACAAGAAACTATGTGATCGAACATTACGAAGTGCCAGAGTTGTTCTTTGATGATGCATTGCGTCTGTTCAGCTACTGTGCGTTGAAGAAAGAGAAGCCGACAGATGAGTTCCTAGAACTGTCCAAGCAAATCGTGTCTCTGGCTGGGAATTTGCCATTGGCCTTGGAGGTGTTCGGCTCTTTTCTGGTCGATAAGAGGAGGAAAAGCGAATGGGAAGGCACGTTGCAGAAGCTGACAGAGATTCGCCCTGATAATCTCCAGGACAAGTTGAAGATCAGCTATGATGGGCTCGATGACGAGACCAAGCGCATATTCCTCGATGTGGCTTGCTTATTTGTTAAGACGCATATGACGAGAAAGGAAGCAATAGAAATATGGGAAGGTTGCGGGTTCAAGGCTGAGATTGGGCTCCGGGTTCTTGTCTCGAGATCCCTTATTAAGATCATGAAGGACGACGATACACTGTGGATGCACGATCAACTTAGGGACATGGGGAGACAGATCGTGAGGCACCAGAATGCCCATGATCCTGGCACACGCAGTCGACTGTGGGATCGCAACGAAATCATGGCTGTCTTCAAGAATGGAACAGTATGGAAATTTTGTATCATCACGCCTTTTGCTTTCTCTGTCATTAGCACCATTGCGCACACATCCCATGTCGTTGTTCTTGATTTGTTGTTACTAACAGACATGAATATGAGAAGGGAAAAAAAATCATTGGTCAGACTGCAGACTATTCCAGTTGGTAGATTTATCTTTCATTCTTTGAATAATCTTACACTTTTGTCATCGCAGGGGACGAGGAATATAGAGGGGATTGTCCTGGACTACCCACATAAGCCGTTTGTGATGGACCCAAGCAGCGAGAGGCTGTCGCGACGCAATTTCATTAGAACGCCCAACCTCACTTCCGCCATTCAATGTCTACAAGAGATGTTTAGGGCATTTTTTGATTTTGGAGCAGAGAGAGAGAACGAGGCTGTGCTTTGTACCGAGTATTTTAAACCGATAATTAACCTGAGACTACTTCAGATTAATCATGCCAAATTGGAAGGGAAATTCAAGTTCCTGCCTCAGTCACTGAAATGGCTGCAATGGAAAGAATGTCCCTTGACCATTCTTCCTTCTGATTTTTGTCCACGAGACTTGGCAGTCCTTGATCTCACCTACAGCAAGATTGAACGTTTGTGGAAAACGAACTGTAATAAGGTGCGTCGCGGTCTTTGTCGCTATAGCTATATTTTGTCAGTATACTGTTTCATATTCAAATGTTGTTTATGCTAATTTTTCTGAGCATTGTACTAAGATGTTTCAGTTCGCCAGGTTGTCTCTTGCCTGCCCATGGATTCAGCAGCAGTTCAAAAGGTTGACCTATTCAGGAATCTCCGGATCTACGCTTATTTTCAACTCCCCGAAGCATTTTATCCATACCAAATCCAAAATTGGATTCCTGATCCAACCCCTTTACTTTTCTTTTTTATTTGAATTTATTCCTTCTTTTTCATTCTTCATTCTTTTTTTCCTATAAACTACCGCCTTCCTTCTACTACCATTCATGTGCTTCTTTATCATTTGTTTATGCCTATATGTTTCTGCTACCATTCATATGCTTCAGCAACTACTTATGATGGGTTAAAATTTCATGTCCACCAGGCTGGGGAGAACTTATTGATTATAAATCTTCGTGGCTGCTCTAATCTTGCTAGTATTCCAGATTTATCAGCAAGTCAAAGCTTGAAAAAACTTGTTCTCGAGCGGTGCACAAGGTTGACCCAAGTTCCTGAGTCAATCGGGAGTTTGAATGCTTTGGTCCACCTAAACCTTGAATGGTGTACAGGGCTTGTTGGACTCCCAAAAGACGTATCCGGGCTCAAGAATCTGGAAGAACTCATTCTGTCCGGTTGTGTAAATTTGAAAGAACTACCAGAGGATATAGATAGCATGAAATCTTTGAAGTTACTTCTCCTCGATGGAACTCCTATAAAAAGGTTGCCGAAAAGATATTCCACCTCACGCAACTTGAAAAGCTTCATCTAAATCAGTGCACTTCTTTGAAAAAGCTACCCACTCACATTGGAAAGATGGCTTCTCTCAGAGAACTCACTCTTAATGATACCGGAATAGAGGAGATACCTGATTCGGTGCGGTCATTGCAGAATCTTGAGTTGTTGAGCCTTATGAGGTGCGTCTCGCTGACTGAGCTTCCTGAATTTGTTGGCGACTTAAAATTGTTGAAGGAATTGTTCATTGATGGAAGCGAAATCAGAGAACTGCCTGCTTCCATCTGTTCTTTGCGGTACCTAAAGACCCTTTCAATTGGAGATTGTCGGTTTTCAAGCCATTGTCCTGACTCAATTAAAGGATTGCATTCGCTTACAGAGCTTAGTCTAGGTGGACCATCAATCACGAGTCTACCGCCCCAACTTGGAGCTCTGAAGATGCTTAGAAGGTTGGAAATCCGGAACTGTGCATCACTCGAAAGCTTACCAGATTTACAATGTGAACATTACAGAGCTTCCACAGTCGATCGGAGAATTGGAAAGCATCGTCATCATGAGGCTTAACAAATGTAAACGTCTCTGCAAGCTTCCACCATCCATGGGTAATTTGAGATCATTGTACCACCTGATTATGGAGGATACTGCAGTAGCAGAATTACCAGAAACCTTTGGGAACCTCTCAAAGTTAGTAAGGTTGAAAGTGGGCAAGAAACCGCCTAGCGCGGTTATTCCTGAGGGCAACACAGAGACAGAGAATCAAGATTTGATTACAGAGGAAACTCCTGGGTCGATTCTTCCATCTTCATTATCGAATCTCTCTTGGCTAGAAGAACTGAATGCCCGTGCTTGGTACATGCAAGGAAAAGTTCCTGATGATTTTGAGAAGTTAGTATCGCTAGAAACTCTAAATCTAGGATACAATAACTTTACGAGCCTTCCCACAAGCCTCAAGGGACTTTCCGTCCTTAAGAAACTTCTGCTACCGCACTGCAAAGAGCTCAAGTCTCTTCCGCCCCTTCCATCGAGTTTGGTAGAGGTTAATATTGCTGGCTGCGTGGCAATAGAGACAATCTCTGACCTGTCTGAATTGGAGAACTTGGAGGAGCTGAACATGGCGAATTGTGAGAAAGTGGTGGATCTTCCAGGACTCCAGTGCTTGAAATCCTTGAGAAGGCTATACCTGACTGGATGCCGCATGTGTTCCTCAGTAGTTAAGACAAGAATTTCGAAGGTTCTCTCTCTCTCTCTCTCTCTCTCAAAAGATGTTTCTACACTGATCAAGTCCGAAAACTCTGGAAAAGATAAATTTTATGCATCAATGGACATGTTTATATAGCGGTTGCTATGGTTTGACATTTTGCAGGTTTCTTTGAGGAATTTACGCGTTCTCAGTATGCCAGGGAGTGAAATTCCAGATTGGCTAAACGAAGAGGAAGTGAGCTACACGGCACGCAAAACTGCATGCTCAAGGCTGTTCTCATAGGCGTAGTCGTTTCCATCACCAGTGACTTCCCAGAATCTTTGAGAGATCATATTCCCACACTTGTGGATTTTGAGGCAAAGATACTCAAAATGAACACGCCTATCTTCAACACCACATTGCCCTTGAATGGGATACCGAAATTAGATGAAGATCAGGTTCATTTGTGCCGGTTCTTGGATTTTCACCCGCTGGTTTCCAAGTTGAAAGAAGGGTACAAAGTTCAGGTGGCAAAGCGGAACCCACCATTCATTCCCGGAATGCAGCTGAAGAAATGTGGGGTACGTCTGATTTTCGAGAGAGACGATGAATTTGATGGAGATGAGCAGCAACTGGATGATGGCTATCAGTCTTTATCTGAAAAGCTTGCCCGGTTTTTCAACCGTCTGCAGTAGCCAGTTCACTATTGTTTGTTAGATATATATTTAGATCAGAAATCCAGAAGATTATGAATAATCTATATATATATGTGTGTGTATATATCTAAATGTTTAGAGTTAGCCTCTGGAAAATGGAAACGGAAGACGGTGCCAAAGATTGAAGAGAAGGGAACGAGCTTGCTCCTGTCAATTGAAATTTCACTTCTGGAAATGTAATCTGAAAATACCAGAAGAGCATCGCTCTCTCCTGTTCTTTCATTCTGAAGGCTTTTCAATTTACCTTGGGAGGCTCCATTTTTATGTCCACTTTGCTTCAATTGCATGGTTTGAGCGCATCTTTCTAAGATAGCTCTATTGCTCAAAGAAAGAACCCGGGGAAAGAAAAATTCAAAACTTGGGCGTAGTTTCTTGATCAAACATGTGATGAGAAGAAAAAGAACTAAATATTGAATGAGGTTTCATGATTGACCATATTTGGTGAATGAAGTTTAGGGTAAGCATGACAATTATTTCTCTGTCTTTTAATTTTTCTATTCGCAGCAAACAGATTTGAAACAAAAATCCATTTGATAAAATAATTTCATTTTTTTATTTCTAAGATAAATTTTAGCTCATATATAAATTTGAAACAGAAATGAGAAGTAGATCTCTATTTTTGGAATATAAATTAAAAAAAAAAATTATTACTCACTCTCGTCACTTGTTGATCGGCTACCCTCCCGAGCTTGTTGCTTTTGTCGCTAGCCATCCATTGTGGTTGGCCGCCCTCCCACCGTCCCTAGCTGTTGCTAGCTTTCAATTCAGTTGATTAATGATGTTTTATCTTAGGAGAGAGTCGAGTACAACGGATGGAAAAAGAGTTTGGGTAAGAGATATTTAAGAAGCCTATTAGATGAATTTTTTTACCGAGGACAGAAATTTAATGTGATCAAATGCTTATCTCTACTAAGAATTTCATCTAGTAAACAGAACTAGAACTAGAAATTATTCTCAGAAACGAAACCGTTATAATTCACGCCTAATCTTCCCTTGTCCACTTATTTAGTAGTGGATAATCCATTCAACTTCCTCTCCCATGGCATCCTCCGCGTCGCTGCTCAAAACGGATGCGGTCAACCCCATCACCGCCTTACCTCCATGGCAGCAGGAGCCGCAATTTCGTCAGCACGCATAAGCAACCCGACAAGCATCGCCCCCCTGCTGCGCTCCCCGCTCGCACCCCCTTCGGCTCTCTCCTTCCCCCGGCGTCCGGCCCGAGAGCCCCGGCTCCGCACGGCTCGCCGCCCCGAGTCCTCCCTCCATGACCCGGCCGGCGAGCCGACGGAGGACCTGGACGACGACGACGGGTTCTTCGGAGGCGACGGCGGGCCGATGATGGAGGACGAGAGCGACGGCGAAGAGGACGCGGAGAGCAGCGTCGATTTGCTCCTCAGGTTCTTGCAGAGCATGTTCAGGAAGGTGGCCCGGCGAGCCAAGAAGGGCTCTCGCTCCGTTCTGCCCGACGCGATACCGCCGCAGCTGGTGAATTCTCTTTCTCAATCTGCTTTGGCTTTCGGTGCTTATGCAGGGTCGGGAGGAGGCGAAACTGAGAATTGTTCATGTCCTGTTTGATCTAATTCCTCTTAAAAGAGCATTTCGCGGCCTGTGTAGTCTAGGCTCGTCGTTAATTTTTTAGCTTAAGCCCAGTACCGTAGAGAAAATGTTGAATTTGTTAATCCTATGTCGCGAGTCTAACCGAAGTTGCGGCGTAAGTAACTATTATCCGCTCATCATGACATTGCCTTGCCCTTGAATAAGAAGTTTGTCCTTTGGATTGTAACATGCAAGATTGTAAACCCTTAAATGTTAGTTTACACTATACCGGAACTGTAAACATCAAAATTTTCATCCTAATCAACCTGACTTCATCAAGAGATTTAGGCACCTGAGAAATCAACTCGCTGGCCTTATCATGCCGTGAAATAATAATGGAAACTGCATGATTTGATTGGCGTAAAGAAATTATTTATGAAATGGTTGAATCGGGGAATTCAGGTAACTACAGTAGCTTCAGTGGTGAAATAAGCAGTCTGCAGGTTAACCGAAAAGAATCAGATAGGAGACAGTTTTTCTTTGTTCCGCTGTTTGAAAAAGGGCCTGTCCTTGGAGCAAGTTACCGATAATCACGTATTGATTGATTCGGTGATGGGGATCAGTCTTCTTAGCCTGGACAAGTTGGGTTCGTGATTTCCATTTAGACCTAGTATTGATACCTAAATTTTGGCGGTCCATTTAATCATTTGTTACATAGAAAATTAGAAATCAACTCCAACCAAAACAAAAATATTTTTGATTTGCATGTTAGCAACTTCTTTATTTAATTACTTTAGGCTCACACAAATTGCATAAATGGACTGATTTAAGCAGAGAGGTTTCGAGGGTAATTAAAATTTGAAGATCTTGGCCAGCCCATGCTTCAATTGACCATGATTGAATTTCACGCGTGCCTGAATTTATTATAAAAAAAGTTATAAACTCATTACATTTTTACCAATCTAGGTCTTAACATTTCAATTTGGCCAATTTAATCTTAAACCTTTAGGAAAATTGTCAATGTAGTCCAACTGGCCAATCTCAGCTGAAAATTGCTGATGCGGACGCCACTCGCCTCATTTAGGTATAGTGCACCATCATTTGGGTTCTGACATTCATGCTCTCACTTGAACCATTCTTAGAAGATCAAGGTTGATCAGCAGTGCACCTAGAAGGGATTCTACCAATCAACTTCCTTACGCCTTACGGGTTTGCCACCCATTCATACATGTCAGACTTCCTACATGGTACTACTGATGTTGATGTAAACATTTTTGTATTTTTCATTGTTTTTTTCTATTTTTTTCGAAATTTTTTTAATAATTTTTATTGTCTTTTTGTTTCCTTCTTCCTCTGGGATCACCAATCTCCTTGATGGTCGGCCACAAGCGAGCGCTGACCTTGTAGGGGTGAGGTCACTTGACACTAGCAAGGTCACCTCGCCGATATATGGCAAGAGTTGACCTCACCAACCTTAAGCTCAACCTCAAGCAAGCTTGCCCTCACCAAATCTAGTGGGGTCTAAAGCTAGCGAGGCCGACCATCATCCGAAGCTGGCGAGGCCGACCATGGCCGGCCTCAAGTGAGGTTTGCTCTCACCTTGCACATGATTAGGGAACAATGCATATTTCCTTCAGAAAATCCCTTTAACGTGAAGGCAAGAAAATCGACTATCATTAAAAACTGGGGAAATAAACCTTGGTCGAAATTCACTGGACATATTCACGGCAAGGTAAGGTTTCCGATTGGAACATAAGCTTATGTATCTGGAAAAGTTTAGCAAGCAAGAAGCATCATGGGCATATCGAAGAAAAAGTGGAAGAGAGAAAATATCGGGAGATACACAGATAGTAGCCGAAACACGAGGAAGCTAAGAGGGAAAGGAATATTGAGGATTCAATGAAAGATAGTATTAAACGTGGGGGCATATATTTATCATATTCTTTGATTTCAAGACAGAAAAAGCAAGAGCAATATATGCTTATTTTAAAACAAGGAAGATGAGAATGAAAGAAAAGATGAAACTTTGACGTGTAAGAGGACAAGGGGGACTTCTTTTTGAAAAAAAAGAAAAAGTGTCCGTGTTGGTTCACCAAAACAGAGAAGCGCTCGTGTTTGCTCTCTTTGTGGCCAGCTCCCGTCACGATCGCAACGCCTCGGACACAACTACACAAATGTATCTTTCCACGAGGCCTACCGTAGAAAATAGGTTTAATATCACAAAAAACCAAAAATTGATATACTAATGACAAATTTATCCCAAATTAATTTTTTGATAGCCAAAAATGCCAAACTGATACATCTTTAATAAATTTACTACAAACCGGTATACTTATGACAAATTTACCCTCTTAGCTGCCATTTAATTTTACTGTCAAATTGTTGAATTAGATGATACGTGATAGTTCACTAGTTTACCAATTTGAGATTTTATTTTTCGTTTGTTACAATTATATTTGTTTTGTAGTTTTTTGTAATATTAATCCAATTTGACGGAGGGTATATTTATTATCGGTTTGGAGTTTTTGGCGGTAAAAAAAATTAGTTTTGGGTGAATTTGTTATAAGTGTATCAGTTTAAGATTTTTTGTGGTTATTTTAGGAGTAAATTTGTCATAGATATATCAATTTAGAGTTTTTGGTGGTTAAAAAATTAGTTTAAGGTATATTTAATTATAAGTGTACAAACTTGAGATTTTTCATGATATTAAACCTATAAAATATTCAGTGGTTTGAAATCATCATGTCATCATCTTACGTGGCATGTGTGTTGGGAGAGGCAATGTGCTAGAGGTAGATTTGAGCAGTAGTTGTGACTAGCGAGCCTTTTGGAGGCGGTGGGAGCCTTTTCGAGGTGGTGGGACGTGTTGGAGAAAGAAAGAGAGGAATGGCATGTTTGGTAATGTTTCTGTTCCATGAACAATTTTTGAACATAAATAGTATAATTTTGTTGTTTCTTTTAATTTTTCAATATTTTTCCTTTTTTTCTTCCTTTTTTTTTTTTTCTTTCTCCTTTGTGGCCGGTCACCACGGCCACCGCCATGGCCTTGCGACCGGCTGGCGAGTTCAACGAGTTTGCCGAGCCTCGCCAAGCCACCAAGAGGCTCGGTGGCCGGGCGGTGCGAGATTGGCCTCGCCACGGCACAGTGACGCCGAGCTCGAGCTCCCTAGATCCAGCGAGGCCGAGCCTCGCGTTGGTTGGTGAGGTGAGGTCGCCGGCCATGGCCGAGGCCGGCGACCGGCCACAAGGAAGAAGAAGGAAAGAAAAGAGAAGAAGAAAAAAGAGAAGAAAAAAGAAGAGAGAAAAATTATATATCGGAATTGTTCCCGAACAAGAAGCAACTTTTTCTATTTCTTGTTTCCGTTCCAAATCTATTTCCGGGAACAAAAAATAGATTTTTTGTTCCTATTGTTCCTAGGAACAAAAATTTTACTAAACACATTTCTATTCTTTTTTTGTTCCTCGAACAAAAGAACAGAAATTTTTGTTCCGGGAACAAACACTTTTTAACAAATAGACCCGAAACGTCTGGGTTGTTCTTCTCTAAGAGAGAATGTGAAAAAGCCCTGAAAATTGAAAAGAGGAGAGAGAATTTTTTAAGCGGGAGTTTGAGCATTTATTGTCCCATCCTTTGCCAGCCATCCAGAGGAAAGAAAAAAAGAAAGTCTGCCTTTTATGATGCGTTTGATAATAATTATGTTCCTAGGAATAATTTCTACTAAAAAATGATTTTTTTTTTTAATTCGGTTCCCTAGATAAGTTTCTAAACATTTGAAGGTATTTGGTAATTATCCAAAATTTATATTCCCGAATAGAAATGCATTTGGTAGACCTTTAAAATTTCTACCCCAAACCATTTTCTTTTAAATTTTTAATTATTTTATTAATTTTTATTAATTTATTATTTTTTCCTTTCCTTTTTTTCGTTTTCTCTTCTTCTCCTACCTCTAGTTGTCGGGCGTCGCTAGCCCTCGGCAAGGCTCGGCCTCACCGGGCTAGGGTGAGGCCGACCTCACACTAGTTGGGTGAGGTTGAGCCTCACGGTGGTCAAGCAAGCCTTTGGTGAGCTCATAGAAATCTCGCCCAGCTAGTCATTGGTGGTGGCGATGGGCTACAGTGGCCAATGATTAGCTGGAAGGAAGAAGAAGAGAGAAGAAAAGAGAAAAAGAGAAAAAGAGAAAAGAAGAAAAGAAAAGAGAAAAAAAAAGAAAAATGGGTTGGCTTGATTTTGGAGTTGTTCCCGAAAATAAAGAAGTAACTTTTTTCTACTCTGATTTTATTCTAAATCTATTCTCGGGAACAAAAAATTTACCAAATAGATTTCTATTTTTTTTTTTTTTTGATTTCCGGAACAAAAAAGATAGAATCGTGGTACTCTTTGGCTAGTTGCCAAACAAACCTTTAGTCTTTTCTCTTTTCCAGCCGGTCCAAGTGAGAGACATGTGTTGCCCTTTATGTGGAGCCCCTAGGATCACGCACGCCACATAGGCTAATGACATGATGATTACTAACCACCGAATATTTTCTTCTACTACCGTGACTGCAAAAACTCAGCAATTCTCCCAATGCTCTTGCACTGAAACTGTTCTAGAGCAGCCGATACCATTTTTCGGTTTTCCGTCTCCATATTCAGTTTTCCGTCCCCATATTCCTACCGCAAGTCAAGCTCCATCATCGTTGCTTTGTTGTTTTTTTTTTTTTTTTTTTTTTTTTGGTAAAGGGTAATGATATCGTTGCTTTGTTGTTCATGCTCATAGCCTTGCCAATTGTGGTTCATCATGGCCGGCCATCATTTGATCCAAGTTCAAATTAGGTGGCTTCTTAATTTGAACTTTATTGAATATATGATAACCTAATTTAGATTATTTGATTCAAACTTTGATTTGGTTTAAGTTTTAGGTGCTCCCTTAATAAGTAACTTCCCCGATTAATTCATTGCCTATCTATGCTTGAGTCGTGCATATAATTGGGATTTCGATACCTTGGATCGGATTCCCGATTCCCGATTATCCTTATGTCCTATTATCAATGTCATGAATACTTGATCGCCTGAGTTTATGTATTGCATGTTGTTAATTTATGAAATGTTATTATTACGAAGAATACCCAAAAAAAAAAAAAAAAAAAAAACGCATTTCATGTTAGCATAGATTGCATTCATATCAGTTCCTAATTTAAAACTGCATATGTAGGGGCCATGTAATTAATAAGGAAATTACCTAATTTATATTAAGATTTAATATAATTATTTCCTAGTTTAACTAGGTAATTACATTTTAGGTGGTTCTCTATATTGGTCTAAAAAACACATATATCAATTGTTACATCATTGCCCCGTCCTCATGTTCGCCATGTAATCGTTGCTACATCATCACATTGCCATGTTATCATAATATCGCGTCATAATATTCATGTCATTGCATGTCATGTTAGATTAATTTATAGTTCTTTTACTTGACCTTTGAAATAGCTCGCATATAAATTGTATCTCATGCATTGCATATGGTTCAATTTTCATTGAAAAGAAAAACCCAAAAAGAATTAATTGATATTACATTTAGAAATCATGTTTAGGTCATGCATATATTATTTAGTTAACATTTTGTAGAACACTTGGTGTGTTGAACTTGATGCAGCTTCTGCTTTGCTTAATGCGTCGATGTTTTTGCCCATATTCGAGTAATTCATTATTACTTTGAATTATTTTTTGTTAATTTATTGGTTTTGCACTCACATGACCACCCGTTACATGTTAGTGGTTTTGGATTAAAATTGACTAAGATTACTTGCAAAATATTTTTGAAAATAAAAAAGAAAATGCACATAAAGGGCGTTAAGTTAATCTAGCATAACCAAGTCTCCATATTCATGCATTTCTAGTTCATAAAAGTAAAGTGTTCTCCCACACTTGACTTGGATTTCTAATTAATCCATAATAGATTAGTAGTGATTTCTAATTAAATTGAATTGCATATTTAATTGATTAAATTAAAATCCAAAAGTTGTGATTGGTATGAGTTTGTGAAAGTCCGTGTTAAGTTTTTGAACTTAATAATCAATCAACTTTCCTTTTAGTGGTCACGTCGAAGAAGTTCAAGACACTTAGGTATTCACCTAGCCTTTGGTCTTTTTTGGTTTCCTAACAATGAATTCTCGAATGTGATTTTGTTTCGCTGAAAAGTGTCGATGAAATACCTTTTAAAATGTGGAATGGTAGACATGAATCGACAAAGGTTGTGAAGGCATGGCCACCTTCGTACGTGGCTAGCAAGGTTGGCCTCGTCCGCATATGGGTTAGGGGTGTGCAAAATACCCGGAATCGCCCGGACCGCCGGAACTGGACCAGAACCGCCCGGAACCAGCGGTTCTTGAGGGAACCGGTCCGGTTCCCGGTTCCAAATTTTCGGAACTGGTGGGTACCGGTCCGGTTCCCGGTTCCATGGGTGGATCCGCCCACCCGGACCAGACCGGAACTTTTTTAATATTAAAAAAAAAATTACTAAAAGAAATCTTAGATTAACCTTTTTGGCTTTCATAGTTACAATTTTCACTAAATATAGTCGCTGAAAACTGTAGTCTCCAAACTTGCATGTTTGTGGCTTTTGCCTTGAGAATTGAAACATTATGAACCAAAATATGTTACAATCCTACATTTCACACGTAAGATGTAAGTTGACTTTCTTTACATAAATCTCCCATAAAAGAAGCATAACCAGGAACCTAAGCAGATAAAACTATGCCTCGACAATGACCAGGTTGAATTGTTTTCTTTTTTAGATGCCGACATATTAAAAGCTACTAGCTATAAACAGGTGTGTCAAAAAGGCCAACCCCAAAAATTCTGATAGCCCAATTGACCATAAATATTGATTAATATTCCCTGTATTGGATTAACCACAAGAAGCAACCACATGGATTATCCATTCCATGCGCTTGATAGGTGAATCCAGTGCTGAGAAGATCTCCTCTTGTCATGTCTACAGAACCAGAAATTCTCGAAGCACCAGTTACTCTTGCACCTTCAACTTCATCTTCAACACCTCCAGAATTTCGTGTTTCTAATGCTTCTAAGATTGATTATCTCTATGAAGTCTCTCTTAGCGATGAAACCAAGATTTATGAAACCCACCTTCCCCTTATGAACCCTTATTCTGCTTTTGCAGAACCAGCCTCGTCTTTTTCACCTATCCGCTCTATTCGCCAGCTGATTCATCAAAGCCCAAAACAAGTAAAGGAGTACGTTCAGTCCTCCAAATTCGACCAACATCCTATTCCTGCTACTGAAAAGGAATACTTTGTTACTCTTCAGATCCCTCCAGAGTTTCCCAGACAATGGGCTCAACAGGGATACACTCATGTTCATTATGGAGCTGTTCGTCTTGCTCTCACATTCCATGGTCGAAAAGGTTTGCCGGTTGTGGCAAGAATAGCATTGCTAGACACCAGGTTTTTACAATACCAACATGCTTGCATTAGTACTGTTCAAACTACTTTGAATGCAGGAACGGTCTTTGTCACTCTATACCCCAACTTCAACATAGCTCTTTCAGATCCTCAGTTACTTTCCTTTATGAAAGTCCAAGTTCAACTTACCGGAGCCCCTCAAACTGCTGACTCTGTAGCTGCAACACTACATTACCAAATGGTTTTATCGAGTGCAGAACCATGCGCTTGATCTCAACTTCAACAATGGTAATGAAGATGCCCTGTTCATCTCCATGCAAAATGACCAGGCATCCTGTATTCATGTTCCTAGACAGATTCCAAAGGATATGTTGGCCAAACTTCTACTAGAAACCTGGATTACCAACTATGAGAAGCTACATCAGCACAACAAGCCTATCAGGTCCACGGACTCAGAGTTTGTAAGGAAAAAAGATGGAACTGTTTCCATCAGATTTGGCAAGGAAAAGGAAGAAAATCCTTCTATCTTCCAAACCCTCTTGATGATTGAACCATGTGTTCCTCAATCCATTTCCAAACCAGATCCAAAAAAGCATGTTCGACACTTCGATGGTAATGGACATCCTATCCATTACTATAAAGACAATTATGGGCATTGTTTTTTGGATCCTTTTTGCCAATGTTCCTCCTGTACAAATTCTCCTGACGACATAAACCCGTTTGAAAAACCTCCACCTCGACGGAAAAGGCCAAAGGATAAGATGTTCCAAAGGTACTTAGACGGAGATTCATTCATTGATACTCTTGGTGAATGCGATAAATACCAATTCATGGTTTCCTATGCACCACCGCCACCACCAGAGTCTAGTACTACATCCCAAGCCCCACCAGATCCACCAAACACACCACCACCTCCTCCCCAGAAAAAGCAAACCCTCTCTCCATTCTATAGGCCAATCCTTAAGTGGGCTAAGAAGCATTCTTACCCCCTTGAAATTCCGGAAGAAGCACCACCTACTCCTTCTATCGCTATGTTCCAGGATACTGACTTTCCTCCTCTAGTCAAGGAAGGTTCTAAACTCTCGTTCCTGGCTGCATAAGAGTTTATTGATCCTCATGGAAGATACCGACATGTTCCTAAAGTTTCTACTCCCATTGATGTGGACGAACATGGGAGACATTTAAAAACCTCGCCTTTGAAGTCGTTCTAAATTGGTAATCGAGACTCGTTAGCACAAAACAATGCCTTCAAGGCAATTGACTCCAAAATTGGAAATGTGCAACAAGATCTCCGAAGGTATGATGAAAGTACCAAGAAAATACTCTCTGAATTCCAGAAAAGGCTTCACGCCTTGGAATCGGGACAACATCTTGGGTACCATTATCTTGAAAATCCAAAACCAGAAATAGAAAAACTCAAAAACCAAATCCAGCTTCTTGAAGAAGGAAGGTTCAGACCGTTTAATCCTTTAGCACCTCCTGTTAAAACTGGGTATTTACCTCCACCTCCACAAGCATCCACTTTTGCCACTATTCCAACAGATCCTTACAGATGAGAACCGGATATGGTAGATTTGCGAAATCGCCTCAAAACCCTGCAGAAGGAAAATGGGAAAGAAAAAACACCACCTACGGGATCAAGTTCCATCGTTATAAGAGAAAACCCAGAACAGATGATGCTATCAAATCCATTAGAATCTTTTCTAAAGGATTTAGGCACTCAAGAACCTGACTCTGTTATCCAATAGCCTGATCCTCAGAAAAAACAGACTCTGCTCTCAATAGAGCAAACTTCTCATGATATTGAAACAGAATCTTCAGTATCCCTTTCCTCCTCTTCATCCTTCTCAATTCCTATAGTTGATACCCTCCCTATTGCACCAGTTACTACATCAGTATTCATGGCTGGCCCCCCAGACGATGATATGGAATCAGATTATTCTGACCCAGAAATAGGCCAGACAAGCAAGCCTACTCATCATGTGTCCACCACATCAAAACAATTCTTCACCATTGATGATATTCTTTATCAAAAATGGCCGATAAGGCTTGAAGAATTTCATACTTGGATGAACACCCAGTCTATCACCAATCATGATATGAATGATGTATTGTACAATTTTGTTACAAGATTCACAGGAAGCCTGAAGCACTGGTGGCAATCCCTTTCAGAACAAGACCAGATCCACTTTCTAATGTCACCCACTTTCAGCCATGCAATCACTCTCTTATATCATGTCTTTGTGGGAAAGCCCGGCGATCTCATAGAGATAAAGAAAAGAGAGTTTTTCGAAAGACGATGCTGCTCCCTCCAGAAGAAACATCTTGATAAGCATTTTAAGTTAAAGCTTCAAACCTTTTATCAAGTTGGAGCAGAACCAAATTTGAAGCATGTTTTCCTTACTTCCATCCCGAAAGAACTATCCCAGATGGTTGAAAGATCATTCTTTGGAAAACAAAGGCAGGTACAAGATATTCCCTTGGGAGAAATACAGCAAGAAATCCATCTATGCCTAGAAGAATTATGCTTAAAGCGCAGGATGGTACAAACATACATCACAGATGACAAACGTCTAGAATCAGCCTGCTCCCGACAAGAGTTGAAAATTAAATACTCCAAAAAAGACTGTGATGGAACATGTGGTAAGTACTCCCGCAAGAAGAAACACTACAAGAAGTTTTGGATAAAGAAATCCAAACATGGCTCCAAGCATTTCTGGAAAAAGAAGAAATGGCGATACCTACGCAAAAGAAAGGATCGCACAAGCCACAAAAAATCAAATCGTTGCTACATTTGCAATCAGAAAGGACACTTTGCCAAAAGATGTCCTCAAGCGAGAAAAGGTCAGAATCATCTAATCCATCATATTGAAAACGAAATAGGGATTTCTCTCGAAAATGATGATATTGAATCCTTGTTCTCGCGATGAAGAACCATCTCAACAAACTCTTTGTGCCATTCCCTCCTACCAAACCTCCAAAGAGACCGAGTCGACTCGAGTCCGAAGATATTTTCCATATATCACCATCTTCCCTAGAACCAAACTTTGACATATTTTCAAGTCAAACTCATTGTCCACACTTCCCAGTTAAAATCCTTACATCAAAGTTTGCCAAACCTATCACTGTTATTGCTCTCATTGACACAGGAGCAAGTTGTTCAATCCTAGACACCAAAATTCTTCCCGAAGAATTCTAGACTCCCTACACTCGATACTTCAGTGCAAGGTCGGAGATACTTTCTCCACAAATGTCGAACCACTCCAGTAATCGTCCGCTTCTTCCCGCAGTGCTCCATAACTGCAAGAATTTTCGGATCTAACCTTCCCAATAAAGATCTGATAATTGGGTGGGACATCATGACTCAAATCTCCCAGCTTCGTATCATTCCTGGAAAATGTCTTAGATATAAAGATCAATTCTCTAAGTTTGTCAATATCCAGAGACTCTTTTCCATTCAAATGAGTCTACTAGATCCAATTATGCAGAAGTTATTAGAATCTTGTTCAGAATCCCATGCAGAATTTGCTCAAAAGTGCTATCATCCTTTATGGGAAAACCCAGAGTTCTTTGTTCGTCTTCCTTTTAAGAAAAATGAAGACATAAACCCAACTAAGGCGAGCCACATGGGAATGAGGCCGAACATTTGGTTCCAGCTCAAAGGGAATGCTCGGAACTTTGCAACAAGGCCTTATTGAAGTTTCTAACTCATAATGGGCTTGTGAAGCCTTTTATGTTAATAAGCGTGCCGAACAAAAACGAGAGGAAAAATGAGATTGTTAATCAACTATCAACCTCTCAATCTTTTCCTCCAAGATGATAAATTCCTTTTACCATCTAGAGATTCTCTCTTCAGTGGTCTAACCAAGGCCCACATCTATTCCAAATTCGACCTCAAAGCCGGATTTTGGCAATTGGGCATCCATCTTGAAGACAGATCCAAAACAGGATTCTGTCTTCCGAACCAGCACTTCCAATGGAAAGTTCTTCCTTTTGGCTTAAAGGTAGCACCATCTCTTTTCCAAAAAGCCATGTGTCGCATCTTCCAACCAATTCTATCAAGTGCAGCCGTGTATATTGATGATATTCTACTCTACGATCCCGATGAATGGGCCCACCTTTGTCAACTCCTTGAGCAGTTTGCAGAAATCATAAAAAAGCATGGCATTATGCTTTCCTAAAGGAAGATGAATATTGCCTAGACAGAAATTGAATTTCTTGGTATGCACCTTAACAAAGGTATATATTACCCAGGGCCGCATATAGCTCAAGAATATTGAAGTTTCCTCAAGACAACTTCACAACAAAGCAAGTCCAGCAATTTCTTGGGATAATTAATTATCTCGGGTTTTTGTCCCAAATATTGCAAAACTTCGATCCCATTGCAATCCATGCTGAAGAAGAATTCCCCCTTGGGGAAAAACACAACCAAAGCAAATTGAACTTAAGGAGATTATGCAGAATCTCCCACCATTACAAATACCATCAACAGGAAAAAGAAATCTTCAAACTGACGCCAGTGATGAATACTGGGCAGCCGTACTCTTTGAAGAAATCGATGGTAAGAGACTCCTCTGTGCTCATAAAAGTGGAAAGTTTTCTCAAGCTGAAATGCATTACCATTCCACTTTCAAAGAAATCTTAGCAGTCAAAAAATGGAATCAAAAAATTTGAGTTTCATCTCATAGGCCACCATTTTCTGGTGGAACTAGACATGGCATCTTTCCCTCGATGACCAAGTTTAAACAGAAGCATTCCAAATTCCCAACCGCTTCGATGGGCTGAATGGTTTTCAAAATACTCCTTTGAAACTAAGCATATTCCCGGAAAGAAGAATGTACTTGCTGATTTCCTATCAAGGCCAAAAGCACCAGCCGAGATCAACATATATATCAAAAGGCCTGCTTTCCATATGCTCAACCATGGAGTAAAATACAAAATGGAGAACATCAAAGATTCGTAAAGCTGGAAATACCCCCAGGAGATTATTCAGCAAATCCAGAATGACAGCCTTGCTGAAAACTTGGAGAACCTCATGTGGCAAAGCCACACAAACCTATTCAGATTCAATGGAGGTTCGATTATTTATCCTTTTGGGTTAAATATGAATTATCCTTTCATTCACCCTCTTATCTGGAAGAAAGATGACTTCCCTGAACAGCTCAAAACGTTATTATGGTACTTAACCAATAAGTATCTAATAGCTTTTGAAATCCCAACCAGAAGATTCATTACTAACCTCACAAGGATATTCCTGCTTGGAAGAAACATTGAAAAGAAATGTGACAGAAATCTTTTAGAATTTCTAAATTGGTTCTATCATCCTACATGTTGGAAACAAGACTTGGAAAAAGAACTGAGATTGATAATGCCAAATCCTGAAGTCCATACTATCATGTTTCTTCGACGTCCTTGGAATTTTTGTAGAAATAATGGTACTATTCTCGATGCACCACTAGAAATAGGAACCACATCCTATAAACCTAACTTGAACAGCAGAGAAGCCCGGATTTTCAAATCTTATCCTAGATCTGTTCGACTTTGTGAACATGAGTATCGAGAACTCCAGAGAATCCTGTGTCAGGAAAACAAGACCATTCCCGAAGAGATTTGGAATAATGCACCCACCACGTGGGATCATTATGACCTAGCACCAGAAGCTAAGGAAGCACTCGGACAATACAGACAAGCCTCATCGTCCCAAGAGCCTGAAATGACAAGCGAAGATGACATTGTCCAATCCACTCAAGACCCCTATGCATGCTTTGGAGGACCTTTGTCCCAAGATCCCTACGAACAGTTCCAAAGCATGGACACATCTTTCTATGCATAACCATCCAACTGGCCTCAGCCAAGAATTCCTGACCCTCAACAAGACGAGAATACAAACTGGGCTGAAGAAGAAGCATCACATTGGGCTCATGAACAAGCATCCTCATCACGAAGGCTGAATCAAATCCTCTCACCAGAAGACCTCGAAGCCCTTGAACAGAAGTACGAGGCACATCTCCTAGAAAATAGCTCGGATGACTCAGTTTGTAGCTACAATGCTCGTGACGGACGAGACTGTTGAGTTCATACATTTTCACTGTAGCAAATCATTGTTCACTTTTACCGTAGCACTAGGCTAGGAAAGTACTTTGCATTCCTGATACGCTTTCTGTTCATAGTGTGCGAATAATTCCCTTTCGGTGCCCTTGTTTGTATCCGGACCCATGAGCTAGGTCCCTGTGTATCGTTGTGACCTCTTACTGCCTATATAAGGCAAAGAGGATGTATTGTTTTGGGCAGAGTCCCCTGAAGTAAAGAGTGTGCTTTGTGAAAATCTCTCCATGGCTTTCTAAATTCCTCTTCTTCTCCAGCCTGGTAGGATCCTTCAAGAAATGCAGCTTGGGTAGGTTAGAAACGATTCCATCCTAGCATCTCTGGGTGTCTCTAGGCTCTGAACTAAAAGGCTGAGTGGTTTTCTGCTAACAAGCTGTCCCTAAAGGGCTAAGTTCGCCCATTGTGGGATGCATACATGCAGAAAATTTACTCTCATTCCCTGGTTCTAAGTCTAGGTCCATTCATGGTCACGAAATGCACTTAAAATTAGCTTGCACCCTGTGATTTGTTTAAGGCAATGAAATACGTCCTTCTCCAGATATTTTCTAAGAAAATGCAGATCGAAAAGCTACGATCCGAAGGAAAAGTAACATGGCCTAACCTGCCATGTAAATGCATGAGAAGAGAGAACTTGAGCATAGACTACCGATGGAGCTCCTATATAGAGAGCTCCCCCAAATTATATTGCTACTCCTCCACTGCTACTGTTCGCCCCCTCGCGGTCGACCGCCACCCTCCACAGCCGCGGAAAATTGTTTCGTGACCGTTCTATGTTGAAAACCAAATTATTTCGCGTCAAGATCGGTTCCATGGATCTACCCGGAATCGGACCCCGGTCCGGTCCGGTTCACCGGGTGGATCCATGCAACAAACGGATGGATCTCAATTCCAATTTTTTGGAACCGGTCCTTAGCGGGCGGTTCTCGGTTGTAGGTCGGGAACCGCCCGCCCGAACCATGCACACCCCTAATATGGGTGGGGGTCATAGCCCTTGCCGGCTATAGTGGGAAAATAAAAGAAAAAAAGGAAAGGAGAAGAAAAGGAAAAAGAAGAAGAAAAATTAATTAAAATTAACAAAAAAAATATTAAAAATTATAAAAATAATGTCAATGTCAAGACTAACCATTCCATGTAAGATAACTATTATCCATGTCAACAATTTGAAATTAGCCAAATGAACTCAATTGACAAATCGTAAAAATATTAGTATTAAACTAATCTAATTAAAAAGTTTATAATTGAATTAACACTAATGTAATGATTTATAAATGTCTTAATATTTTTTTCAAAATAAGCTTTTTCCAATTTGACGCTTCTAATAGAAATCCTAGTACAAATACAATAGATTGGAGTAATGTCAGTAATTATTACTTTGGCTGTAGAGAGGGCATAGTTGGTGGCTAGTCTTATAAGTAAAATTTGAAAGCTCATATAAGCAACACCTAGCTCAGCCTTATTCACGAACTCCACAGTTTGGTTTCTCACTTAGGAAAAAGAACGCAAATGCTGCAACTTGAACTCCACTTATAAGTAGGGGAAGTTTTGTTCCGGCTGTGATAGCTGCTATCACATTTTTTTCTTTGAAGAGATTGATTATTAAAATGTCTTCACTTCTTTAGGGATCAATCCAATCGAAAGTTAAATTGGGGTCGTGTACGTTTAAGAGCTTATGAATATGTCAAATGACAGTCCTCACAAAGCATAAAAATCAATAATAATTGCGATTACCATGACCCAATGGAGGGGACACGCCTAGCAGTAGTGGTTGGGGATTAAATTGCGTGCATTGCTTAAGATTAGAGGTGTTAAATAGGTGGGTCGGGTCGGGTCGGGTCATTAATGGTCCGACCCAAATTGACCCATTAACCCATCTATAACCAATTTATGCCTAATATAAATTTTCCGACCCATACCCAACCTAACCCATACTTGACTCATACCCTATTTAACTTAACTTAAAAAAACTTATCTCTTATATATATATATGTTTAAAAAAAATGGTATTACTAAAATAGTTTTATACAACACAAATTTAATGGACAATTTTTATAATTTTTAAAATAATTATTTAAAAATCAATTTTAATTATTTTTATTTTTAAAATGAAATATTTAATTATTTTAAATATAATTTTTAATTTTCTTTTTCTTTTTCTTTTTTGTTCTTCTTTTTCTTTGGCCGGCGGCCGGCCACGGGCGAGCCTCGAGCTCGCCGGATCGGCAAGGCTCGAGCCTCGCCGCCATTGGTGAGGCGTCCACCTCGCCGGTGTCGGGCGAGCTCGAGCTCACCTCTCGCCGGACGTCGGCGAGGCCTCCGCTTCCCGGGCGGCGAGCTCGAGCCTCGCCGGCGTCGAGCGAGGCCTCCGCCTCGCCGGATCTGCCGAGCTCGAGCCTCGCCGCGTCAAGCAAGGCCTCGCCTCGCAAGATCTGGTGAGCTCAAGGCTTGCCGGCGTCGGGCGGCTCGAGCTTGCCCCTCATTGGATTTAGCGAGGCTCGAGCCTCGCCCGACGCTGGCCATCGCCGTGTCGGCGATCGGAGGAAGAAGAAAGAAAAAAGGAAAGAAAAAAAGAAAAGAAAATTAAAATAAAAATAATTATACTTTCAGTTTTTATAAAAAAATATTTTTATAAAGTTAAATAGAGAAGAGATAACCTCTCTCTATAAATGGATTCATTTTTAATGGGTTGGTAAATGGGTCTTAAACGGGTCTACTCTTAGATCCATTTAAGACCCATATATCTCAACCTCTTTATTTTCAAAACCCATTATGGGTGTTTTGGGAAATGAGGCTTAACCCATTAACGACCCATTTAACATCTCTACAGTTAAGATTGAAACAAACAGTAGTAATTGTATGTGTACCAGTGATGCTGCATACTGTAATCGAATATCTATAATATTTGAGGAATCTATTGTTGATGGGGGAGTCGGTGGGAAGATAACGACCGTAATACATGGATTTGGAGATGCCGTTGTTGTTGTTTATCTGCATGACAAGGACATGACATGGGTAAAATGTGAATTATAGAGTGGAAACTTGAATATGACACAACTCGATATGACATACTTAATTGCATATGCTAACATGAATTGGCATGGTAACACAATTTCATTGTAATTAAATTATTTGACACGAATATCAAATGCGACACATGAACAAGGGAGTACTAACCCTAAGAAGAGGCTCCCATCATTGTCACCATCCCTCCTTGTGCAAGTGATGACCTATCGCAAGTATATCACTTAATATTGGAGATATGAAAATTTATGTTCTAAAGTAAATTATTTAAGTGAAGCCACGACATATAGATGGTTTTTAAAGTTCGTAGATCCATTTAAGCGCCAAATGAAATCTGCCATATTTCAACTAAAAAAATATATCATACTACTTTATGGAGAAAATTGTCCAAAAAATAATCATTTTATTGTATGATAGTTAATTTAGTTTTAAACCTTTCAATTATATTAATTTAACCCTAAATTTTTGATAATTTATATTTTTCAAAGCATCCAAATGTTTTGCATATCATGCATATCTTGTACGTATTAGATTTGCGTTTAAATCCTCAACAAAGCATATTCAATCGGGAATGCTCCGATTTGGTTTGAGGCCCATGAATTAGCTATGATATCGAAATCAAAGCAATACAATCGTCACTCTTTCCATTAAAGTTCTTCCTCCTTGTGGACCCCAAGGGGAATCTAAGGAGAATTGAATAGCGAGCATGCGGAGAAATTGATGATGGGTGGAGAAATCACGCGAACCACGCAAAAGCAGCAAACGACGCGAACCACACGGAGGCAAAGCCAATGAATGAATCGTCTATATTCTTTCGCCTCAAAGGAAGGCAAAGGCAAAGCAATAGTACTAGTATTAGGCGTCATAAAAAATATAATTACATATATATGTACGTATTAAATTTAATTATTTTATCAGAGTATCGATTTAGATAATTGAAAATAATTGGACGCGTCTGACATGGGTTTTAACAATTGAACGATTTCAAGAACATACGGCTCTACTTCGTTCCTGCTTCCTGCATAACCATGAGCTCGAACCACGAAGCTTTCCCTCGAAATTTTTCTCGAACCCCGGGGTCTTTACCTTGACTTGTCGTTTACGTCTTTCGACCGGGCTCTTCATTCGCCGACGAGGATGATGCGATGGAACTACAGGTCTCTTTTCAGTGAACAGTCTCTTGCTTGGCCAAAGTTTTTCCTTGGATGCCTTTGTATAATCTCGGAAGCAACTTCCTTCATGGGCACTGATTAGATAAAAGCTTTCTTCCTACCTTCAATCGAATCAAAGAATAACTTTCCCGGTTCTACCTTCCTCCCCCCATCTGCCCTGTCCGATCGCCCGTCACTATTGCGACAACCGAGCTTTCAAGAAGATGATACTTGGTTTCGGTTTCGAATTCTCCCTTTTCCACCTCGCGAGGTTGAAGACCGTTCTCTTGACTCTCTGGTCAAGTACCTTCAACCGAATTCCCTGCCCGGTCACCTGTGTTCTTCGTTGATCCGAGGTAAACCGCTTCTCAATAGCCTAGGCCGCGTATTCCTTCAAGATCTCATATGCAAGCCAAGTTACATTCGTTTCACATGCCCATCTTTCTCATTTTTAGCTACGATTCAAGCACCCCACAGAATAGAATGGAGAACGGCGTTGCTGCATCGACCCAGCCCGATCTGAGGCTGAAGTGGGACGTGTTCCTGAGCTTCCGAGGCGAGGACACGCGCAATACCTTCATCGGCCCTCTCTACGACGCGCTCTGGAGGAAAGAAGTCCGGGCCTTCCGCGACAACGAGGGCATGAACAGGGGCGACCAGATCTCGCCGAGCCTACTGGCGGCGATCGAGGACTCCGCCATGGCGATCGCGGTGATATCGCCGAGGTACGCGGACTCGCACTGGTGCTTGGAAGAGCTGGCGAAGATATGCGAGTGCCGGAAGCTGATACTGCCGGTGTTTTACGGGGTCGAGCCCTCGGATGTGAGGCATCAGAGAGGGCCGTTCGAGGGCTCGTTCGGGAGTCATGTAAAGCGGTTCGGAGATGCGAGGGTTTCGGCTTGGAGAGCTGCCATGGAACAAGCTGGTGGAGTCTCTGGTTGGATCTCCAGCGACCAAGACGATCAGAGGTAAAGGATTCTCAAGCCTTTCAAAATTATCCCAATTGAATAATTGACCCGTCAATAGAAATAATTTTAGTTCTAAGGGCGCGTTTGGTAACGTTTCGTTTAAAAATTGTTTTAACAAAATAGAAAAAAAGTATTTACATTCCTAACAATTTTGAACAAAAATACGCGTTTGGTAAAAACTGTTCTAGGGAATAAAAAATAAACAAAATGTTTGGTAAATTTGGATAATTTTTATTTCTTTTATTTTTTCTATTTTTTCTTATTTTCCTTTTTTTCTTTTTCATTTTTTTCTTCTTTTTTGGCCGGTCGCCCGGCCAAGGCCTTGGCCGCGACCAGGCCGGCGAGGGCCGAGCTCGCCCGGCGGCGGGCGAGGCACGGCCTCGCCGGGCCACCGCCGGGCGAGGCCGAGGCTCGCCGGCTCAGGGCGAGCTCGAGGCGGATGCGGGCGAGATCGAGCTCGCCCGGGCCGGCGCGAGGTCGGCCTCGCCTTGATCCGGCGAGGCCGAGCTCGCCCGGCGGCGGCGCGGCGCGGCCTCGCCGAGCCACCGCCCGGGCGAGGCCGAGGCTCGCCGGCGGCCCCGGGCGAGCTCGGCCTCGCCCGGATCTGGCGAGATCGAGCTCGCCCGGGCGGCGCGAGGTCGGCCTCGCCGGGGACGGCGAGCGTCGGCCTCGCCGGCGCGAGCCTCGCCGTGGGCTGGGCGGGCCGCCGGCCCTCGTCGGCCGGTCGCCGGCCATGGCCGAGGCCGGCGACCGGCCAAAAGAAAGAAGAACAAAAAATAAGAGAAAAAAGAAAAAGAAAAAAGTGTTTGATTTGTGTTAGAAACAAGAAACACAAAATTTGTGTTTCTTTGTTTGTTTTTCTTTTTGTTCGCAGGAACAAAAGAACAAAAGGAACAGAAACGCACACAAACGCGTTTGTTCCTTTTTGTTCCCTAACAAAAAAACAGAAATTTCTGTTCCTGCAGGAATGCAGAAATAGGGTGCAACCATGCAGGCCCTAAGATACATTCATCTCTTTTATCCTCTTTTCTCTCCCGTTTTGGTAAAGTTTAATCAAATAGTTGAGGCGATTGTATCGACATCCGTCATTATGGGTTTGCTAAAGCGGCAACAATTAATTAAAAATAGGATAAGCTTGCATGTTTAATTTCTCTTTAAATCTTAACAACGAAATAATCGATGTGTTGACAAATAGATTGTGGTTCTTGAACACACTAGTAATTTAGTGGGCTCTTGTGGTCCAATCAGCCGTAAACCTATTGCACGCGTGTTGATTTAATTTTAAAGTTTTCTATTTTGTCAATTTAGACTTAGGGTACGTTTGCTTTAGCATTCCCAAAGGGCTTTCAGTTTTCAAAGCCCTTCGGGGAAATGTTGGATTATTTGGCAACCATTTTAAAGTAGCTTTAAATAAAAGTTAGCATTAGGAAGGCTGAAAATCCAATACTAGTCCATACTAGTTTTGAGTTTTCAACATTTGGCCAAATGCTGAAATTTTTTTTTTCCAAAAGTATCATTACTCATTTTTCAAATTCCTAATTTTGCTCTAGGTATTATTTTTTTAAATACCAAAATAATGCTAAAAAAATCAACTATATATATAAATGCTAAAAAAATTTAATATATTTTGGTCTTTTTAAAAAATTATTTATATATTTGACTTTTTAGCATATATGTTTGATTTTTTTAAGCATTATTATATAAACTTATATTTAAAAAGTTGCATACATTATTTTCTACAATTTTAAACAAATAAAAATTAAAAAATTTTGATGAAGGATTTGGTCTTTTTAATATGTGTGTGTGTGTGTGATTTTTAGCATTATTTTCAAATTTATATTTAAAAAGTTGCATACATTATATTTTCAATTTTAAACAAATGAAATTAAAAAAAAAAAACTAATATGAATCACCCAAAAAGCTTTTCAAATGTGTTTTCTACCAAACAACATTTTTCTCAAAGTTGTTTTTTTAAAGTTTATTTTACTAAACGACCATTGCATTTGCCTAAAGTTCTTTAGGTTAAACTGCTTTGCATTTGCTCAATGGGCTTTCAAAATACTGAATCAAACGCACACCCTTAAACCTTCGTACAAAATTCCAATGTAGTATTTCTGGCCAATTTTCACCCCGTGACACATTGCCACGTAGGACACCTAGAGATGACTAGACAACCCTGTTAGCAATTTCCAATGAAAAATAATCGGAATGACTACATTGGAGTTTCATGCAAAAGTTTAGAACATAATTAACAAGATTGAAAAGTTCATGATTGAATTGACTATGTATAATAAGTTTAGGATAACACAAGGTACCTTGCTGGTGCACCTAGTCCCAAAACTATATGATTAGGGGGTCATATATACTGATCTCTTTGAAGGTATTCTACATTCTATAAACGGTTGGTTGTCCTTTCATGCAAAACTAACTTTTTTTTCAATTTAACGTTTCTAATAGAAATCCTCGTACAAATCCGATAGATAAGAGCAATGTCAATTATTACTTTGGCTATAGCGAGGCTACACACTTGTGGGCCAGCTTATAAGTAAAATTTGAAAGCTCATATAAGCATACCTAGCTCAGCCTTATTCATGAACTCCACAATTTGGTTTATTACTTAGGAAAAAGAAAGCAAATGCTGCAGTTGAGAACTTAAACTCAACTTCTAAGTAGGGGAAAGTTTTGTTCCCGCTGTGATAGCTGCTATAAGAAATGCTTTACATCTTTTCTTTTCTTTTTAATATATATAAGATAATTAGCATACTAAATTAATTTACTTAGTGAAATCGCATCCTATATATGGATATTGAAGTTCATAGTTCCATTTAAGCACCAAATGAAATCTGCCATATCACTATGATATGAATTAGGGAAAACAAAAACAGAATTTGTGGTAGGTATACTATCTCACACGCACGGCCCTTTTGATTTGAGAATAAGGATTGCCTGTCAACTACTAAATTATTTTTCATTTTTTTTACTCATATTATAGAAAATTTTATGATAGCAAAATTTTGATACACAGGTTCCACATTATGGCGAGTGCAGAGCATGTTACCAGAATTAACTAGAATATCTATAGTTTTAAAGAATCATACTAGACAAATAGAAAGATAGGAAAGAGTTTTAACAATTCATAGAGCAAACCACACAATATTAGTTTCTAAGGTGGGTGCGTTCTACCCCTTAGCATTACAAGCACTACCTTATATAGGTATAAAACGAACACCGAACACCTCATTATTGGTGATAGTATTGGAGATCACCAATAATTTCTACAAACTCCTTATGGCTGATAATGGCCAATAATTAGTACATATTGACCCTTACGTCGACACACTAATTTTATATGACTTTCATGTTTGATAGACTCTTATTACACAAGTTTTGGTTTCGTTATGGTATTGCTACAGTGATGAACAATATTGTTGTAGTGTCATGAATAATACATGAATAGGTATATGAACAGTGTTTTTGCTCAAGCTAAATTTTGTGCATTCACCAGCACGTTCATATGTCACATTTGACTCCTTCACATGTTGTATTTATGAATTGATTCTTCAGTGTTATCTTCGGAGTTGTCTAAGCCGCCTCCATCTTTTTGCCTCCTGTATTCTTTGATGAGTCTTTCAACTTTTAGGGCTTCAAGCTAGTCATATTTTGTGGACTTAAGGGGCTGATGAGAACTTGATGGGCTGTTAGTGGACTTATTGAAAGTACTTGTCTTAGATCTATCTTCATACTATTGACTACATCCTTCATGGAGCTTCTTCTCTTTTTCAATTTATAAGGCAACTTCTGCTTTTAATTCAGACAAATTTTTTCTTTTCAAAGACCGATGAGGACTTGTTGGAACATTAATAGAGCTTGATGGAATGCCAGGTTGGGGTTGATACTTGAGTTGGTGTGATGGGCTTTCTTTGTTGAGGCCTAGATTGAGTGTAAAATGTAATTCACTATAGTTAAAAGGATCTTGTGACAATGCTCCTCTCCATAGATCTTGTGATGATAAAGCTTGATCTTGTGAAGATGTTCATAACACGAAATTGTCAATTCCATAGTATCTTCCTGAGTAAATATTGATCTCCTTTTGGGTTGTGCGATAGTTGTCGCAATGATCCCAAGTAATATCATCAACTTTAATTGGCCATACTTCTTGTGGAATGACTCAATCGTACTGGCATAGTATCCTCTGTAATTCTCGATACTTCTCGATATTGTTGAAGGTAAGCTAAGATTTTACAATGAAAAGTTGTAAAAATCTCATTTGCAATAAGTTGGGGTTTATATATGAATACTCCAACATTTGTCGGAGCTTTACATATATTTCCACTAGGTTTGACAAATGGCCATGGGATGAAGAACAAAACAACTGTATGGAGTTCTAGATCAAGCCTACATGCTTTGAGTTATGTCTAGAAAATATTTCTCCATGCTCCCAATGGTTTACACTAAGTAAACATTTGCCCAAAATATTTATGTTTGCCTTCTTCTTGGAAAATCTTGCTAATGATAATAAAAGGCATCCTGGTTGTCAAAAACTAGATGGTAATGGTATAGACATTAAACAGATACTAATAAACATTTGAGTTTTTGTGGGGATTCCTCATTTGGGAAGAAGGATAGAGGATGAATGAATGGATATTTTGAGTGTAGTCCGCTTGGGTGAAGGATAAGACCACCATAATCACTAAAAATTTGGAAATGGTATTGGCACATGAGTATTTCAAGATTTTCAATGAGAATGTTGTCTTCAATGAGCTTAGGGATTTATGGTGGGTACGAGTATTAAGGCCATTCGAGTTTCATTTCTCTAGTCTTGAATCTTCCTTTTGGATTTCTTACCAAATATATATTGATGGGTGTGGTAGTGACATATTCTTTCAATTGGGATAGAAAGTAAGCAAGTATATTCTTTTTCCTACAATATGTTTAGTTTCAAGGAAATATTTTGAGAACCATTCAACCTATCTAAGAAACTATGGATGTGGTATTTGTTTTTGCTTGAATTTCATCATTTGAGAAAAAGAGGACATATCAATTTCTACAAGGAAGTGATGTCCTGTTAGATGGAACTCAAATTTCTTAATGTCATAGTTTATTGCTAGGATCTCGTTAAAAATAGAGTGATAATGCATTTATGTTTGTGTTAATCTTCCAGTTTTGTGTCCACATACTCCACGCTTCCATCAATTTCTTCAAAAAGGACTACAACCCAACATTCATAACTGACATCTATTTCCAAGATATTTTCAGTGGAAGGAATTTGCAATGTGGGAATTTGTTGTAGAATTTCTTTGAGTTTGCTTACGGACCTAGTTTGCTCTAGCCCCCACAGAGGAATATCTTTCTTGAGTGTTTGTTGCAATGGACTTAGGAACTTTATGATTTTGGGAACAAAATCCTTGAGATAATTAACTATGCCAAGGAATTGTTGAAGCTGTTTGTGGGACAGATAATCATCAGGAAACTTTTGTAATTCTTTAATAATATGAGGACTAGGGTAATAAGTCCTATTCTTGAGGTGCATCCCAAGAAATTCAATTTCTTTCTGTGCGATGACAATCTTTTTCTGGGATAATATAATCTCATGCTTTTGTACTAGCTCTGCAAATTGGGTTAGTAATTTACAATGAGAATCCTCATCTAAACTATAGAAGAGGATATCATCAACGTAAATTTGAGCACTAGCCATAATATGCTGAAAGATCTTGCATGTAGCCCTCTAAAACAGCGAAAAAGCTGTTTTAAGACCAAAAGTGAGTATCACTAGAAATGTTGATTTGAGATACAAAGTCCTGTTTTGCACATGTCTTTAGGATGAATTCCCAATTGCCAAAATCCAACTTTAAGATCAAACTTGAGTAAACTTTAGCTTAAATAAGGCTGGAGAGCAAATAAATGTCAGTAACTACACACAAAAGTTGGCAAATAAACATTCATAAGTAACTCAAATAAAAATGGTCAACCCAAAACTAATTGGTAATTGAATTGGGAAAGAGTTGGTAAGTTACTCAAATAAATATAGATAAAATCATTAGAGAATTGCTGAATTAAATATATCGATCAAAGATAAGGAGAGTTGGTAAATTGCAAACTATTAAAAAGAACAATTCATAGAAATGTCGATAAGTTACCTATGAGCTGCAACAAAATTAAATGACCGAATAGTTTTTTTTCAGACCGACCAACTCTACTAGAAATGTAGCAGAGAAGAAGAATATCGGTTCTGTTTTGTCTTACAGGACGGTAGTATGGTTCTTTAATTTATCTATTATCCAGGGAAACAGATGTACAACTACGTCTATGCGCATTGCATACTTGATTTATAATTCCTTCCCGCTGCTCATGCACTCCATCCTCACTCGCAATGTATTCTTGACTTCAATCTGTGATTGCAGAAAAATGTCGCCGCTGATTCGACAGCTCGTCCACAGAATTATGGATGAACTGAACAACGTTCCGCTCAATGTGGCTCCATTCCTCGTTGGACTGGACTCTCGCATCGAGAAACTCCTCGGTGTGTTAAGCGTCAAATCCGGCGGAGTCAAGTTTCTTGGATTGCATGGGTTCGGCGGTGTTGGCAAAACCACCCTTGCGAAAGCGCTCTACAACAAGCTTGTCGTGCACTTTGAGAAGCGCTGTTTCGTTGGGGACATCAGAGAAGCTTTCACGCAAAGCGGTGGCTCGATATCTCTCCAGGACAAGATCCTAAGCGATCTCTCGGTCCCCTTGCCTACTTCGAATGACTTTGGTTTTCGCAAGAATGTGATTAAGCAAGCCCTTAGCGAAATGCGAGTCCTCCTCATCTTGGATGACATCGACGATGCCAGTCAGCTCGACACGTTGATCAGCGGAAAAGAATGGTTCCATGAGGGAAGTCGAATCATCATCACGACCAGAAATAAAGAGGCTTTGTCCGCAAGAAACTATGAGATCGAGCCTTATGAGGTGCAAGAGTTGTTCTCCGAAGACGCGTTGCGTCTGTTCAGCTACCATGCGTTGAAGAGAGAGAAGCCGACAGATGAATTCCTTGAACTGTCCAAGCAAATCGTGTCTCTGGCTGGGAATTTGCCTTTGGCCTTGGAGGTGTTTGGCTCTTTTCTGGTCGACAAGAGGAGGAAAATCGAATGGGAAGGCGCGGTGCAGAAGCTGAAACAGATTCGCCCCAATAATCTCCAGGACACGTTGAAGATCAGCTACGAAGGGCTCGATGACGAGATCAAGTGCATATTCCTCGACGCAGCTTGCTTATTTGTTAAGACGCATATGACGAGAGAGGAAGCAATAGAAATATGGGAAGGTTGCGGATTCAAGGCTGAGATTGGGCTCCGAGTTCTTGTCTCGAGATCCCTTATCAAGATCAACGACGATAGGCTGTGGATGCACGATCAACTTAGGGACATGGGGAGACAGATTGTGAAGCACGAGAATGCTGATGATCCCGGCACACGCAGTCGACTGTGGGATCGCAATGAAATCATGGCTGTTTTCAAGAATGGATCGGTACGGAAATTTTGTATCATCACCTTTTGCTTTCTCTGTTGTTAACACCATCACGCACGCGTCCCATGTCCTTGTTCTTGATTTGGTTGTTACTAACAGACATGAATTTGAGATAAAAAATAAATCAGTGGTCAGACTACAAACTATTGCAGCTGGTAGATTTACTTCTTTTGTTCTATTGAATAAGCTTATACTTTTGTCATCACAGGGTACGAGGAATATAAAGGGGATCGTCCTGGACTACCAAGGTAAGCTGTTGGCGACGGACCCTAGCAGTGAGAGGCTGTTGCGACAAAATTTCATGAGAACGCCCAATCTTACTTCCGCAATTCAATATCTACAAGAGATGTTTAGGACATTTTTTGATTTCGGAGCAGAGAGAGAGAACAAGGCAGTGCTTCATACCGAGTACTTTAAACCGATAATTAACCTGAGACTACTTCAGATTAATCATGCCAAATTGGAAGGGAAATTCAAGTTCCTGCCTCAGTCACTGAAATGGCTGCAATGGAAAGAATGTCCTTTGACCATTCTTCCTTCTGATTTCTGTCCACAAGAACTGGCAGTCCTCGATCTCACCTACAGCAAGATTGAAAGTTTGTGGAAAACAAACAGTAATAAGGTGCGTCGTGGTCTTGGTCGCTAATGCTATATTTTGTCAGTATACTATTTCATATTCAACTGTTGTTATGTAAATTTTTCTGAGCATATGTTCATTTCCAAACACTCGGTACCATCTTCTTTATCATTTGTTTATGCCTATATTTTTCTGCTACCGTTCATATGCTTCAGCAACTACTTATGGTGGGTTAAAATTTCATATCCACCAGGCTGGGGAGAACTTATTGATTATGAATCTTCGTGGCTGCTCTAGTCTTGCTAGTATTCCAGATTTATCAGCAAGTCGAAGCTTGAAAAACTAGTTCTTAAGTGGTGCGCGAGATTGACCGAAGTTCCTGAGTCAATCGGGAGTCTGAATGCTTTGGAGCACTTAAACCTTGAAGGGTGTTCAAAGCTTGCTAGACTCCCAAAAGACGTATCTGGGCTCAAGAATCTGAAAGAACTCATTCTCTCCGGTTGTGCAAATTTGAAAGAACTACCAGAGGATATAGATATTATGAAATCTTTGAAGTTACTTCTCCTCAATGAAACTCCTATTAAAAGGTTGCCTGAAAAGATATTCCACCTCGTGGAACTTGAAAAGCTTCATCTAAATTGGTGCACTTCTTTGAAAAAGCTGCCCAATCACATTGGAAAGATGGCTTCTCTCAGAGAGCTCACTCTTAGTGATACTGGAATAGAGGAGCTACCTGATTCGGTGCGGTCATTGCAGAATCTTGAGTTATTGAGCCTTATGAGGTGCGTCTCGCTGACTGAACTTTCTGAATTTGTTGGTGACTTAGAATCATTGAGGGAATTGTTCACTAATGGAAGTGAAATCAGAGAACTGCCTGCTTCCATCGGTTCTTTGCTGTACCTAAAGACCCTTTCAATTGGAGATTGTCGGTTTTCAAGCCATTGTCCTGATTCAATTAAAGGATTGCATTCACTCACAGAGCTTAGTCTAGGTGGACCGTCAATCACGAGTCTACCAGCTCAACTTGGAGCTCTGAAGATGCTTACAAGGTTGGAAATCCGGAACTGTGAATCACTTGAAAGCTTACCAGAATCGATTGGAAACTTGTGGAATCTCACCACCATGATCCTTTACAAGGTGAACATCACAGAGCTTCCACAGTCGATAGGAAAATTGGAAAATGTCATGGTCATGAGGCTTAACGAATGCAAACGTCTACGCAAGCTTCCGCCATCCATGGGCAATTTGAGATCGTTGTACCACCTGATTATGGAGGGTACCGCAGTAACAGAATTACCAGAAACCTTCGGGATGCTCTCAAAATTAGTAACATTGAGAATGGGCAAAAAACCGAGTTCTGTGGTTATCCCTGAGGGCAACACAGAAACAGAGAATCAAGATTTGATTACAGAGGAAATTCCTGGATCGATTCTTCCATCTTCATTATCGAATCTCTCTTGGCTAGAAGAACTGAATGCCCGTGCTTGGTACATGCAAGGAAAAGTTCCTGATGATTTTGAGAAGTTAGTATCGCTAGAAACTCTAAATCTAGGATACGATAACTTTACGAGCCTTACCACGAGCCTCAAGGGACTTTCCGTCCTTAAGAAACTTCTGCTACCGCACTGCAAGGAGCTCAAGTCTCTTCCGCCCCTTCCATCGAGTTTGCTAGAGGTTAATATCGCTGGCTGTGTGGCAATAGAGACAATCTCTGACCTGTCTGAATTGGAGAACTTGGAGGAACTGAACATGGCGAATTGTGAGAAAGTGGTGGATCTTCCAGGACTCCAGTGCTTGAAATCCTTGAGAAGGCTATACCTGACTGGATGCCGCATGTGTTCCTCAGTAGTTAAGACAAGAATTTCGAAGGTTCTCTCTCTCTCTCTCTCAAAAGATGCTTCTACACTGATCAAGTCCGAAAACTCTGGAAAATATAAATTTTATGCATCAATGGACATGTTTATATAGCGTTGCTATGGTTTGACATTTTGCAGGTTTCTTTGAGGAATTTAAGCGTTCTCAGTATGCCAGGGAGTGAAATTCCAGATTGGCTAAACGAAGAGGAAGTGAGCTACACGGCACGCAAAAACTGCATGCTCAAGGCTGTTCTCATAGGCGTAGTCGTTTCCATCACCAGTGACTTCCCAGAATCTTTGAGAGATCATATTCCCACACTTGTGGATTTTGAGGCAAAGATACTCAAAATGAACACGCCTATCTTCAACACCACATTGCCCTTGAATGGGATACCGAAATTAGATGAAGATCAGGTTCATTTGTGCAGGTTCTTGGTTTTTCACCCGCTGGTTTCCAAGTTGAAAGAAGGGTACAAAGTTCAGGTGGCAAAGCGGAACCCACCATTCATTCCCGGAATGCAGCTGAAGAAATGTGGGGTACGTCTGATTTTCGAGAGAGACGATGAATTTGATGGAGATGAGCAGCAACTGGATGATGGCTATCAGTCTTTATCCGAAAAGCTTGCCCGGTTTTTCAACCGTCTGCAGTAACCAGTTCACTATTGTTTGTTAGATATATATTTAGATCAGAAATCCAGAAGATTATGAATAATCTATATATATATATGTGTGTGTATATATCTAAAATGTTTAGAGTTAGCCTCTGGAAAATGGAAACGGAAGACGGTGCCAAAGATTGAAGAGAAGGGAACGAGCTTGCTCCTGTCAATTGAAATTTCACTTCTGGAAATGTAATCTGAAAGTACCAGAAGAGCATCGCTCTCTCCTGTTCTTTCATTCTGAAGGCTTTTCAATTTACCCTGAGAGCCTCCATTTTTATGTCCACTTTGCTTCAATTGCAAGGTTTGAGCGGATCTTTCTGAGGCGGCTGTATTGCTCAAAGAAAGAACCCGGGGAAAGAAAAATTCAAAACTTGGGCGTAGTTTCTTGATCAAACATGTGATGAGAAGAAGATGAACTAAATATTGAATGACGTTTCATGATTGACCATATTTGGTGAATGAAGTTAAGGGTAAGCATGATAATTATTTCTCTGTCTTTTAATCTTTCTATTTGCAGCAAATATATTTTAAATGAAAATCCGTTTGATAAGATAATTTCATTTTTTTATTTTTAAGATAAATTTTAGCTCATATATAAATTTGGAACATAAATGAGAATAAAAATATTCTACTTCTATTTTTGGAATATAAATTAAAAAATTTCTTATTACTCACTTTCGTCACTTGTTGACCGGCTGCCCTCTCACAGTTGTTGCTTTTCGTCGCTAGCCATCCACTGTGGTTGGCCGCCCTCCCGTCATCCCTAACTGTTGCTAGCTTTCAATTCAGTTGATTAATGATGTTTTATCTTAGGAGAGAGTCGAGTACAACGGATGGAAAAAGAGTTTGGGTAAGAGATATTTAAGAAGCCTATTAGATGAATTTTTTTATCGAGGACAGAAATTTAACGTGATCAAATGCATATCTCTACTAAGAATTTCATCTAGTAAACAGAACTATAACTAGAAATTATTCTCAGAAACGAAACCGTTATAATTCACGCCTAATCTTCCCTTGTCCACTTATTTAGTAGTGGATAATCCATTCAACTTCCTGTCCCATGGCATCCTCCGTGTCGCTGCTCAAAACGGATGCGGTCAACCCCATCACCGCCTTACCTCCATGGCAGCACGAGCCGCAATTTCGTCAGCACGCATAAGCAACACGACAAGCATCGCTCCCCTGCTGCGCTCCCCGCTCGCGCCCCCTTCGGCTCTCTCCTTCCCCCGGCGTCCGGCCCGAGGGCCGCGGCTCTGCACGGCTCGCCGCCCCGAGTCCTCCCTCCATGACCCGGCCGGCGAGCCGGCGGAGGACCTGGACGACGACGACGGGTTCTTCGGAGGCGACGGCGGGCCGATGACGGAGGACGAGAGCGACGGCGAAGAGGACGCGGAGAGCAGCGTCGATTTGCTCCTCAGGTTCTTTCAGAGCATGTTCAGGAAGGTGGCCCGGCGAGCCAAGAAGGGCTCTCGCTCCGTTCTGCCCGACGCGATACCGCCGCAGCTGGTAAATTCTCTTTCTCAATCTGCTTTGGCTTTCGGTGCTTATGCAGGGTCGGGAGGAGGCGAAACTGAGAATTGTTCATGTCCTGTTTGATCTAATTCCTCTTGAAAGAGCATTTCGCGGCCTGTGTGGTCTAGGCTCGTCGTTTATTTTTTAGCTTAAGCCAGTACCGTAGAATGTCTTCGTACGCGTTTACTTTACTAGTCAAGTCGTGATGGTAATGTCGAATAGAGAAAATGTTGAATTTGTTAATCCTATGTCGCGAGTCTAACCGAAGTTGCAGCGTAAGTAACTATTATCCGCTCATCATGACATTGCCTTGCCCTTAAATAAGAAGTTTGTCCTTTGGATTGTAACATGCAAGATTGTAAACCCTTAAATGTTAGTTTACACTATACCGGAACTGTAAACATCAAAATTTTCATCCTAATCAACCTGACTTCATCAAGAGATTTAGGCACCTGAGAAATCAACTCGCTGGCCTTATCATGCCGTGAAATAATAATGGAAACTGCACGATTTGATTGGCATAAAGAAATTATTTATGAAATGGTTGAATCGGGGAATTCAGATAACTACAGTAGCTTCAGTGGTGAAATAGGCAGTCTGCAGATTAACCAAAAAGAATCAGATAGGAGACAGTTTTTCTTTGTTCCACTGTTTGAAAAAGGGCCTGTCCTTGGAGCAAGTTACCGATGATCTGCTTCAAATTGTTTTCCCCCATATATTATCTTCAGCATCGTTTATTTGATCAAGCTGATGGCTTTCATCCATTTAGTAACTGAAGTGGTGTACTCATGTTACTATTACTGTTTGAACAGCATGCAGCTTGTGCTTACCCTTTTTTGACTGTCACTGACGGTAGTTCTCGAATGCTTCCCTGGATGGAAACTGCAGGTTTCCTTTGCGGTTGATGGGATTCTACTACTAGCGTCACTTTCCATTTTGAAGGCACTTCTTGAGGTACTTCAGGAACTTTTTATCAACAAATATGAATGACTTTGTGGATTCAAGAGGTTCACCTCAAGTCTGGTGACCGTATGTCACTAAAAATGTATTAAGACTGATGACTGTCTATATTATGTATGTCATCCACTCCACATTTCTTCCATTTGTGCCCTTATAAGAGCATTAATCTCCAATGGCATTTCTAGAGCGATAGGCTCTTTGTTTGTTTGAAAGTTAGATAATGAGGAAAAATGTGGAGGGCATTTTCAGAGTAAGAGTTGATCATTGAGTAGCTGCAACTTCATCTCACTGTGCCACAGCGTAGTAAATGGAATTGGCTATAACTAGATCAACTTTTTAGAAGGAACAGCCTTTGGCTTTGACCCTCGACTGCTGATGTTAGTGTTGGTGGTGGTTTCAGGTGGCTTGCACTCTTGGTGGCTCTGTATTTGTGGTGATCCTCCTCCTGCGGGTGATCTGGGCGGCTATCTCATATTTCCAATCTAATGGGGGTGGCTTGAACCAAGGTGGGAATACCTTTGGTGGGGCACGACCTATATGACAGACAACTTCATTTTGGGCTGATGCATTTCTCTATGACTACTTCAGAATTCTCCTTACTTCAACCTTGCTTATGTCTATAAGTTGAACCACTATGTCTGTACTCCGAAAATTTAGGTTCTCAGTTAGTTATCTGTCGGCTGTGAATACGAGTACTGCTATACTTATAATACTTGAGAATTGTTTATTAGAGATTGTACTAATATCCATCATCCATTATATTGCAAATACATCCAGTGTTCCATTTGTATTGTTTAAGGTAATACCATACCCTATACCATTTAACATAAACCATCCCCATGGACATAGAGTTTACATTGCTTCCACTGTAAAATCCACTTCCACATCCTATAATGGAAATATACTCAGCAACATGCATAAAAATGACTTGATGAGGCAAAATTGTTCAGTTCGTTCATTTTTGGTTGTGTCCTTGGTTAAAATTGGTCATAATTAAAAATTAAGATGAAAAGGCCTAACAGCTTTGAAGCTCATTTTCTTGATTTGGATCAGTCAACTTTTCCCTGATTTTCGGTTTACGACGACAATAATCGAGCCTTTCCCTCTTGTATTTTACTGTTATCTCATATTATAATGTTCTAATGAATTTCTGAGTAGCTATATGAATGCAAACGGCTAATGCATGACTGCATGTCATAGATTGCTTGAATGGCTTGGTAATGTGAGGCTGAGGCATAAAATTTGATGAGTGGAGCTATTATCCGCATCTTAGTTGCTGCTTTTCTCACTCTTCCCGGGGAAATGCAAGTAAAATGTCCGTGACTCTCTGCAAGCATGAGCACAAGTACGGTTTTTGGAAATCACGAGTTCTTATGAGATGAAAATCTTACTTTTAGTAAACCTCTTGATCTGTTTTCTGCCATGATCCAATTGTAAATCCTTCCTGTTTCTCATTATAGGTTACAACAAAGGAAAACAAAAAGGAAAACGAGTTCATCGTGTGATGGACTGAGACATATAACTAATCTACTTAATGTTCTGACTTCTGAGAATTAGTGCAAATTAACATAAAACCAACTACACACACACACACACACACACACACACATATAGGTGGGACCTCATTTCAAACACTGAATATTCATTCTCTATAATGCTTTACTTGCTGAAAGAAGAAAGATGGAAAGCAAATCCTCAACGCTTACAGGGATTAAGGGGCTTCCCGCACAATCCTGTGTTCCCAGAGAACGAGCTCCCGGGGAAGTTTGCCAGAGGTTTACCAGCAGGAATTTGCCCCACCAAAAGATTATTCGACAAGTTCAAGTCTCTTAATTTACTCAACTTCAAAAATCCTTCTGGTATGCTGCCAGTGAACCGGTTCCTTTGCAGCTTCAGTACCTCTAGTGAGCTTAAATTTGCTAAAGCATCCGGCAGATTAAATCCCAAGTTGTTTTTACTCAAATCCAAGCTTTTTAAGGATGAACACATTTTGATTGTTGTCGGTAGTCTCCCCGAGAGAAAGTTGCATGATAAATTTAGAGATTGGACTCCACACTCTGCTCCAATTCCTATCTGTTCAATTCCTTCAGTAAATCTATTATCAGAAAGATCAATGTAAGTCAGCGGACCTTGTGGAAACCTCTGCTCCATTTTGAACACCTGACCTACGTTGCCTGTTAGCTTGTTTGAGTGGAGATCAAGGACACCCAAAGCATTCAACTTAGTAATTGATTCTGGAACATCTGCAACTAGCGAATTTCTGGAGAGATTCAACAAGTAGAGCTGAGTTAGTGTTCCAAGCCAAGATGGCAAATTTCCTGTCAGGTGATTGCCTGATAAATCCAGCTCCTGTATTGGACTAGGCATTATCTTCAAGGACTCTGGAATTTCTCCTTGAATTCCACATCCAGCCATATAAATTTGGGAAAGAGACGGCAATCGCAATAACCACTGGGGGATGGAGGAGAAATTAAATTGGTTAAAAGAAAGATTGATTATTTGAAGATTGAAGAGGGAAGACATCTCCTGAGGCAATGGTCCTCGGATCATATTGTTTGAAATGCTTAGAATCAAGAGCTGGGATAACTTACCCATTGACTCGGGTATTATGCCAGATAGGTGGTTGTCATCAAGATATAACTCTGTTAGAGCAGAGAGAGCTCCCAGACTTGAAGGAATACTTCCCTTCAATCTGTTATGTGCGAGAGAAACTCTCTGGAGAGAGATCAGATTGGCAAAATTGGGTGAGATTTCGCCAGTTAGCTGGTTATTGTGGAGTCTTAGGAAACTGAGAGAAGGCATTTGGTCTAACCTTGAGGGGCTCAGGATTTCTCCCTCGAGATTGTTTGTGTCCAAGTACAAGACTGAAATGGCAGTTAAGTTAGTAATGGAAAGTGGGATTCTCCCTCCTAAGAAATTGTTTGAAAGATCGAGCTCTTTCATATTGTGCAACTGACCAATTTTTTCTGGGATGGCGCCAATAAAAGAATTGTTGTGGAGATCCAGATGAACCAGCCCTGTCAGGTTTGTAAAAGAATCGGGTACCGTACCAGAAAATTGATTTGAGTACATAATTATAGCATTCAGATTTCTGAGATTTCCTAGGCTCGGAGGGAGTGACCCAGATAGCTTATTCTCATACAACAAAAGTTCTTCGAGCTGCCAGAGCTTACCAATGCTTTCTGGTAACGTACCGCTTATTTGGTTGCCATACAGGTAGACCTTTCGCAACTTTTGGAGGCAGAAACCGATGGAAGGCGGGATTGTTCCAGCGAGATTCATGAGTCCACCAAGATCAATGACTTCAAGAGAGCTCAAGAGTGTTATGGAAGGAGACAACCAGCCTCTGATCTCAGATTGGTAGACATAGTCGCTTGTGGAAATAAATCCAGGGAGACGGATTTCTGTGACTCTGCCTGTTGCATTATCGCATGAGATGCCTTCCCACTCGCAACATTTGAGGCCGACCCATTTCTCTAGCCTTCCAGAAGTATCGAGGCGAATGCCCGCTTTAAAACCAGTCAGTCCTTTCAGGTCTTGGGGAGTACACATTCCATGTACATTTGCTGCTCCAAGTGAAGCAGCATACACGGTGAGCACTATGAGCAAACTCAGGAGCTGATACTGCATTTTTGAGTCCTAATTGAGGGTATCTCCTCGGGTCGAAGTCTCTGATCAGGGAAGGAGACACTGAATTTAGCTTCCGTTATGGAACCTGCTAAAATTTAGGCAAAGAAAGCGACTAAAGCTCTACAGTCCCGAGCTTCTGCTTTTCTCGTTTCCCACTTTTCTTTTGTCTTCCTTTTGCTTTACAGTGTTTTGTGCTGAAAACAGGCTTTGTGTCTTGATGAAAGCGTACTGTCAGAGATTTTCTTATTTGATTGTTCTGGGGGATGCCTGAGATCTCTTCCTCCGATATTTCGAAATCATTAAACTAGTCACGCCTTCTCTTTTGACATGTCCTAAAGATCCAGAACATCTTACCCAAGATCCTGCATAAACCAATGCGAGGACCAAAATCCTTATTTATAGATACCCCTCTTGGAAAGGAGAAGTACTTGTGCAGATCTAGGAACGAAGTTTTAGATCATGGCGGGATCTATCAATTTGAAGGTTTTAATTAACCGATTTCACGGTGGAAAGGATCTATGCAACTATTTCCCTCTAAAAAGGTCTAGAATATTGGGCAAGCAATAGGCGTAACCGAGGTAGTGTTGCGAGACCCCCTGCCATGTCTACAGGTCTTCATCATAATGTAATCCTTTACTTCATTTGTTATGTTAGAGAAAGACCTCTGACCGAAAAAAAACAATGTTAGAGCAAGACCAGGATGGTACGCTTGAGACCCGAGAGCATTTTTACGGCGGAATAATTCGGAAACTTCCGGGTTCCCTATAGAGGAGGTGACTCTTTTTTCTTTTCTGTTTTTTCTATTGGTTAGCATCATCTTTATAACCCAACTATGAAAAATTTGGACGGGCTAAGCTGGCCATACAAAGACACTCGAGAGGAATAATGTCTTTGTCAGAATCATGTGCCTCTTTCTGTCAAAAACATAGCTTTGCATATGTTGCGGGAGAGGAAATCATGTTTGTCTCGTGCTGATAAAAAAACATCGTGCAGGCTGGCAATTTGTGCTGGGGTTCTCTACAGAACTTCGAGCATCATCCATGCGCACTCTTAGGCTCCGTTTGTCTCAGCGGAAAATATCACGTTTCCGGAAAACATTTTCCTGGAAGTCATTTTCCTCGAAAATGACTTTTTTTCCTGTTCGTCAAAATCTAAAATTTGAGCGGAAAGTATTTTCCACCGTTCGTTAGCTCATTTAATTGTTTAGAAAAAAATTATCAAAAATTAAATTTTAATATTTTTAATTGACCACAAAATTTATTTTATTTATTTATATTTTTTTAAATGATTTTTTAATTATTTATATTTTTAAAAATCGAAATATTATTTATTATTTATTATTTATTTTTCTTTTCTTCCTCCTTCCTTCTTCCTCCTCCTTCCCTCCGCCACCTCCTTCCTGCCCGATGATGGCCGGTTGCCCATGGCCGACCAAGACTCGGTGGCCAAATCCGACGAGCTCGAGGCTCGGCGATCTCACTCGAGCTCATTGGATCTAGCGGCGACAGCTCGAGCTCGCCGGATCCGTGAGCCGCGAGCTCCGTCGCCAGATCCGGCGAGCCGTGAGCTCCGCCGCCAGATCCGGTGAGCTCGAGGCTCGGCCGATCTCACCCGAGCTCGCCGGATTTGGTGACAGAGCTCGAGCTCGCCTGGATCGAGAGCCCGAACTCTACCGCTAGATCCAGAGCCGCGAGCTCCGCCGCGCCGCGAGCTCCGACGAGTTCACGGCTCGCCACCACACGATGAGCGGCCTAGACGGCGGGCTCCCCGCAAGCCTCCGGCGCCGCCGCGGTGCTCCCTCTTGAGCTAGATCCTCTGAGCGGCTTCGAGCCGCCGGGGGAGCAGCGCGGCGGCGCGACGCGCGCCCGGCGGAGCGGGCGGGCGGAGCGGCCGGGGGAGGGCGGAGGCTGATCCTGGAGAAGGACAAGGACGTCGTTGAAGCCGGCTTCGCAGCAGGGAGAGCAAGAGAGAGAGAGAGAGAGAACGCGAAGGAAGAGAGCTCGTGCGAGAGGCGAGAGGCATGGAAAATGATTTCCTCTTTTCAAAAGAGGAAATCATTTTCCAAGATGTCAAGAAGGAATTTTCCGTTGACCGAAAATGTTTTCCTTGACCGTGATTTTCCGTCCACCGAACACCGGAAATTTCAGAAAATATTTTCTTTGGAAGTTATTTTCCGCGAACGAACGGAGCCTTGATTTCGTCCGGGGCAGGCATAGTCTGTAGTTTGGAATTTCGAGACGGATCTAACTACTGAGAAGCACCAACCTTTCCCTTTTTAAGTGGGAAAGAAATTGATGTGCGAAACTCCCGCTGCGTCCAAGATGAGAAGGGATCAATTAATGGACTGTGTGCAATCATAACCATTAATCTTTATGAGACGCGTTTCGAATCTGTTATGGTCGGCACGATTGACCGCTTGAATCGATCCGGTTCGCATGAATCCGTGTGAAGGCAAGACCGGCTCAGGGGAGAGAGTAGGTGTTGAAACCTGATTTCTCCCCCATTCAACACGGAGCAGTTACCGTCTTTCCCGTAAAGAAATTTTTCTTGCTATCGTTACGTCCAAGGGTTTCCACTTCTAATTGGACTTTGCTTTTGCACCTCATGGGATGTCCCAGATGACTTCTTGCAGGTTTTACTTTTATGTGCGGCTTCAGTTGTTCACTTTTCATGAGTATGTTTCCACTTTCCTCCGCAATTATAGCTAAAAGACATAGCAATTCCAAGTGACCAGACCAAAATGACCTTCCAATTGAAGGAGAGCCTCATTATTGATTCCAAAGTCATCTTTTCCATCATTTATCACTAAACTTCTTCCCTAATTATCGAAGAAATCTTGAGTATACAGTTTACCAAAACCCCACTCACATTTATGACTTTTTCTTCACACTTTGTGAGAAAATAATAAACTTATTAGATTGTTCTAAGATCAAAGAAGTCTTGGTGGGCCCGCTGGATGGGCTCAACTTCACCCTTATTGGAAATATCGATACTACTTTTTTTTCCATTATTAATATTAATTTTGTAAGTTTTGTCCATTAGTTATTGGAGTATATTTTTCCTTGATTGCATTTGGCATTCTTATTTTTATGCAGCTTTCTAGTTTTAGGTCTTGTCATTACAATTCATGCTCTGCATAAATCATCATCAATATCTTACATTTTATTTAATTTAAATTTAAATTCCTCCACGTTATTTGTTGCTATAATTTTATGGATTCACTACTAAGTGCTAAATTTCCCTTATTCTTCATTGAATCAATACCAAAATTGAAAATGCTATACAATGTTAAAAGCCGATATGTAGCTTCTTAAACTTGAAATAGTGATTTTATCCAAATAACATATATACATGAAGAGTCTAAAGTGGATTAACTAGGTGATATTGGATTTTTATAAGTAACATTAATTATGTAAGTATTTTAGTAGATGGGTCAATCGGGAATGGCTCATTAAATGTGTGTTACATATAAATGGGTCAAAATGGGTTAAATAAGTCATTTTGGACATAACCATTTTAGTTCCAACACATCCATTTCACAGTCCTAACACCAACCAACAATTTGCTTTAGCATTCTGTAAACTTACTTTAAAAAGTATCCTGGTGTCATTATCTCTCTTGCGATATAAAGGCATGATTTGCTAGCCCAATCGACGCGAGCAATTGCCTCTTGAGAAATGTGACGAATGTGAATAACTTATAGGACAAGTCTCATCTAGTAAGTATCTTCCACAATGTTTACACAAAAAAATAAAAATAACTATCTCTTCATAATTGACACGAACTCGATTTGGTCAAATATAAAGCCTGGTTATGAAACCAATATGGTTATCGACAAGTTATGTGACAGTCACTGATAGCTATGTAATGTAGTTATCGATAATGGAATAACTTATCAATGGCTATAAACAATGATTATCAATGACCATGAAATAGATCTATTGATACATGATGGCGATTGGGCGATGAATATTTTGTTTCAATAACAACCAACGTATAGCCAGTTGTTCAATTTGGTTGAGTGTTGGACATTGGAAAATAAGGAGATAGAGTGAAGATGTTGATATATATATATCGATTAAGTAACATAATGGCCTTGAGAATTGTATCCTCTTATAGATAAGATCAATGTACGGATTGGAGGCTTAGAGTGTGCGTCTAGTAGCATTTCTGCTCCCGAGAGCAATTTTTGTTCATAAATTATTTTTTCTATTTCTATTCCCTAAACAAGTTTCTAAGTAAAATAATGCGTTTAGTAACTATATAAAATTTCTATTTCATTTTTTCATTTAATTAAGAAAATTTTAATTGAGACTTAACAATTTATGTTTGAATAAAAATGGACCTTTGTAAGGACTTAATTGATCAAGATATTCTAACATAGTCTCTAAAAATCCAACATAATAGTTAGTCAAAATAGATGGCTGGAAATGGCACTAGAGAGTCTCACTGGTTTATAACTCACAATCTGAGTAGGTTGACAGTAAATCTTTGAGTATTATAGTAAACGGGTGCATAAACCTCTTGAACTTTTCTAGCTACAAGAAGAAGAGCAAACGTTACTTGGTAGAATGGGCAATGATGGAACGATTGAGGATGAAGGCGATCTTTGGTAATAAACTCATCAAACCTTCAAGCAATTAACATTGGAAATTCATGGAGCATAGGTTTATTTGACTAATATGAACACAAGACAAATGATAATGCAAAAAATTTATTGAGAGTCATCTAATAGAATGATCTTAAAGGATGTCTACAATAGAATCTCAAGGGAAGAAAATCGGAGTCGCCAAGTTTTGGTGACCTCGCATTGTCTTTAAAAAAAAAAAAAAATCCCATAGAGTAGCCCTAAAAGTTTATTCAATTTTAAATCTAATATTTATCAAAATATTTTCACATTTTTATGCTACACTTATTATAAATTAAAATTAACACTAAAATCTAGTAAAACTACTCAAAATCTAATTTATAATTCTTTTTAAATTTTTTAAATTTTTTATTTTTATTTTTTATTTTTATTTTTTATCCCAAAAAATGAGAATCGAATCGAGTCAAGAGACTGGACCTTATGTCGATTGTGTAAAGACAAACCTTAGGTTACATTGAGCTTGTTTTTCTAAAATAGTTTTATTTCTTTTTTTGTTTTCGAGAATAAAGAAGTAGGTTTTTTCTATTTCTTTTTTATATTCCAAATCTATTCTTTGGCTACCGATTTGTTTCGGGGAACAGAAAAATTAATTAATATTATTAAATGGATTTCTGCTCTTTTTTCTGTTCTGGGAATATAAAAAAGGAAAATAGAGAAATCAAATTATTATCAAAAAGAGCCTTAGGATCTCGAAGTGTAGTTACAACCATACTTAGCATAGTAATTGCTAATGAGCAGTTAAAATAAGGGATTATATATATGGCGGCATGTAACTATTGGAGGGTAGGTCATCAAGAACACACATTCCCGATGTACACTTATTCATTTATTAATTTTTAATGCCTTTTTTAATTTACATTATTTACAGTCTTTTACCTAAAAAAATCATCAATTCTTCTATGCTACACCGATGGAATTTCTATCTGAAATCACTACCAAACCCATCTCAAATAAATAAATAGATTAATAAAGAAGAAGAAAAAAGAACAAGGGTCAATTGTCGAGAGAAAGATTTTCTATTACTTGGTCGACGCCTATTTTTGGCGAGACCAACAGTAAGGACGAGGAAAGCCCTTTGGCCCAGCGTTCCAATTTTCTTAATAGCTTGCTTCTGTTCTCCATCTCGAATGAGGCCCGCACCATCTGTTTTTTTTGGTAAAGTAGAAATATTTTTTTTTTGGTAAAGACCATCTGTTTCTCACTGTCTACCGTGCTATTAGGAAACACAGGCTCCCCACACACAGGAACAGAAATAAAAAGGAAGGCAACAAAATTGTATATCATGTATAAGCCTTTAATATCTTCTCCTTACCATAAAATGACTGCATTCGTTTATAGGATTATAAGGGACGGTCAACTCGAGACAGGATCCTAAATATGAGGACGATTATCGAAAGTTCCGATAGTTGAGGATGGTGCTCAGTGCGCGCACAAAACCAAGGTTCGTTTTGGAAGTTCTCACTCATTCTGTATCGAGCATGCTCAACAAGTGCGTTGAAAGCATTCTACCAAACGGTATTTTTACACAAGCCACTTTCCAATGCGTAATTTGCCAAACGTCCGAACATTCTCAAAAACCCCTTTACCCTAAAGATATTTGCATTTGGCTAAAGGCATTTCCCCAAAGCCGAACCAAATGGGCCCTCTGTATCGAGCATGCTCAACAAGTGCGTTGTAAGCATCTTGTCAACGCGACGTCTAAAAATCGCAACACATCTCGGGTGGCAGAATAAGGTAGCCAGAAGTGACGGCAATGACTTGGTGCCCCCTATGGTTTCTATTAGTGGCTTCTTCCACGCTAGTGACACGGGCCAAGAATGAGCATGCTCCAAAACCGTCCAAAACGATAGGTTCGTGTCCCACACAAGGGCCAACCCGCGAGCTACCCATGAACAATCCAGAAACGACCCACCATCAATGCATGAGTCGACCCATGAGTAATACGAACCGACCCATGCGCAACATAAGATGAGCCCGTGACTGTTCAGTTCCTTGTGTCAGTTGTTATCTCAAGCGACCTTTGGGTTTCCTATGGACTGGCCCTACAGAACCATGGCAAATGTCCTTTGGGCTTCCCCACGCCTTAAGGCCTCTTGAGTTGCATGTAGCCTTGTATTGATTGTGCATATTTGAATCGAAAGGGGATAAACAGCTAGGATTAAGGCCGCTTATGTATGAATAGGGGATCCTCTCCCTTCAAATGTACACACCATTATTCATGAGTAATACATTCGAGTTTCACCCTACATTTTGTTTTTATAAGTTGCATGCATGTAAGGCTGACTTGGATCGTGATCCTAAGGCTGCACAGATAGGTGATGGTTTGGAATCGGCTGACCCATGACACTAGGCTCTAAGTGGGTAGTTGATATCGAGGCTGAGAAAATAAATGCCGCACGATTTGGAGCCTCGGTGTTTCGACTACAGCCGTTTAAGCCACCGACCGGCCCCCCTATGGGTGTTCCAAGATGGGCGGTACTGGCGATATCCCCCACCATGGTGGTCCTCGGTCTGACCATCATTGAATGCATTTAACCCTCCTTCGTAGTCAATTCCTCACCTCAAAGACATCGACCGTTTTCTTTCCAACTAATAACGCCACGCCATGAAGACCCAACGGCCTAGTCTAGTTCAGAGAACGAAGTTACAAAGTGCTAATCTACATCTAACCTATTCCTAATCGAGAGATGTCGAGGCACTCTTACCGCAATTTCTCGTGGAAAAAAGACACATCGGGACATGAAACGTGTTCATCTGCCTGCGCAAGACCCTGATCTCGCACGAAGACCGCCATCGTTATGGAAGGTGAGGATGAAATGACAAGGAGCAATCACCACGTAAGCCTCGGCATGGTTTTTTTTTTTTTTGTCAGGTCGGCATGGTTTGTCAGGCCCTTCCGCACCTCCTCGTTTCACACCTGGCCTCCCAAAGATATTCCCAAAAGCCAATCTCTCTCTCTCTCTCTCTCCTTTTATTTATAGCCACCCAATATGCTGAACTAACTCTTGTAATATCTGTCCTTCGTTGCGAGACCAAACTCGCTCGTCCCAGTGTGATCTCTCTCTGTCTCTCTCTTTTTGCGTCACTGGGCGCGACCATCATCCGGTGAAATGGCGAAGGGCGGGGAGGTGAAGCTGATCGGGGGGTGGCCAAGCCCGTTCGTGATGAGGCCAAGGATCGCGCTGAACCTGAAGGGGTTGGAGTACGAGTTCCTGGAGGAGAAGTTCGGCGCCAAGAGCGAGCTCCTCCTCCGCTCCAACCCGGTCCACAAGAAGATCCCCGTCCTCCTCCATGCCGACCGCCCTGTCTGCGAGTCCCTCGTCATCGTCCAGTACATCGACGAGGCCTGGCCCTCCTCCGGCCCTTCCATCCTCCCCTCTGATCCCTACGACCGCGCCACCGCCCGCTTCTGGGCCGCCTACATCGATGAGAAGGTATCCGTTCCCGTCTTCGATATCTCAGCCTCTTTTGTATTTTATGGTTAGTTGCTGATCTGATGAAGAGCATGTTAAGCATTTCCAGTCGCAGATTATAGTTGACATTATAAATTTTTTGGGAGCCTTCGGTCTTATGTGGTGATCGAATCGAAGAGATACTGCTCATGCCGAGCCTTGGAAATCATGTTTAGCACGGTTCGAGAGTTACCTAGTTCTTTAGTTTTCATACCGTGAACCGGATCTATCTATTCAGCTGACCGCGCTTATTGCTCGGTCAATCGGGGTTCTCGCGCATGCGGTGATTCTTGCAGATCCAATATTTATGGGTCAATTTCAATTTTAATTCCCTATTTCTCTGGAAAATTGTGGTTGTTGATTGGATTTGGGCCGTCAGATAAAGTAGGCCAACTAAAATGCCTGACGTTGGGGCTCACAGAGTTTTCAAATAATTTAATCTACTTAAAATTATATCATTAAAATGTCAAGTATATGGTGTGCACCGTTGATTAATAGAAAATTATCAAAAAAAAAAATCATGAATTTATTGTAATTGTTCCAATTTAGTTTATTCAACTAATTTTGACTAGCTGGCACATAGACAATTATTAATAATATTTTTATTTTTATTTATTTTCTTTCTTTTCTTTTTCTTTTTCTTTTCCATCACTTCCTTCTTCCTTTAGCTGGTCATCGACTTAGTGAAAACTAGAGCCAAGGTTGGCAAGGTCCCTCACTAACCTCAAGCATGGATGGATGAGGCTCCACCTTGCCATAATCGACAAGGCCACCCTCATGGCCTCAAGCAAGGGCTTGAGCCTTGCTAGGGCTTGGGCGAGGCACAACCTCACTAGACCTAGCAAAGTCAAGCCTTGCCCAGTCGAGTCTTGTCTAAGTCCACCAAGGTTGGCCTTGCTTTTGGTCGGTCATCGATCGTTTAGAGAAAGAAGGAAGTGAAGAAAAAAAAAAGAAAAAAAAAGAATTTTTTTAAAAAGATATTACAATATTAAATTTTGTTTATGTCAATGTCGATAGGATTATATAGGATCATCGGTGCTCATGTCAACTTTAGTAAGCCAAAATTGAACTGATAGATTGAATTGATACAAATGCAAGAGGTTGAATTTTCAGTTGACAAAGAAAATGTTAATAATTAAATAAGCATAATTATGATAAATTTAGGACTTTTTTATTATTATATAATTTCCCATTAAATTCTCTATACGGGCTTTTTTTTTTTTTGTAAAATCCTATTTATGTAAATTTTTTGTGCCGTCAATGTACTAAATAAGAAGTAGTTGGTAAAGAAATAAAAATTGTATACTCGTCGTCAACTCTACCCTATTTATGTAATGATTTTTTGTGCCGTCAATGTACTAACTAAGTCATTTTAAGACTGTGTATACATATACACACAGACATGTACATATATGTGTGTGTGTGTGTATAGTGATGTGACAGAGCATGAGCGGACATCTAATAAACTGGGATAATTTAAATGCCATACTTTGTAGTATATAAATTTTGTACATAAATGTTAGTATACAATGCTTTGTTAGCTTTGTTAAGAACAAGCGATTGCCAATATCACGCGCAGTGGTTCCCGTCCATGAGCGGCATCGCCAGAGCGCAAGGGGAGGAGGCGAAGAAGGCGGCGATCGACCAAGTCGTCGAAGGCCTGTCGCTGCTGGAGGACGCGTTCGGCAAGATCAGCAAGGGCAAGCCCTTCTTCGGTGGGGACACCATCGGCTTCCTCGACATCGCGCTCGGGTGCTTCCTCGGGTGGGTGAGGGTGACGGAGAGGACGCAAGGTCTGAAGCTGCTCGACCAGGCCAAGGTCCCGGGGCTGGCCAAGTGGGCCGAGAGGTTCTGCGCCGACAGCGCGGTGAAGGGGGTGATGCCGGAGACGGAGAAGCTCGCCGAGTTCGCCAAGTTGATAATGGCCAAGTTCAGAGCTCCTCCTCCCCAGTGAATCAGGGAGAAGCAGTTTCTTGTTCGCTCGTTTTAGACGCGCAATCGTGCGGTGATGACTGAGTAGGGGAATAAATGTTGTGGACCTTCTTGGGTTGCTTGCAGCTCCGACATGTCACTCTTTTGAGGTGGCCGGGGTACGCTCATTTAGAGCAGGGTGGCAGAAGAATGTACTGTCGAGGTCTCGGTTGAACTTTGTATTCAACAAAGATCAATCTGGCCTTTCTGAATTAATTTCTTGTCCAGAGTACGCGCCGTTGATCGGTTCTCCCATCTTTTCCGGTTGAAATTGACGCAGATAATAACCTTCGTGTTTTAAAAATCAACTTACATTCCAAAAATAGATTTTTCTATTTTTATTTCATGGATAGATTTCACAGTAAAAATAAGTGTTTAATAACGATATAGCATTTTTATTCCTAAAATAGAAATTCAATAGATAACAATACAAAATTTTTTAACTCTTAGACAACGGCAACAATATATGGCTAACGGTAATTGATGATCGGCGGATGGCAATTGGTGACTAGTGGGCGGTGGTCGACAAACGACAACCTTCAGTGGGTGGCTGGCGGACAACGGTGGATGGTGATCGGTTGTGGCGGACGGCAACTTGCGACCAATGGCGATAGCGGCAGACGACAGCTAAAGATCACATCGGTGGCGGCGGATAGCAAACAGTGACCGGCGGCAGCAAACGATGAGCAATGGTAAGTGATTGACCGATTAGTAGAAAGGACAAATGAATGAGAATAATTTCTATTTCTCATTTCTAATAGAAATAAAGAAAGTAGAAAATTTTTCCTTCTCATTTATGTTTCAAACTTATTTCTAAATTAAAAATTTATTCTAGAATAAAAAAAATGAAATTACATTATTAAATAGATTTACAATCCAAACTTATTGCTAGAAACAAAAAAAATAATTTTGGCTAGAAAAAGAATGGTTATCATACGCGACGTCTATACTTTCCCTTTGAATTAAATGCTCCCGTCTCTGAGTCTAGAACAACATGAGATTGGAAGATAAATCAAGCTTGTGTGGAGTTGAAGTCGCAAATAATAACGAGGGTGATTCGATTGAGCTAAGGCAATATTATCGCACCCCAAAATCTATAAGGATAGGGTAATGACATAATCGTCATTTCACTTGAATGATATAACCTCAAATTATAAGTCCAACTCCCAAAAAGTCTCCATCGAGAGCGCCATTGTATTATCGGCCGCTAATTGAGAAAACTAGAAAGATTGGGAAATGAGGGAGTGAACAACCACAGTTCAGTTATTAGTACATCTATTCAAAGCAAATTGAGTATTCGCTATACACATTCAACAAAACAACATCAAAACTATTTATCTCAATACATGTGTATAAAATGAGTTATATTGCTTTAACATAACTATAAACATATCTGAAAACATTCGTTAAATCAATATCATAATGAACATCAACGGTCCAATCCATTGATCAATCTCAACAACTCGTGTATTAATGATTTATTCCATTGATAAATCTCATCAAACTACACATCAATGATTCATTCTATCAACTAATCTCAAATTACATGTCAATAATCCATTCCATTAACTAAATTCATATTATCAATGGTCCAATAAATACCATGATCATTTATAACGTTTGCTGACTAGGCGACTAAGCTCCTCCCTTAGTAAAATTTTCACCTATATTGCTAATGGCTAGCAAATATAATAAAATAGTATTTGCATACCTGCTTGGGTTAATAGTGATATTAAGCATCAAACTCACATTCTCTAATATCCACATAGTCAATCCAAAATATATATTACAATTCGATTTCATAAACCAAAACATATAATCTTTCGCAAATCAACTCATCTCTTGGAATACTTTTCGTAAAATATTTCTCACACTATTTCGGAATTCATTTCACAAACCGAATTTATAAACATTATTCTTCACAACGCATTTCCTAAAACATTTTCCAAACCATTCTCAAATAACAAAAAATAATAAATGTCCAATCCAGATTTTTACACAAGGTACATGTTCTTTCATAACTCATAATACATCAAATCTTTATAATCTTCAAGACATGAGTTTACAAGTTTATAGAATAGATAGCATTACTTATTTGGGAGTTCCCACACCAAACAACATGGCTTATTTGAATCGACGATCTCATAATCTTAACAATTAAACAAGACTACCCCAAAATCAAGGAAAATACTACCTCAACAAGCTTAAATGCTAACAAAATAACTTCTATGTGAAAACAAATCACTTACTCACAGCAATTACTCAAACCTAAATACAACACGGAACTCACATATCAAACTCTAAAATTTCCCTCTAACTAAACCATTGTTTTGAAATGACTCCCGTCAAATCTTATGGCTCTATAACGACATAAACCAACATTTTCATGAAATTCCAAAACTCAATAACTCAAGAATCGGACTTTGCTAGTTCGAATTTTACAAAACTTCAAAGTTAAATCGTAATTTAAAAAGCTGCTTCAATTGAACGAACGAAAGGTGCAGAAGAGATTGCAATACGGAGTTAAGTCGGTTTGACAAGGCATCCGTGGCGATTACCCCTCTCCTCCCTTTCCTTCCCTGTCTCGTGTTCTTTTCCTTCCCGTGTTTTCTCGGCGCGTCTCAGCTCTTATATATTGAGCGCTAAAGTGTTCACTTTCTTTCATTTGTTGACCAGTCTTTCTTTTTCTTCCTTCTTCTTTTTTTCCGGGTCCCACAACCTTTAGACCTGGTCAACCCACGTACTACAAATAAGATTGCAGACCTAACATGGCATCGATCGAGGTATACTCTTGATCGCCACGGACGTCTTGAACACGCTCAAATGGAAATACCGTGTTAAATCTTGATCAGGAGAGAGAGAGAGAGATGACGAGGCTACGGCGACGACGACACATAATCGATGGACTTGACAAGGTGGGAGGCGACGGTGGCGATCGGAGCAGCAGTAACTGGAGCGGGCTCGCGTGGAGCAAGAACCCCTTTCGATTGCCCTCGCCCTCCACCTCGATAGCAACGCACCTTTCGCTGAGCTGGCGAGTCACAAACAAGCAAAGAAAGACAAGCATAACATGGCAATCCGCGCAACATAAGGTACAAAATCGAGCGGATTCTAAAATATCCAAATAATCTAATCGAATAAAAAAATTCCAAGCACCATATCTCACTAAAATTCAAATACTTTATATAGTATGGTCTCTCCGCCTCATGTTTATCTAGAAGCGTAAACTGGCGTCTTCAATTTTGATCCTTCTAAATGGTCGACACGTAAGCAAACGGAGTGTCAAGTTTTTAGTCCCGCTCCCCGCCCACGCCCCCTTTCTTTGAACCCTCCGACATCGCTCTCAGCCCGAGAATAAGTCACGCGGCCAAGACGCCACCTTGAATCAGCCGTGGGAAAATCCGCGTCCTCGTTCCCACTCACCAATCCAATCACCTTCTTCTCGTACCTTGCCCATTAAGAAAAACCAAAAGACTCGACGTAACAAAGTAAAAAAACCCCGATTATCAATCCCAACAAGAAACATCCGAACGCCATCCGCCTTTTCTCTTCAACATCACCCTCCCAAATATTAAATTATACTCCCGTCCAGAACTCCACCGCATAATCCACTCCCACCGCCCTCTCGTGATCGTTGAAGAGGGAAACCCAAGAAAGCAAAGAAAGAAGAGCAGGAAAGAGCAGGGAAGTTCAAAGCTCGTGAGCTCCGATGGATCTCTTCACGAAGACCGGGGCCGTCAAGCTCCGGAGCCACCTCGACAAGTACCTCGTCGCCGACGACGACCGCAAGACCGCCCGCCAGAGCCGCAACGGCGCCGCCGCCCGCGCCCGCTGGTCCGTCGAGCCCGTCGAGGGCCGGGCCGACCTCGTCCGCCTCCGGAGCTGCCACGGGCGCTACCTCGCCGCCTCCGACGAGCCCTTCCTCCTCGGCATGACCGGGAAGAAGGTCCTCCAGGCCTTGCCCGGGGAGGGCCCGTCCTCCAGCTGGACCTTGGAGTGGGAGCCCATCAGGGACGGGTTCCAGGTGAAGCTGAGGAGCTGGTGCGGCAAGTACCTGCGCGCCAATGGGGGCCCGCCGCCGTGGAGGAACTCCGTCACGCACGACGACCCCCTCGCCGGGGGGACGCAGAACTGGGTGCTGTGGGACGTGGAGGCCGTCGCGGGGAGCGCGGATTGGGAGGCGCCCGATGAATACTCGTCGGCGTATTCGAGCTTCTCGTCGTCCGTCGGCGGCAGGGATGATGATGTAGCGGCGCGTTCGGAGGTTGTGTCGCCGACGGCAGTAGCGGTTGCCCCAAGCAAGATGGAGATAAAGCAGGTATGCATCTTCTTCTTCTTCTTCTTCGTCTTCTTCATGTGCCAGTTGCTTGTTCTTGAAGTTCTCATTCTACTAGTACCGATCTTGCGCAGTGATTTTTTTTTTTTTCTTTGGAAAATTATTGATCAAATAACGCGTATATATCACGCATACATTAATCGGGTTTATTTCTCCGCATCATTTGTCAAAAAAGCTTCCGGAAAATTTTAAATATTGTCACTAATCTCAAAAAAGAAAAGAAATAAATAAAGTAGACGTGGGATAGGTGAATTTTAAAGATTAAATTAAACTCACATGTAGAGGATAGAAGAATATACAAAAAGAAAATGTCAAGAAATTCTAGAATGAACGTCGACATAAAGGACAAATGTTAGGTAGACAAAGAGTTGAATCACTCCCATCACTCGAGCTTGATTATATGGCGAGTTCGAGTCTACTTGGACTAGAGAACATTTCTACGGGTCGTGGTCCCGCCAACTTAACTTTAGTAACTATCATGTTATAGCTACATGACCATACTAATGCTTATAATGAATTGCTGATGCAACCACTTGGGGGTTGCCCCAATGACTACCTAAGGAGGGAGAGGCGAGGAGTCTGATTCTCCACCTTCTCGAGGGTTGGGGTGAGGGTGTGTAAGTGAGGAAGTAAAATTTTACAAAAGTTAAAAAAAGAATTAGTAGTGTGTAAGTTCCCATGTTAGTGCGGTAATTTCACATATAATGGTTAACATTCACGTTAACGATTTTTGATTAAAATTAGCTAGATGATGACAAAATTGAAAAGTTCAACAGAATTGATGAAACTATAATAAATTTAAGGTTTTTTAGATAATTTTCCTAAGATTCTTATTTAGATTATCTAGTCGGAGATTTAATCGAAACGAAACCCGTCATATCATAAAGTGAAAAGGCGGATCAATTTCTTGAATGAGTTGAGAAGACATTGGAAACCCAAGGAAATGAAAAACGGTGTGAACGTAAGTCTGCCTTAAGTGTTCAGCGAAAGCAACCTTACAATAGTCTCACGCGGTGGACAGCTTAATCATATGAGACCCATGTCAATTCATTTGTGTAGCTGCTGGAAATTAACCAAATAGAGACATGATATGTCACGACAGAAGATAGTGTATTGATTAGCAAATGGGCACAAAGAAGCTTCCGCTCATCTTTCCTATTAACTAGGATAATTAACTCCGGAAAGATTTAAAAGTTTGTACTAACTTTATACTCTAAATAATATAATTCATGAAGCCAATACAGTATAACTTACGTACCGTACCATATAAGTTTTAGGTGAATCTGACGAGAACCCTATTGAATTAAATAGACAAGAGTTGATTTGCCACTAGGTGATATTTAGCCTAGCGATTGAGTCATCTAGATGTCGATCTTTTTCCCCTTTAAACAAGCACTCCACCAACCCACTAAGAGAAGTTCCTCTTTGTCTCTCCTCTTTGCGCCCACCTAGCATTTCTTTTTTAATCAATGAAGGGGCAAGGAGAGCCGATCACCATAGTAATGTTACAACGTAAGATTACTATGGTGATCGGCTAGAATTATAGTTCCTCAATCCACCCGTATGTACGCTAGCTCCATCGACATATTAGAAGTCAAAAAATATCTCCCTATAAAGTAACAAATATCGATGGCACTAGCCTGTAGGAAGTTTGCTTATAATATGACTTATAATATGTGACATCATGCTCACAAGAGGAAATTGTCAAAACAATTTTAAATCTATTGCACTTATATCAATTCAATCATAAACATTGCTAATTGAATTTTAAATCTTTTTGCATTTTGTTAATTGAGTTTATCCAGTTAATTTTGATCGAAAATCACTATGTATATACTAGCTATCCTTCATGACTTGACAGGAGCTGACGTAGACACTTAATAATAATTTTTTTATTTTCTTTTACTAAGAGGCGACAACAAGGGTTGTTGACTAACCCTCATTGGCTAGAAGCAAGGGCTGCAATGCCCTCGCCCGAGGCTAGTAAGGGCTGCAACGCCCACACCTTGCTCTAATTTGGCGAGGGTGTCATGGCCCTTGTGTCCTTGCCCAATGCCGGCTAAGGTTGCCCAATGGTCCTTACTAGTTCTCAATCCAAAAAAAAAAAAAAAGTGAAGAAAAAAACAAAAAAACTCAAAAAAAAAAATTAAATGTTATTTAAAAATGGTAACATTAATATCAGTTGTCTTGCGCATAAGACATACCACTCCACGTTAGTGATTTCTAACCGAAATTAACCAAATATTCTCAACTAATAAAATAAAATGTGAAAAAGTTTAGTATTTAAAGGTTTAGGATTTTTTATAATTGCCCCCCCTCGCGCACGCACCTAGTAATCCGTGATTGGACAAGAAATTGAACGACGCGCAAAGGGTAGAAAGGAAATCCTCCGTGTGTAAAGAGGCTCTTTAAAAGAGCAAAGAGGGAATACGATGACACGCCACTCCTTATTTAAAAGGTTAAGGAGCCTCTCTGTTCTCTCAGTCCACGTGCTTCCCTGATGCAACCTCCAACCACCTCTCCCCACTATATTTCAGCACCAATTGGCCGCACTGATTAAGGAGGAGGGTCTCTCTGATGAGTGGTTTCGTGAGATTTGTCAATCATGCAATGTCCAGTGAGAAAACAATTTCTTTTGTCTATATGATAATCAAACCCAACATAAGAAGGATGGCCTTGTTGTGCTTTGGAAAATAACCAATTTATTTTATTTCTGTACACTTAATAAGTGCCCTAGAACAGAATCTTCATGAAGAGAAAAGCGAAGGACGGCTGTATCCATCCATTCTTTCGCACCCACTCCTTTAGGCCGTGATGGATTCTAGGTGGAGCGCGTTTGTTATCCGTCAATTCAAAAGCATCACGGACCTGACGACGATTCTGTGAACTAGCTGGGGGGACGCTTTTTGCTAAGAAATTGTGGTTTCCAGGCAGCATGTTTGCATGCGCACCGTGTGGGAAATTGGAAAGGATCTTCTCTTTTTTCTTTTTTTCTTTTTGTCGACCAAAGGATCTTCTCTTTTTTCTTTTTTTCTTTTTGTCGACCAAAGGATCTTCTCTGTTGATGAGTATAGTACAGATGGGTAATTGGGTATGCCTTAAGCAGTTTTAGGTTCTTCTAGTCTATATTTCTGCTGCATAGTTTTGAGTAGAAGAGTTGCGTGCGGGTCTTAAGCAGAGGCTGTCGTATAAATCACTTCACTTTGATCAAAGCTAGAGGCTACATGGACTTCACTGTTGCCTCGTAGCTTAGACACCTAAGTCTGCAATTATTTGACTATGCTACATACCTGCTGTGTCGCAACTACTGAGGTTCCAATTTCTGATCTAATTAAAGCCAAAAAGAAGTAGGGTGATCCTGTGTACATAAGTCAATCGCATCGAAATGCTAAATGACCAAGACCTCGCAACAATTAATTTATATAGGCATTTAAGTATTGAGGATTGACCTAGGCGACACATGGTAGATTAGAATCGTCTATTCAGGATGTTTGATCGATTAATCTTCACGGATACATGCAAATTGTTTTGTTCACGTGCATCGGATAAGGCTCCACTCATAAGGTGATGGGTGTGGCCCTCAAAAGTTAAGATTTATACGAGCAAATAAGGCCGGTCATTTAGACCCCGGAATCCATTGAATCCAACCCGAAACACCCGTCCCCGTCAAGCAAGCTTAACTTTTGAGGTTCAGGATATTTTTCTTTTTTTTTAAAGATTCGTAGGAACGCCGTGAATCCTGGATACACGCCACCCTTCCCCCAAAAGCCAGCCTCGCCGGCCGATTCTCACTTCTAAAAAGTTAAAAAGGGATAAAAGGGAGGGGGAGATAAACCTTCCCCGGGTAGGCCCCGAATATACGCCGCTCTCTCCCGGTGGGCCCCCGGCCCCTCGCGATCACCGGCCGCGTCCAACATCTGTCTTTGACTTTTTCGGCGTGTTCGCTGACCGGCACCTTCCCCGCCCGCCCCCGCCCGCCCCCCTGCTCCTTAAATATCTACTTTATTCCTTAACTCTCGCCGGCGCAGGGTCCTGTCGCGTCACGACACATCTAACTGCTTCCCTGTCTTAACTTCTCACCACGTGAGCTCATTCAATCGCCTCTCTTTCTGTCTCTCCTCTTCCGTTTTCCGGCAGATCTCCAGCGCCGGCTTCTGCATCCTGACGGGGATGGAGTTCTTCCGCAACGCCAAGGCGGTGCGCCTCCGGAGCCGCCACGACAAGTACCTGGTGGCGGAGGAGGACGAGGAGGGCGTCACCCAGGGGCGCGACGGCTCCTCCCGGACCGCCCGGTGGTCGGTGGAGTTCGTCCTCAACTCCGACGCCGTCCTCCGCCTCAAGAGTTGCTACGGCAAGTACCTCGCCGCCTCCAACCAGCCCTTCCTCCTGGGGATGACCGGGCGCAAGGTCGTGCAGTCCCTCCCCCGCCGCCTCGACTCCTCCCTCGAGTGGGAGCCCGTCCGGGAGGGCAGCCACGTGAAGCTCCGCACCCGCTACGGCAACTTCCTCCGCGCCAACGGCGGCCTCCCGCCCTGGCGCAACTCCGTCACCCACGACGTCCCCCACCGCACCGCCTCCCAGGAGTGGATCCTCTGGGACGTCGACGTCGTCGAGATCGAGGTCCAGTCCCCCACCGCCATGCGCCCCGTCGAGCCCCTCGACCACCTCGACTCCTCCCTCGGATTCGAGCCCGCGACGTCGCCTTCGTCCTCGTCCGCGAATTCCGGGCGGTTCTCTCGGCAGGAGGTGCGTGTTCCCACTTTACATTTCTCTCTCTCTCTCTCTCTCTCTTTTCTCTCTTCATTTTAGCATCTATGAATGGTTCTTTGCGGATTTATGTTGCGCAAGTGCTTGACGAGAGATGGATTTTGGCCAATTTTGTTAATAGAAATTTTTATGGCAAGATTCGATTTTGTGGCCGAGTAATCAATCCCCTTGAAGATATGCACGCGCTGTTCGATCTGATTGATAAATTGTGCTTGTGAAGGACAGTTGCGGTGGACCTTATAAGACTTCTCCACTGGGCTGAGTTTGGCATTGATCTGTCGTTACTCGAGCGAGCCGACGTTGAGTGTGTGGAAATTGACTTTATTTTGTACTTGGATTTGCTTGTGCAGTCGAACGATTCTTATGCTGGGTCGCCCCCGAAATTGGAAGGGAGGACCGTATACTACCACATTGCTGATGAAAACGGGAAGGTCGAAGGGGAAGATATGGAAGGCTATACTTTGAACTTCAAGGGGAACAATGTGGAGGAATTGACTCACAAGTTGGAGGAGGAGACAGGGATGCAGGGCATTTTCGTGTGCTCTCGAAGCCCGTTGAATGGGAAGCTCTTCCCGCTTCGCTTGCAACTTCCCCCTAATATTTCGACTTTGCATGTCATCGTTGTGCCATCCTCCTCAATAGGTGAGATCTTTGTTTAAACTTCTTGTTTTCTTTTGCTGAGAATTATCTCTATATTTTGGAGTATATACATTGTAAGCCAGTTCTAACTCGAGTCTACTTGAGTAGTACATAATGCATTGGATGATTGGTGATTGGTCGATATTCTTCCATTTGTGATTTCTGAATCCACTTTACATTGAACTGCTGATACTTTAGCAGCATAAGACTATGATATTTTGCTACTCTTCGGCAAAGAAGGACGACATTGTCATTTTGGCCAATCATGAAAAAATGTGATCTCTCTTCATCTCAGTACTGAAAAATGTAACACTGAAGATTCCTTGAGTAAGATAAATATATGAATGAAATGTCGAAGGGCCTGAAAGGATTTAGTAGTGATGTAACAATGCATCCAATTGCTAAAGTAAACAGTACAGATGCATCCGATTTTGGAGGATGACAAGGTAATCTTACTCTAGTGAGTTCATGCTACCCCAAAGAGGAGCAGTCTCTTGGTTCTTTAATGGCTGTCTGGTGTTTAGGCGTTTAATGCAGTGGTTCTCCTGCTGTATATATCAAAACCTTTGTATGAGTAGAAAAGGCATGATGATTTTATGAGGAAAAGCTAGCATTCGCGTTAGAGAAGCAGTGAGCATCATGTAGCAGTTTGGGCTTTATATCGCTTGCATAGATTGCCTAGAATTGAGTTGCCAAGCAAACCGTTGTAGACAGGGTGAAGAACTCATAGCTCAATTCATTTGGATAGAAAAAGATTATTCAGCATTCCATCTACGATGTCAGAGAGTTCTAAAATCAGCAAGCAAAATTTTAGGAGGTTACTTGGAACTAGAAAGGAAAGCTGGGTTGAAAATGAAGCCCTCATACCATCTTGGGAATAGCCTGGCGAGCGCAAAGTTACTAAAGTCTAGGAGAGAACTCTTTTTTCTATAGACTGCAGTGGCCACAGTAATCTGAAGGGTGTACTTTGCCTTATAGACCAGTTAAGGTGGTTGTTGATCAGATGGATTGAGGACAAGAAAAGGATCAACAACTTCCTAATGTTATATCGTCAGCTGGTTACTAGCTCTATTTTTTTTCCTCTCCATTTTTTCATGCTTTCTTTGTTGTTTGCATTCGTCTATGAAACTCTCTCTCTCTCCCTCCCTCTCTCTCTCATAGTTTGCTCTGCTTTTCTTTCAATGTAACAGTGGCTGAAGACTTCATTAAGTAAGGGATTGTGAAGCAGTCATGGAGCAAGAGTATAGGGCGTACAAAAACGTTCTACAGAATTACATATTCATAAGCTTTGATTGAGTTCTGCTTTTACGCTTCCAGAGACCTCTACTTGTTAATTGTTCGTAGAGGAAGTATCGACCCAATTTTATTGCCTGAAAGCGAGAAAAGGAAGATGTCAGATGGGTGAAGTATCATAATAGCACTCTCCAGTCTCCGTCACCGGCCATGATGTCTGCAGTTTCTGTCAGCCTTGGAAGTTTATAAATGGCACTTGGAAACTTTTCTATTTAGGTTTATACCAAATTCTTTCAATTTTTGTTTGATTAAATTTATGTACGGTCCTATGGTGATGTAAGATGTTTGGCTGGATCAATTTCCATTGTATCGTCCGACCCCATTTGTACAATTCGCATGAGGTTGTTCTGTAAGTTGTTGGCACCCTGACCATTAGTGTTTGCGTTTCAGCAAACTTTCCGGCTCATACTGTTGACCGAAGGGAAATTAAGTCCCCTAACCATGTCATTCGATTGTTACTTAGCTGCATCGAAAGAGCAATTCAGCCAAAACCTCATGGAAGATGATTATTATTCAAGCATGATCTTTGGCAGTGAATATGCCCGTGTCTCATCTGTTTCTTAGCAACCGACTCCAAGAAAAAATATTAAAAGCAAGAGAGAGAAACACGATCTTTTCTTTTCTTTTCTTTTCTTTTCTTTTCTTTTTGGGTCAGAAACGCGATCTTATTTATCTGTGGAAGGCACAGGCCGATCATACTTTTGTCGACTGAGGAGGCGGCGGTCAGATTGCATAGTGGTGCGAATTGCTCTGAAGGTATGGTTGTGACTTGTTGCAGTTTTGCTCAATCTTGTTCCTGAGCTCATCCTTCTTGGCGCCAATCACTTCGTCCACCACCTTCCCGTTCTTCATCAGCAAGAATGTTGGCATCGCTTGCACCTCATATTGCCTCGCCACATTCTGCATTTCCACAACAACAACGTTCACATTATCCTGAGTACACACGATCGAAACCCGACACCATATGGGCATGCAAGTCCAACTTTATTGCAATGATCATGCGGCCCTTTCAATTCCTTGGAAGGGAAAATAACGACAACCGTACCATTAACTCATCGACGTCGATCTTGATGAAGTCGACGTCAGCGAACGTTTCTGCGAGCTCGTCGATCGTCGGCTCCATCCTGCGGCAAGGTCCGCACCACGTGGCGGTGAAGTCGATCACCATCTGTTGCCATACCAATATTTTGAAGCACAGTCAATATGAAGCAATGGAAATGATGAATGAAAAAAGAGAGCAACAGTTCAGTCATCAATGGAGCAGCATTAACCAGCTTGTTGTTCCCTTTCGACGCTTCGAAATGCTCATCCCATCGAGATTTGGAGTGAAACTCCATGACACGGCTCGCCTTCGCAGGAGCCCAGTCGTTGTGCTCATCCCATCGAGATTTGGAGTGAAACTCCATGACACGGCTCGCCTTCGCAGGAGCCCAGTCGTTGTGCTCATCCCATCGAGATTTGGAGTGAAACTCCATGACACGGCTCGCCTTCGCAGGAGCCCAGTCGTTGCAATCTCCGGAAGACACGTTCTGTCCCATCAGTTATTTCCTTTTTCCTTCTCCTTTTGTCCCTACAATACGACGGCTAATGGCTTATGCAAAAGCTAGCAAATGCTTTGGGGATTGGGAGGTGCTTTGCTTGGCTTGGATTATAAGGAATTGGTGGGGGGTTTTATACTACAATAAAGGCAGCAATGGAACCATCGTTACGCATCGGAATAGATTCTGACCACGACAGGTGGTCCAGCAACATGGTGTTTCTCCATCGAACTGACGGGCAGGACATGGGAGCATCGTTCCCTGAAAAGAAGGGAGGAAAAAAAACACCTTGTTTAAAAGGGGGCAAAGGCATATAACGCTTGCGAAAGAATTCGTTACGTGACCATTGATGGTTTTTATAATGCAAAGACAAACTGATAGCGTGTCCGTACTACGCTACTTGCTTGGTGCTTGAGAGGTTTTCGATTTGGTCAAGTTTTGTGTTCGAACCGCTTTATTATTTTTGTGTACGAACGGACGACGATGCCCCAATTCGGGTTGCTATCTTTCGCGTTGGGTGCTATACAGGTCATACAAGCTTGGATTCCCAGTCAAGCACATCTCTAATTATTTCGGTGTTTTTCCTATTGGGGCTCAAAAGAAATTTGTTAGGCACACTAGATATTCCGTGAGAACCTCATCGCAAGTGCGATCAATTTCATAATCCCTACTTCCACCATAGAATTTGGATAAATGCAAGTCTAGAAACATTCCCACCAAGTCCTTAGCTGCATTAGTTTAAAAATGGGTGAAACTAGATATACACGAGTCACACCACTTATACAACCATTTCACAGCATTTAGTAAACAAAATTGGGTACACTACCTGAGAGGTTACTTGGTACAAGTTTCAATCGGTGAAGTTATACTGATGTATAGCAAGAGTCTGACTTGAAAGTAGAATTTCCCATCCGGGACTATCACCTAATGCATGGACACAACCTTTATTTTGTGCTGTGACAATTCTCATAATGAACGGTGCACTTGAGTTTTCCACGTCAGTACTCTTGCTGGTTCTAACAAACGAGTCAGCTCCAGTTGATTAGAATTGAAACTGGTGGGACTTGATTAAGAAAGTAATGCAAATTTCAAACCTAATTAGATAAATCAAAAGTTTAAGGACTGAGATTGAAAAAATGTGTAAGTTTAGGGAGTAAAGGTGGACTTTTACCTAATGACTGATGTCTAAGAATTTCCGCAATTTAGTAATTTTCTAGAACAAATTGAGGACTTTTGATAGATGATTCATTACCTCAAGAAATATATACGAAGGTATCTTCCCTCGCCTTAATTAGAGAAAACTTCTCGAGCCACAATCTGATTGGTTGGTTATAAATATTGATGTCACTCACTTCTATCTTAAGTTTATTTATGACAATTTCAATGTTTCATAACTCATCAATGAAAAAAAGAAAAATAAGTTCGAGCATTTGACTATCGGTACGTCAATTGCCAAATATAGCCAATCACGGGGGATTTTGATTTCGATAATCTTTGGCACCAAAAAGGGGAAAAACTGTGGGCCGCTCAGGATGGCGGAAGGGTAAAGGGAATATTATGATGCCCTATCTAAATCGCAAATTAAAGCCTAACAGTCCATGCTTCCAAGTGAACAAGGAGAGCATGAGATTCTCTTCCACTAACAAATTCTTTTAATCCTATAATGAGCAATAAATCAAGATGCATCCAATTTGTAAGTGAACGGTAACGCACTCTGGTATTTTTCTGCTTTTGGCCACTCAGATTACGTGAGGCAAACGAAGTGAATGACTGCGCACGACGCAGTTGCAGCGGCACCAACGGTTCTCTTTGCCTAGGTAGAATATAATCGATCGTTTGACATACCAAAAGTGAAAGACACCGGATACGCCGTCATACGCCATTACAGAGATTCGATTGCCGACAGACGACTCTAAATCGAAGTGGGCATGGCTGTCATTTTCTTCGACAAGCGGAAAACGAAAGAATTCTGATTCTGAATCCGCCTCAAAGCTTCAGGAACACAATTTTCTGCCGAGCAGGAGTTCAACGGCCTAGCAACACCAAAGGTCGCAATCGGAAGCACCGTCAGCTCAGTGCTGTCCCTGCACTGCCCATGGCAGGAGTTGCTCCAAACTCTGCATGACAACTAGAGATCAGGGTTTGCTTGGGAAGCAGGGAGAGGCGAGGGAGGCGGGTGGGCGAGGAAAAATGGAAAAGAACTTTGAATTTATCATGAGAGGTAAACAGAGAGATACAAAATTTTCTATCTCTCCTAAGTTTTCCACCCTCGCAGACAAAGCATAAACAACGCATTAAGCTACCCTGAATTTTACCACATAATTTCGTATATCCATTCTAACTGGGAACTACTTTTCACCTGGTGCATCCCCAAATGGAAACCCTTCAAGGGCTACATCTGGAAGACTACGGCATATCTCCAAAGCACAAGGCAACAAGGACCAAACCCACCGCCCCTCTTCCCATGCACATTCTTATATGCCGCCTTCGGCATCTTAAAGCGGAAAATTATCTTCCTAAGCTTAAAAAGCCATTGCTAAACTCTTCTACAGAGATCGCCAACGAAAAGAGAAGGGACTGGTACGAATTAACTATTTAGCAATCGGCACAATTAAACCTAAAGACAAGTTTTTCTTTGGACTCCGAACGAAAGCAAAGTTCCGTTTTTCTTCTTTTCTCGTCAAAATTTAAGATATTATCGAACTTTAGAAATTTACGAGAAACCATGTGGAAGTACCCAGAATTTCGGATTCGAAAAAACTCCAATCGCGTGATCTCAAGATTTAGATCAAGGAAAAAGCAAAATGCGAAAGTCAATCCAAACATACCCTAAATTTCTACAGAATTCCACATTTGAAAAGGATGCTTCATGTTTTCCCAGAAAGCGTTCAGTCATCTAAACTCCTGGAATGAGAATAGAGTCCGGTAAGTGATATTAATCTAAGTTCCAGCTTTAAGTGCAAACCACAAGCTCAAAAGCATTGAGGTAACTTCACTTAACCATAGGCAAAACTAGTAATCCATCACCCTCTTCACCGCTGAATGTCTGCTCATGAAGCCACCCCCACATCAGCAGGGGCATGGCCGTCATGAACCGCCGGACCATGGTTGTTGTAGGAATGCACACCTCCCCTGCCACCTCTCCCTCTATTGTTGTAGTAGTTTCTAGGATAATAGTTACCGGGCTGCTCATAATAGTGGCCGCGCCCATTCTGGTAGGGCCCACCGCCCCTCCCTCCACTTCTCCCTCCTCGACCATTGGGATAACCCCGGCGACCACCATTACCTCCACCACGACCCCCTCTCTGGTTCTGGTAGTTTCTCCGAGGAATGTACTGATGATCCTTCTGCTCTCTTTCCCTTTGATTAAGCTCTTCCACCTGCGAATTTACATTTTCTTGTTGAGCTGAGGCAAACTCCGAAGGATTATCAGCTACTACGTCATCCTGCGGAAAAGGCAGAGTCACTGAGCTCATTAATCTACTGATAAAAGCAAACATAAAGATATAGTGAGAAAATCTGCAGGCACCTTATGAACATCATCAACTGCATTAGATTCGTTATCAACTTCATGTCCTTGGAAGTCAGTCCCTGCTTCCTCCTATAGAAGAAGGGAACAGTGTCAAGCAGAAAATAATCAACAACAAATAAGCATGGCTTCTCATGCAAGATATTCAGTATTATTTTCTTGTTACGCTACATCGGAGCACACTCAATTCTACTTGTTTGTTTGACATGCAAAATATCAGACAAGAACTGCAATAAAAGGCAAGCATATGTTTTTTGAAAATTAGGATGTCCTTGATGAGAGAAGGGAGCCATTGTAAAAGAAAATACGAGAGACACATTTGCTAGGTTATGATATTTGATAAATGGAGACTCAGGATAGAAAATCGAATTTGTATCCAAACATTTTGTCAACAAACAAGTTTATTGTCTCTCCAGGCTGTAAAGTGCAACTATGATCATTAAAAAGATTGATGAATGCATATCGATGACTAATTGATAAGACAAGAATTCGGCTGTTAAAAGGATTGACAAAATAAAATAGGTTTTTTCATAAAAGAGAACCTTTTGCTAATTACCATACCACAGTTCCAAAGTCTACTAAATCCTAGTTAAGAATAAGACTACATCACATAATCTCAAGCAACCTCCTCCTTTTCTCCTTAAGAAGATGCCAGTGCAATGCCTAACTACATATATAGTGCAACAATGTTGATTCACTATTCTGTTTTGTTATTCCTTTTAATAAAAGGTTAACTAAAAGTATGAATTCTAATGCCTAGAAGAACAGAAAACAGTTACCCACGCCTATCCATATCATCAAATGTGATTAAAGTAATCACATAAACAGTGCAACTGCACTGCAAGATCATATTGTTAATTCTCAAAGAACATAAAATCACTACCATATAATTAGATTGCTTAAACATCAGAAATAAAGTATCAAATTTTATACCCAAAAAAAAAAGAATCTCTTTCTTCTTCTAATGATTATTATTATTATCTTTTCCATTCTCCTTTTATATCAACTGTTACTATTATTTTGAGTATAAAGATTAAGGGAAACAACCAAAAACATGGACAGATATGCTGGACCGAAGCAGGAAGAACACATAAAATTAGATAAACATAATTCCTTTTTCTTCCAAGAAATATCAATGTATCATGAAAACAAAGAGAATCTGCACACAATAAAAGTTCAAAACAGAAGCTATCTAATGAAAAGGAAGACAGCAAAACTTTTCCTAAGAGAACTAATCATATGGAGGAGATTTCATATCCAATTTGGAGCAACCAGGAAAGGCTTTTAAATCATATACAGACAGCTTGTACATGAGGGAGTAAGTTCATAGATCTTATGAGATATTACTTGCAGCACATAACAGGATAACCTCACCTATGACTTAAAAGTAGTAAGTAACGTGTTAACATAGAATTCCAGAAACATTAACAAAATGGAAGCAAATTCAATGGAATGAACTTCAAGAAATGGTTTGTAACCTTATCCACAGTGATAAAAGACGTAATGGAAATTTGTGATTGATGCAATTAATCAGCTAAAGAAGTAAAATTAGCCAATTTCATCTATTTTTCAAACAAGATAAAACCAATAACATTGGGCATCAGACTTTACACTGCATGCACTGTAGCAAGTGCATGCGCACACATTCACATATACAATGCCCTGTCACACAAAAGAAGCCCTGTCTAATGTCAGTGCCTGCTTAAAAGTTGAATTATAAGCCCTAATTACCCCTATTCCAAAAGGAGATCATATCTTCCCAACACTTCTAATTACTCTCAAAAGCCCGTAGCACTACTTGTGGAACCTCCATATCCACGGGCTTATTTTCTCAGCAAAATGGCAATTGGCACATATAATATGCCCAGTCATTGTCTCATGAATTTCCATAACCCTACCGTGCAAAAATACGACGTCCATTTAAATGCATGTTCGTGTTAATACACACACACACACACACGTACATATAAAATGATCTTTCTTTATCCAATAGAAGGTGTATTACGTTTGCATGGTCCTTCTACAATAAAATTAGGCAAATGCTTATATAGTTTCCTATACACAATTCTGCTATTTACTTTACCAAAATCATTTTACTGGAAAATAGGAGTAGGAGAAATCATCATAAGGTAGAAGGTAGAAAGAGTGAGTAAGTCTTCAAATTGAAATGCTCGCTATTTTAAACTAACTTACACATGTCAATCAGCATGCCATTATGTGAACAACCAGGGTCCAATATCAGATCCATCATCTATCTATCTCCAAATTACTTTCACCCAACATAGAATGTCAAAAACCCTCTTTATAACGCCCATCCACTAAGGGGGAAAGAAACAGAGGGAACCTCACATGTAAATTTGTTGGAAAAGGAGCAATCCTTGATATGCATAGACTTGGATAGATGAATATTACTAAAGTAATCGACAACTTCATACGCAACACTTACGCTGACAACCTAACCTGTCAAACTCAAAATTAGTTGTTCTTTTTATCTTCTCTTGACAATCCAGCAGAAGATTCAAGAAGAAAACTCAAAAGGCATTTAGGGTTAGGTCGGAGGGTACACAACATCTACTTTGTGAATACTAGATGTCGTTTTGTCCTAAAAATACCAAGAAATTAAATACAGTCTACCATGTGCAATTCAAGAAGAAAACTCAAGGGTGTTTAGGGTTAGGCTGGAGGGTCTCTACACAACACCTACTTTGTGAATACTAGATGTTGTTTTGTCCTAAAAATACCAAGAAATTGAATATAGTCTACCATGTGCAATTTCCTCCAGCAAAGTGACTATTAACCTTTCTCTCTCTCTCGGACTACACTTTTGTTGATAACATTGACATGTAAAACACTCTTCTTCCTTCAAATCTTTTAGCTAACACACTGCAGCCCCTATCAAACTTTAAATTGAAAAGTTCAATAGCCTCTAAATTTTTCAACATGTACTTAAATTTTTATCAAAAGTCTCTCAGGATAATAACTTGATTACATGTGAATCAATTGACTGTCAACATGCAAGGGCCATTGCAACCACCAGATTCAACTACATTAGTGGTAGGGTAGAATAGCTAAAGCACTCTTGTTAAAATGTCCCTTTAGTTTTTTAGCAGAGATCAAGCATGAGGGTAATGCATTAGTATTGAAAAATTGGGATGGAAGATTGCTACAATAAAATCTAGATCATAAGAGGCATCCAAGAGCAAATACATCAAGTAATTGTCAAAAGAAATTGCCATAATAAGCAAGATTAAAGAATTTAAAGATATCACAAAGAAAACAACTTTCAAGAAACTGGAATTGAATAGAAACTCAACTCTAACTGAAACTTCAAAATTCATACCATTTAAAAACAAAATAAAAGCAAACCCACATAATCATGCAGACCATCAATGAAGCATGAACAGAAGATATGTCAACTATATTACCAGGGAGGGAAAGGGACTTAGGATGGTGTTGTAGCGGGATGAATACCGAGTACTGACCCACTAATAGGCAAAAACAGTCAAATGAAGAAGGAAAATTAAGAACAGATGATGATGGTGAGGAGAGGGAGGTAGAGAATGAGGTGTCCTGATACACATGGGAAGCGCAACTGACTAGTTGTAGCGGGATGAATACCGAGTATTGACCCACTAATAGGCAAAAACAGTCTAATGAAGAAGGAAAATTAAGAACAGATGATGATGGTGAGGAGGGGGAGGTAGAGAATGAGGTGTCCTGATACACATGCCAAACTCATTACAACAGAATCCACTCTTTTCAGGATCTATCCAAGTCCATTTCCCCCTGTTTCATTACCTTAAGATGATGCACTTGACTGCCCACTGCAATCTATAAATGTCATTAGCCTGTAATTTAGGTTGTAACGGGTAGTTACATGCAATTGATGCGTTGGTAGCCCGTAATTGATGCAATAGACATCAATCTCTGTAGGTTAGTTCCCTATCTTTAAAAAGATTTTTAAAAAATGGTCAATTTACACCATTTTGCCTACCAACCAACAGAGATAGGCGTCTTCTATTGTAGTTGCAGCAAAAGCTTGAGTATTCTCCAAAACAATTATTTACTGGAACTAGCACCAGGATTTATTAAATGATGACAGGACACTGGAACTACAGGATAAAGATTCAATTGCAGAGACACATGCCACACAAAAATAAAAGGACAGGTGACAATGGAAAAGGAAGGAATAGATTCACAAGTCTTCTAAAGGATGGATAACAGACTATCAGACAAAGCATTGCAGTAACGGATCATATCGACAAGTCGCAAAATGCATACAAGAAAAATCTGAACTTCTCAGAACTATCAAGTAGAGAAAAAATAATAAATCCAAAACAAGAATTAAAGAGACCAAACCTCCTCCCAAAGTAAAATATATAACACGCCAAGAACTACGCAAGGAACAATGCACACACCTATGAAACAGAATAAGGATGCTTAACAACATCACAGCCATAGTATGTAGAAGAGATGCACAAACCAGATTACAGATAATGCATCATGCATCTCATACAGAGAAAATCACAGTAAAGTAAACAGAACGCAAAAAGAATACAATGAGGAGCCTCAGGGTTTAGCAATCTTCAAAACATCGGAGAACATCACAGCCGCAGTGTATATATCAGATAACAAGTAATACGCCAATCATCGCATAAGGCAAAGTCCAGTAGAAGCAAAACTATATGCAAATATGCACCATTTTGTTTTACCTCCTGCTGAACACATAACATATAACATGCCTTGATTTTAACAGCAAGTATACATTTACCTTCTGCTCGTACTGAGGCTCTTCACTTTCTACCTGGACAGGCACTGTGACTGGGACCTGAAAAGGCACATAATTCCCAGAAGCAGCAGCAGCAGCCATATCGACCGGAGCTTTCATCTCCGGCGTCGTCGTGAAGTAATCGGATGCCATTATCTTATTCAACCGCTCCCTCAATGACGCATCTGCGATTCAAACTTCACTGCTAAGATACCCAAAACCAAAAAAAAAAAAAACGCAACAAAATCATGATCAAAGACGCAATCGGGCAAAAAAGATGTACAAGTAACAGAAGAGTCGGGCTCGATCGGCTCGTCGGAATTGGCGATCCATTGTGTGGCGTGGTGAAGACACTTCTGCAGAGCGTTCTTGTGCGACAAGCTGGAGTCGGCAGGCCTCGAGATCAAGAGGCTGCTCAACGTCGCAATCAAGTCCAGGTCCCGCTCCTTCAACAGATCGGTGGCCTCGTCCGTCACGTAGTCGTAAGTCAAGCAGCAACCGCGCTCGTGCGTCCTCGTCAGCATCGTGGAAGTGTAATCGCTCTGAGAGCTGACCGCGAACATCGAGCCAAAGTAGAGAAGCTTCAGCACATCCTTCACGACGGCATCGCCGCCGTCCCCCGCCTCCTGCTCCTCCTGCTGCTGCGGCTGCTTCTCGGCGGCGTCGGCGGCGGCGGCGGCGGCGTCATCGTCGCGGGGGAGGCGCCGGGCGGCGAGGGAGAGCTCCTCCTGGACGGCGAAGGAGAGCTGGGGGCGGAGCTTCTCGAGCTCGTCGATGGAGGCGAGGACGGAGGGCTTGGAGCGGAGGACGTCCTCCTGCTCCTTGTTGATGGGCTTTCCCTGGGCCATGGACTCCTCCATCTGATGGATGCGGTTGAGCTTCTTGCGGAGGGCGCGGAGGCGCTTGTTGATGAGGCTGACGACGGGGCCGTCGGTCGCTTCGGAGGGAGGGACGGGCGACGCCATCGCGCGGTGGTCCGGCGAGAGGGGGAGGAGGTTAGGGTTTTAGGGCGGCGGCGGCGGCGGCGGGGCGGCCACCGAGAGCGGCGGACGATTCGGGTGTATGGAGGGGAGGGGGAGGAGGAGGAGGAGGAGGAGGAGTGCGAGACAGTGGTTGAGGAGGGGTTTTTATGTATTTCCGGCTCCTGCCACTCCGGTCTTCGAGATTTATCTCTTTATAATTCATTTACTTTTTAGACTTTCATTTTATCTAGTCGCAAACTAGGTAATTCCAATATATATAAATGGAGATGAATTTAGAAAAATCTAAAATCTTCGCTTTATGGCAGAACAAATTATTATAACGGAAAATTGTCATTATGTAGTGAGAAACAAATAAAGTTTCCTGATCATGTTAATTATATGTTATTCATTTTTTTTAAAGTCTAGTAAAAGAAGATTCTCAGACAAAGTGTTTTAAAAATATAATAAAAGGCAAAGATACGTAAAACCAGAACAATTGCAAGCAAGTATAGTTAATATTACGCTCTAATAATTATTCCAACCTAATTGCATGTTATATTGTCGTGGATTATAAATAATTGTTTGCTATGTAATATGGTTATAACATATAGTATTTACAATATAATTAATCAAACTATTAAACGGGTTTATAATTGATATGATTAATTATCATGTACGGTAATAAAATGCATTATGGGAATTTCGGTGTTGTCTTCTTATTCAATTGCAAGATAGCTTGAAAACTGAAAAATCAAAAGATACCGCTTCCATATTTATTAATAACGTGAAACCCTATGTTAGCGAAAAGAAGAAAAAAATCACTATCCTCTTATTTTAAAGAGACGGAAATGATTTTACAATATAACAAAAGGCAGAGGGCGGTTTTGAATTGCCGGTAAGACTGCATGGATTATGAGAACTATAAAAGAACAAAGCAGGATGCATTTTCCAAAATGAAAGAAGGATCGAGGAATTCCACAAGAACAAAGTCAAATATGAACAATCTCCATGAAGATTGCTTTGCGCTGCCGGGACTCGACCGGGTTTGTGTCGCGATTTGAGTCTAATTATGAACCTTATTCGATACAAAGTACATCCACAACAGCCTGCATGAATCGGGTTTTAAAGACTTTCGAGGGAGTTCTGTCCATCAAGGTCAGTCTCAAATGAGAGAGACTTCTGGCTTGCTCATCCATCACTTTCTTCCTTCAGTTCTTGGTCACATCCACCATCCGGACCTGATATTCTTTGCTTATTATGCAAGTGCTCTGCTCCTGCACAACTTAATCTTGGGTGGTGTCTGGTTGCTAAACGACTTGGATTTATGAATTCAGGGCACAGAAAGGCATATGCAGCTAAATGACTTGGATTCTCCGAAAGTGACAGTAAAACCATAAACATCTGCTGACCAAAAAGACGAATAGTTCGCCGGAACAATCCCATTTTTCTTTTCATAATCAATGTGAGCTTATGTTCAGACTAGACCCTCTGCCATAACGAAGCTCGACATCAACCTCCCATGCGAACTAGAACTGAGCCAAAATCATTTTCCAACGACATAAGCTGGTTGGGTGCAGAGTCACACCACCTTGTTACATGCTGCAGATACACGATCAATCGCAATATCTCAAGCCATATATAATTAGAGATAACACTGTACATCAAAAGATTAAAGAGGAAATTTTTTATCTGCTATGACGAACTTTAACTTCCGTATAATTTAAGCTGCATAAAGTTAATAAACTGAAGACTTTGGAGCCCCGTACGAGCATGAGAAGCATTTATGCACAATACATAGTGATACATGATTTCATTATAATCCAAATCTGGCCTGTGCCAAGTGAACTGCTCCTCTTGAAGTTAAACATTTCATGAAGCATAAGATAGGTCTAGTTTATACGAAGTCTTCCTTACATGCAACTTGGCAGCATCAGAATCAATTGCAAGTAAAGAGTTCAGTAAATCTACCAAATACATAGGTAAATGGACTATGTCCTGTTCAACGTTCAAGAGCTTCGATAGTAACAACACTGTTTCCCCCTATAAACTGCAGCATCAATGGGGAGATTGTCGGTGCTGGCAAAATAGCGAGGATCAAAATCAAACCTGTGATTAAATGAGTATGAACCTGCCACCATCCCTATGTCAGTCTTGTCATTCCCACTTAACTTCCACAGTGTTATCTACCACTAAATTAATGAATTGATCCAACCACGGAATGTTCCAACAACCATCTTGTTTGCATTAAGGCTGACTGTAGAGAAAAGAACAGTTACTTCTACTTTCTTATTGATATCTAAATGAATCAAATCAAGCCATGAAAAAGGATCCATAGTCTCCCATCAATAAATTTTCTTAAGTAAGCGGCCATATGTACCAAACGTTCCGACCAAAAAAGAATCCAAACACGTGGTTGTTGAACGGGTGATCACAACGTAACAGTTCAAACTGATCTCCAAATGCACACCAGACTCTCAGCCAATTTTCATCTATCCACAGAGATAGTTCAACATTCCAACACATGCTGTAGATGAAACACATGCACGTACCAACAAACCTCAGACACCGAATCAGTTACACGGTAAAAAGTCAGGCAATCAAGGCAAATTACTCTTTGGAGTTCGCATCTGAAGAACAAAACTATACAGATCAAAACCACAACTTCTTTTCACAAGCAAGATCAACATTAACGAAACAAGATGCAGTAAATGCCAAGCCGATCGATAAGCATCAAGAACATCAAGCTAATATGCATTATACAAAGTGGTGCAAACAGCTCATTCGCCCCAGTAGAATCTCATAAGCAAATCCGACAGGCTACATGTAATTCATACCATGCAACATTGGAGTTCGATAATTCTTTATCAGTGAACTATTACGAGATGCAAGGCAACTGAATTGATATGCCACATTGGATAATTCCATTCATAACATCAAACATCGCGTCATTAGCCACAGAAGAATTAAAGGCAACAAGCAAGGTACTCTGTCCCAATCACATAGAACATATGACTTCCAAATTCCCCGATGTTCACGCTGAGGTCTAGTTCTGAAATTGGCTATACAGCTAAATTGAGATCATTACACACAATATAACTCAATGAAACCACTTCTGACGGACAACAACGATTACTAGGACTTAAAACGCCACAGAAATTGCAAAAAGGAAAAAAGTAGCTCACGAGTTGACCTGCTAATTTTCCTAGCCATTTCATTGGCAATAAGCCTAATAAAGGCGAATTAATAGCTTGGAACGAAGGTTCCAATAGTTTTTGGACAACTGCAAAATATTTATTTAATACTTAAATTTACTTTTTGGTGCAATCGAGCTTCTAAACAATACATTTCTTTTCATGAATTGGTCTGTTATCAGAACCCTGGACCATGTCCTTGATTAGTAAAACCAATCATAGTAAGTTGTCATACTTAGTGAATCTTAGGTAACTGAATCAGGCTATTTATCAAAACTGCAGAAGAATACTGTCATTTTAGAGCATGGCTACTTGAAATTCCAATATCTTAACAGACAACTCAACTGTCTGGTGAAAATTGTACAGCGGAGGTGATTATTGGCCCAAATGAAGCTCTATTCATGGACAAAATAACAAATGGCTTGGACAGTTCAATGGTCTCTGAGATTGTTTCTTCTCTTCAGCAACTAGCACATTTAACATGTGCCACTCTACTGGTTTCGCTTCTTCAGCCTGTGCCAGAAAGATTTGATCTTTTTGATGACCTTATTCTGATGGCTGAAGGGAAAACTGTGTACCAAGGCCCTCATGACCGAGCTCTGAAGTTTTTTGAGAATTGTGAATCCAGGTGTCCTGAAACACTGAACAGATTGTGCACTGCAAGTTTGCTTCCTTTATTGACCATTTGTTACATTGCCTATTGACATGCAGGTGCGGGTCATATCAAGAAAAGACCGAGCACATTATTAGCAGCATCCAGGGCTACCGTCAACATGTTATGTAAAAAGTTTGAGGAATCTTATTGTGGGACAAAGCTAGATCTGGACCTTTCAGACACATTAGATAGGTCCAAAAGCTACAAAAATGCTCTTTCTTTTAATGTGTACTCTCTGTCTAGATGGGAACTCCTTAAAGCATGCTGGAGAGAGAACTTCTTCTCATGAAAACAAATTTTTTGATCTATGTTTTCGAATCAGTACAGATCAAAATAAGCTCTCATCCATCTCTAGCAGCTTTTTTGATGTATATCTCTTTCCACGTCCATGCCTATGATAGGGTAATATCTAATCTCCCTAATTCCAAAAATATAAAGGATTTTTAGAAGTTGATAGTTGTCTTTTCATCATACAGTTTATTTCATTGCATTTATCATGATGACCATATTCTTGCGAACTCAAATAGGAATAGATGCTTTCCATGCCAACTACTACGCGCTCTCTCTGTTTTGCATGCTAGTCATACTCCACATTGATGGATTTCCAGAATTGGAAATGACTGTTTCGAGGCTCGTAGCCTTCTATAAACAAAAGGCGCTGTACTTTTACCCTGCTTGGGCTTATGCAATTCCAGCATGTATACTGAAACTTCCCCTTTCACTGCTGAAGTCTGTGGTTTGGACATCACTTACATATCATGCGATTAAATACCGTCCTAGCGTTGGCAGGTAAGTTTTAGCACAAGAGTTCTTCATTCCTTGCCTCCTAAACTTCTGTTACATTGCAACATCATTTGTAAATTTTACTGCCATTTTACTCAAAAGTCATGGCTTTCATTGTTTTCTGCTTATTTATGCAGGTTCCTCTGCTGATTACTACTTTACTCTATGCACTTTCCTCAAATTCATGTTCCATTTTCTGGCCTCAATTTTTCAAACTGTGGCTGCTTCCGTCACAGCTGGTACTGTTGCATTACTAATCTTGTTGATGGTTTTGTCGTTCCAAAACGTAAGTATGTTAAAATCTTGCTTCGGATTGATCTTGGATGAATAAGTGTGGCTTAATATTTTGCTTTGTTGCTGCAGCCTCTATGCCTGCTTGGTTGAAGTGTGGTTTCTGGGTCTCTCCACCAACGTACAGAGAAATCGGACTTTCTGCCAATGAATTTCATGCCCCACGATGGCAAAGGGGAGGGCCTTGCAGAGTACCTCCAAATACAAGAAGCCACTTTAGTTGCAGAAGTACTCAACCCATTTTATTCTAGAAAAGTATATCGATATGCTGGTGCTGTTGGTTAGCTAAACTAACTTGGGTACTAAGTCATTAGGATACTTTGATTGCATTTATAACTTGTGGAAAGTAGAAAGTTTCAATTAAATTCGAGTAAATTTTAAGTACTCTTATACAAGACTAAGTAGTCTCTTGGTACTAAATCATGCACATGCGTTTTGGCTAATGCTTGCTGTGACCAACTGTTGCCTCGGGATATTATACAGATTTAATGTGGTGGATCAGGGAAATGACCATTTGTGGTTGGTTTGATCACACAAAATGAGTCTAGAAGATAATTCACTCGGCTTGTACTGATGGAGGCAACCAAAGTTCGACTTTTGCATACAAACTACACGTAAGGCTCGATATGGTGGATGAAAAAGGTAAGTTACAGCATGAAAATGAGCTGAAAGATGCTGCAGGTCAAGTAACCCGATCAAGGAACACAAGTAAATGGTCCTATCCACTTGCACACGTTCTTGGATGCATTTGCGCTCCCCCTGCTCGAGAACTCTGGTCAGAAACAGCACCAAGTTCACTCCTGCCCTGAAGAATGCTAGTGTTGTTGGCCTGGATTTGCTGCAGCACATTGAGGTGAACAACTGACACCATGACACAAGAATCTTTCAGTACCAATCATCACATTGAACAGTAACATTGCTTCTCATAAGTGAAAACATAACGGTCAGTCACCTAGGAAGAGGCTCGTCCACTTCCATCCGCCGGTGCTCGCCTTCTCAATAACAATGCCCTCATCCTTGAATGGACCTGTGTTTTCCTTGCTGCCATAATTTTCCTCCATGGGAAAAATCTTCTCCTCAATCATTGGCATTGTCTTCTCTAGCCTGCAGCTAGATTTGCAAAAGGAAAATAAGGAAATAAGGAAGGAGCCTAGAGCGAATTCGAGAACTAAGAGTGCATACGCCGGTGCATTCGTGCGCGTGCACCTAGTCTAATATTTACATGCTGCAAGGTGACTGAGTAAATCACAAGAAATAATAGCCAGAAGGACATGCTCAACACAAGCGTGTGCATGGACATACACCGTACTTTTCGTGTGATCGGGAATTCATGCTATAGTCGAGTTAGATAGAATTGTATAAACCTTTTGCCAAGCCTCGACGTTGAAATTGCACGGCCTTTTGGTAGAGGTCGGAGGTTCTTCTCTCTGAAAAGAGCTTTTAGCTAGTCACAGATGAGTGAGACATATCCGATGAACTAAATAGCCAAAGAAAAGACATCAAAGGAAAGTTTTCTTACCTAACGCTGAACACTAGCAACATAAAAAGAAAAGGAACTGAACAAACACGGCACCCTCAGCAAGTCATACAAAGATTCTTGTGTCATGGTGTCTGTTGTTCATCTCAATCTGTTGCAGCGAATCCAGGCTAGCCACACTAGCATTCTTCAGGGTGGGAGTGAACTTGGTGCTGTTTCTGACCAGAGTTCTTGAGCAAGGGAATGCAAGTGCGGCAAACAACATGAGCAAGTTAGACCAGGACCGTTTACCTGTGTGCGGGCCTTCCTCAGCGACTCATACTGGGGACGTTACTTGACCCACACCATCTTTCAGCTCATTTTCATGCTGGTAATTAGTAACCAACCTTTTTCATCTACCATGCTGAGCCTTACATTGAGTCTGTAAAAGTTGAATCAAACCGACCACATAAAGAAACCATTGCCAACAGATGTTTTTGCACCGCGAATGGTCATTTGCACCATCCACCTCATTAAGTCAGTATAATATCACCGTGGCAACATTAGGGCACAGCAAGTATTAACCAAAACATGTGCGTGATTTAGCACTAACAATGCCCTCATGCTTGAATGGACCTCTTGTTGCCGTCTTCTCTAGCCTGCAGCTAGGTTTGCAAAAGATAAATAAGGAACGAGTCTAGAACAATTTCGAGAATCGAGAGTGCTTCTGCACATACATTCGCGCATACACACCTCAGTCTAAAGGATATGCTCAACACGAGCATGCACATGGACACACGCCGCACGTCTCGTGCCATCGTAAATTCATGGTCCAGTCCACAGTTAGAACTGCACGAACCTTTCGCCGAGCCTCGATGTTGAAATCGCGCGGCCTTATGGTAGAGGTCAGAGGTTGTTCTCTCTTCAGAAAAGTTTTTAGCTAGTCTGAGATGAGCGGAGACATATTCGATAAACTAAATAGCCAAAGGCAAAGACAGCAAAGGAAAGATTTCTCACCTAACGCTCAAAGGACGATGGCAACAAGAGGAAAAAGATCCGAACAAAACCACGTGGCTGGTAACCTCAGCAAGTCACGGACGAAACTCCATTGGAGTATGCACTCCGTGCGGATGCCTTCATGCACGGCTCTTGCGTGGTGTCTTCTTGCACGACTATGGCGTTGCGTACTTTGCTTTACGCAGGTGATGATGATGAACTTCAAAATCAAGGACACGCGGTTGGTGCCAAACGAAGAAAGGACCTACAGTCCAAATGAAACGCGAATATGGAAGGAGAGAGCTGGCAATGCAGAAAGTTTGAGGTGAGTTTAACCTGAAAAGGGACGTCAAAATTACCTGTTCACTTATTCATGAACCTAGTGAAGATTTACCGGGGCATACTAGACCACTGGTTTTGAATTTTTTTGTGACACTAAAATTAGTTTAGGGTAAATATGATACGAGTTTATCATATTGATATTTTTTGTGTGAGACTATAATTAGGTTGGGTTAAATCATTAAATGCAGCACGAGTATAACAATTTGCGATTTTTTGCGACTTGAGTGCATTATTTTGGGATTTTTTTGTGTCATTTAAACCCTATTATGTATGGCAATAATAAATTTTTTAATTATGTTAGTTATTAGTTTTATAGTTTAAAAATGTGTGGTCATATAAGATTCTCAAATAAAGCGTTTTTGGAAAAAAAAAGTTAACTACAGGTAAAACTAGAACAATTAAAATTATAAACTATTAAACTTTAATAATTATTTTTCAATAATTGCATATTATTAATGTATGATTCATCAGTATATAATGTGGTTACAACATCCATTATCATTAATACAATTAATCTAAATGTTAATTACTTGGAAAATTCCAAGTAAAAGTCTAAAGTGCCCTCATTTCTTCAAATAAGGGCATAAAGTGGATATTATTTTTAAAAAATGACATGAAATTGTCATATTAATTTCAAAGAATGTCCTGAAGTGACTAGTTTAATTTTACGTTTAGATGAAAATATCCCTAATCAACCAAAAAATTTTGCCAACCGACGAGACTATATACTTATTTGAAACAGTCATAACCACTTCAGTACCTTTTTTGATATTAATATAGCAATTTTAAGTCATTATTTAGAATAAAATCCACTTCATGCTCTCATTTAAGAAAATAAGGTATTTCAAACCCTTATTTGGAATTTTCCCACTATAAGACGTAATAAAATATGCTTATGACATAAGTAATGCAGAAAATTATTTGATTAGCAATATTGCATGATATCATTTTTAAAACGTTATTCAAATTTTACACTACTAACAATAGTATGAATATACTACCTACGATTACCACCCTAAAGACAATTGCCTCTTTTCAAAATACTGATTATCTAGTTTATATGATTATACATAATATTCAATTAAAGAAATAATTAATGCTCATTTTCCCCATAAATTTTATATATCATGTTTAATTATTGTTGGAAATCTTTGCACTGAGACTCGACCGTATGCGTGTAGCATACGCATCTAATTCTATAGACTCAACCGGGTTCATGTAGCACATGCATTTGATTCTAATTCCAACCATATTCCATATGAAATACATCCACGACAGATTGTGCAAAACCGAGTCGTATAGAAAGCAAGATTAAACAAGGCACGGGTCACTGAATAGCTTGCTGCATCAAGGGAATTATGTTTTTATGAGAGGTCACTCAATAGTTTGCTGCATTGATATCAATTCAAACATAAACATTTCAATTTGACCAATTTGATCCTAAACTTTTTTACATTAATACCAATTCAATTATAAACCTATCAGATTCAGTTTTAGACGTTTTCATATTGATACTAATTCACTTCATCTAGTCTTAGTTGATTGACACTACCTTGATAATTTTTTAATAATTTTTTTATTTCTTCAAATTCTTTTTATTATTTTTCTTTTTTTGTTTCTTTTCTTTTTCCTCCTCTTCCTCTTAGGATCCCAGCAATGGCCAGTGAGGATGAGGCTCCGGTGAGGCTCTTCAATCACTAGGCAAGGTTTGCAAAGCCCTCACTAGCCACAACAAGGATCCAAGGAGGAAGAAGAGCAAAAAAAAAAGAAAGAAAAATTGATAATAAAAATTCAAAATTTAAAAAAAAAATCAAAAATTCAAAAGATTGTCACATCAGGTCGAACAGCGACATCCATGTCAATGTCGATTAACCAAAAATTGACTGAATAGACTAACGTGATACCAATGTGAAAAAGTTTAAAATCAAATTAGTCCAATTAAAAGATGTAGAACTATTGATACAAACACAATAGATCGAGAACTTTCTTGATATTTTTCCCAAGGTCACAAAAAAGAGAGACTTCATCTAGCTCTTCATATTTCTTTATGTAACTGTTCATTCCCGCAGTGAAAATAAGCATCAAGATCTTGTGTATTACAGACGCATTACCTCAGAACAAAAGAAGGCATATGCAGCGAAACAACTCAGATTCTCCCTGAAAGTACAGTAATAACCTATAACATCTACTGATCAAAAAGACATAGTTCACTGGAATAATTTCACTTCTTTAACCTAATGAATCTAACGGTTAGATTCTAACCTCATATCCAGGCTAAACCTTCTCCATTATGAAGCTCATATCACCAATCGACCACTCCTACATACTAGAACTGAACCAATATCATTATCCAACGACATGAGCTGGTTGGGTACAGACTGATTTCACATGCCACAGACATGTGAATCACTTGCCGTATCTCAAGCCATATATTTAGATATAAATACTGTAAAATGAAAGATAAAAGAGGAAACTTATAAGTCAGCCTGATGAATTTGAACTTCTCTCAAATTCACTCTAATTCAAGCAGCATAATGTTGATAAACTTAAGACTTCCCAACACTGTACGAGCCAGTGAATAATTTGGTCACAATGTATGGCGATACATAATTTCATTGAAATTCAAATCTGGCCTGCGCCAAGTGCACTACTCCACTTGAAGGTCAATATTTCATGAAGCATAAGATAGGTTGAGTTTATACAACATCCTCCTTACACGCAGCTTGGTAGCATCAGAATCAACTGCAAGTAAAGAGTTCTTTAAATCTACCAAATACATAGCTAAATGGACTATGTCCTGTTCACAGGTTCAAGAGCTTCCACAGTTACAACACTGTTTCCTCTTATAACCTGCAGCATCAATGATGAGATTATCGGTGTTAGCAAAAATGCGAGTCTCCAAATTAAAATTGAAATTCAATTAGTATGAACCTACCACCATCCCTATGTCATTCTTCTCATTCCCATTCACTTCGACAGTATTATCTACCACTAGATTCATGAACTGATCGAACCCACGGAGTGTTCCAACAACCATCCTATTTGCGTTAAGCTTAACTGCAGAGAAGAGAACAGTCAGGTCTACTATCTTATTGATATCTGGATGACTCAAATCAAGCCATGAAATGGATCCCTAATCTCCATCAACGAATTTTCATATATGCAAACCGCCAATGTTACCAAATGTTTCAATAAAAAAGAAAATATACAAACACATGTGATTTATGAACAGGTAATCACCACGAACTGTTCAGACTAATCTCAAAATGCACACCAGACTCTAAGCACAATTTTCATCTTCCAACGACAATAGTTTGACATTCCAACACATGCTACAGATGAAACACATGCACAAACCAATGAACCCCACACACCAAAATACTCATATGAAGAAGATAGAACATAATTAGGTAATCGAAGCACATAACTCTTGGAGTTCACATCTGAAGAACGAAACGATACAGATCAAGGCCACAGCTTCTTATCATAACCAAGACCCAACATTGACAAGTCAAGATGCAGTACATGCCAAGCAGCTCCATCGGTGTTGAGGATATCAAGGTACTGTGCACTATACAATGGGGTGTGAACAGCTCATTTGCCCTAACCGAATATCATAAGCAAATCCAACAGGCTACACATTACCTAGACTGTAATTTGAAAGAACCCGTATCACGCAACATTCGAATTCACCGTCTCTTAATCGGCAAACTATCATGAGATGCAAGGCAAATGAATCCAGACAACACCACATTGGATAATTTCACCCATAGCACGAAACCACATCACGTCGTTTGCCACGAAAGGAATTAAAGGCAAAAAGCAAGTAACTCCATCAAAATCACATAGGACGTATTTGACTACGAAATCCCACGATGTTCACGCCGATCTCTCGTTCTAGAACCGGCTACAGAGCTAAAAAATTGAGCTCGCCGCACGCAACGTAAATCCACGAAACCACCTCGGACAGACAACGACGAACACTAGAACTCCCAAAAAAAATACGCCACAGAAATTTCAAAAAATAAAAAAATAAAAAATTGCAACGACTTACTTTGGAGCTTCTTGTCCATGTACCTGAGCAAAGATAGCAAAAGGAAAGCTATGTCAGAGAGGAAACAAGGGAAAGACGTAAAGCAAAACAGAGGAACAAGAAAGAGAGAGAGAGCTTCTCACTTCTTGAGATCCGGAGGCTGGCCCGATCTGCTCATGGTGACGACTTTCGCAGGGATGCGCGGGACAAGCAGAGGGGGAGCTTTTGGAGTGAAGTTACAGTGCACGATGCGCTCCCAAAACCCTAGAGCGTCGAAGGATGACGAAGATGATTGACTTTTTTATGCTGTGGTGTCTGCGAAGCGATGTCGTTTCTGGGATCAGCGGCCCATGAAGAGTGAAGCCCAGCGTTGAGTTTGGCCCAATACTCGTGAACTATTCCTCCTCAGATGAACGGCCCATGACAAGGGATCTTTTTTCAAAAAAATATTTTTAAATCATTTATTTTCCACAAAATAAGGGTAGTTGATCGCCAAAAAAAAAAAAATTATCCAGACTCCTTATGGCTACGGCAAGTCAATTCAACATTGGGGTAATTATCAAGCAATTTTGGTGAGAAATCTTTTGCTTTGACTTACAAAAATTACAAAAATAACTTTTTATTTTCCTTGAAAATATCTTTTTATGCAAACTTCAAAAAAAAAAAAATCGAAATAGGTATGTGTTAATCCATGCGTTTACACTTATACTCGTGAAGCTTCAATTGCTAAAGATTTTTTTTTAAAAAAAGTCAAAGTTCGTGCACCGTAAAATTTATAAAGTAAAAGTTGCTCCAAACACAATTAAACAAAAAGTTAGTTGCATCTTAAATGATTTTCACTCAAGTAAGTTTCCAAATCCCCATCTCTATTTTTCATCACAATTAAAAAAAAAAATCAAACTTCACTAGTATCGTGACCCAATGAAGTACAAAAAATGAAACGAAATTTTCCTACTTTTATCATTTGGTTGTTGTGCTATATTGATCAGGGTTGCACTCTATGCTTGATAAGTCCAGCATGGTCCAATATCACAGCACACTCGTGTCACATGACAACCACAGTTCATTTGGAGCTCAGTGAGTAGAAGTTATATTGTGATCTTGTTGAGTATCAACTAGTTTGAATCTCCTACTCACTTGATTTAGTTGAGATGGTGCATCGAATATTTATGGGCGCATCGTAAAAGTGCCATTGGAAGTTCCTAAAGTATAACAGTATGTTACATTGCATTTTCTACGTTTAATTACGACAATTGCCATAATGATGTTATGATGTTTATTCATATTTTTTTTTTTTTATATATTTAGGAGTGTCGTATTTTTGTAGGGTAAAATCATATATAGATATGCCAACACAAATGATGAGTCTGGCACAAGTTTGCTAAAGGAAATTGACCCTATGAAAGGCCTTTCACGAAATGCATAAAGTAATTTGAAGGCCCACTTTACAAATCCAACGCATTTATAAAGGCCTTTCTCTCGGACCAATCTAAACAAAGAAAATATTAGGTACCTTAATGATTGACATCTTCCACTGAACACTCAACATGTGTCATCCACGATCCCACATTGTAACAATTTTCAGTCTCTCTCTCTCTCTCTCGTGACCATAGTGGTCTAAACTAGTAAGCGAAGAGGTCCGTCATTGCCGCAAGAGTAGGTGCTGTCGAAGGCCTCAAAATTCAAAATCAAGGGGGTGAAGTTTTCAAGACTCTCGATTGAATTATCCGCTACTTCCCACGAGCTGGATGAGACCTAGAGGCGATCATCAAGGGTGTTGTGGACGAGATCGAGAGAAGGGGTGGAACCATGACTAGAGTTGGAGGTTCTTCTTCAATCTCTGCGACGGGGAAGAGAGAAAGGTAGGTTGTTACAAAGCAGAGGGAATGTGGGTTTTGGTGATTTTTGTGCTTGAAGATGGAGCAAGAGATTTGAGAGATGGGGGGGAAAGTCAGCGAGAGAGAAGGGAGAAAATTTGAAAATTTCTGAAATGGGAGACTATGGATTACACATGTCAAGCGTTTAGTGAACTTATTCAAATCCGATGTGTTTATCACTGAGGTACCTAATATTTTCTCATCCAGACCAGCATCAGCACTCTAGCATTTCGAAGGCATGAGTTAACTGACCAAAAAGATGGGCCAATCTTGCCTCGTTATTTTTTCATATTCCTCTCTTACCCTTGAATGTTGCACCATAGCTATTGGCTATTCTCATTGCTCTTAAGGAGTGAACCATTCTAGATTTCGTACAAATTCCGCCCAAAACCTAGAACTTACATGTTAAAACAAGTTCCTCATTTTTTGAAACTTAGAACATACCTTACATACCTTATAATTTAAAACATATCATGTCACGATTACGGTGTCTACCAAGATTCCACATATATTATTAATTGAATGATTATATTAAATTATCACATTTATTACAATTCATTGACAATAACTTATATTTAAACATATGAAATATATTAAACATTAACAAAATAAAAGTTTCAGTCATAAAATGGAAATTCAGACTAGTGATTTTAAATTATACACTCATCATCGAACAACTTGTAATACCCAAACACCGTGCGAAGACATAGACTAAGTAAAACACAAAAACTTTTTATGAGTTCTAAGTTAGTTTCAGATTCCACTAACCTAAAATCTAAAATATATCCATTGAAACATGTTCCTCAATTTTTGGAATCTGAACCTTTCTTACATACTTTGAAACCTGAGGTTCTTAGGTTGCAGATTTTACTCGTAAAGCATGCTCACCCCTAAGTCTCCACGGAAGGTCACCAAGAATTTGGAGGGTCGCACAAGGTCACAAAGTTCACATTCAAAGTCGAGGAGGCTACATGACTTGAGCATCGCCTTGCCTAGGCATTGCCTCGCTTGGAGTCATGCAACTTCAAGTGAGGGTGATAGTTGCTACTTCTTCAATGACGTTAGGTCGTTTGACTTCAAGTGAGCTAGATCCAGAGTATAGATTAAGCAAGCAAAGCTGCAGTAGATGAAGTAGCAACTACTAAGGGCCTGCATGGAAACACTCCTTGTTTTTGTTTTTGAACAATTTTTTTGTTTTTTTGTTCTTGGGAACAAAAAAAGAACAGAAACGCGTTTGGTTCGTTTCTTTTTTTTTTGTTTTTTTGTTCTGAACAAAATTGAAACAAAAACTTACTTCTTGTTTCGTAAACAATTTTGAAGAAACACTTATTCTTCTCTCTCTTTCTTTTCTTCTTCTTTTCTTCTTCTTCTTTTTTTTGGCCGGTCGCCGCCTCGCCATGGCCGGCGACCAACCGTCGAGGGCCGGCGACGCCGTCGAGGGCCCGCAACCTCGCCGGAGCGTCGCCGCCCCCGGCGAGGCCGAGCGTCGCCGCCCCCGGCGAGGCTTGGCTTCGCCTTGGCCGGGCGAGGCCGCGCCCCGCGCCCGTCGCCGCGGAGGCCGGTGGACCGGCCGAAAGAAGAAAAAAATAAAAAGAAAGGAAAAAATGAAAAATAAAATAAAAATATTAAAAAATTAAAAGAAACAAAAAAAGAATAAAATTTACCAAACGTGTTTCTATTCATTTTTTATTCTCGAACAAATTTACCAAACGCATTTTTCTCATCAAAAATTGTTCCCCTAATGTAAACACTTTTTTTTTTTTTTATTTCTCGTTCCCTAGAACAAAAAAATAGCAGAAACATTACCATGCAGCCCCTAACCTTGCCTAAGGTTGTGCAACATCGAAGTTACACAGCCCTAGGTAAGGCAACGCTGGTGTCGCATGACTTGGACAATGTAATCACTAGTGTCATTTTGGTGTCTTTTTGCCTAAGTGGCCGAGGGTTTGCAATTTTTATTTTTATTTTTTACACTTTTGTACTTTGAGCTAAGGTCCTTTCACATCGAGAAATTGTTCTCCCAAAGTAGGGATGGCAAATGGGTGGGTCGGGTTAGGTATGGGTCGGGTCGAAAATGAGTCAACCCATATTTGACTCATTTAACTCATTTTGACAATATTCTTGTATTGTAAATCTAGTGATTCATACCTGACCCGATCCGTATTACTAAAACCTATTTATTGTTAAAATATTTTTATACAATACAAATTTTTTAACAATTTTTATGCAATACAAATTTAATGGAAAATTTTTATAATTCTTTTAAAAATATTTTTTTAAAATCGAATTTTTTAATTTTTTTAAAATATTTTTTTAAAATTTTTTAGAAATATAATTTTTAATTATTTTTTATTTTTTAAAATATCATTTTTAATTTTAATAATTATTTTCTTTTTCTTTTTTCTTTTTTTTTTTCTTCTTCGACCGACCGTCGGCCACGACAACGGCCGACGACTAGCCACAAGTGAGACTAAAGCTCACTGGCGTTGTGCAAGGCTTGATCTCGCCGATCTGACGAGGCCGAGGCCCGCCCGACACCGATGAGCTCGAGCCTCGCCATTCATCGGCGAGGCCGAGAGATCCGACGAGACTCAGTCGTTAGCAACCTTCGAGGGAGCGGCAAAGGCAAGCCTCAGAGGCGGGCGGCTCGGAGGCGAGCGACAAAGATGAAGGTCGAAGGGCTATCCATGCTTTTTAGGTTTTAAAAATGGGTCGAAACGTGTGACCTATTTTCAACTCATATAAAATTGAACTTAAAATGGATCGAGTGTAGGTTATGGTCCATTACAACTTCATAACAACCCATTTGTGAAAAACATGGGTACAAAATGACCCATTTTTCCGCCTCTATCCGAGAGGCACCTAAATTCCCCCGCGTCGGGCTCAAGAATGCCTCGTCGCCACTTGACCACATCATTTTGGCCCTTCCACGCACTTCCAAGAGTGGTCTCCATATCCCCCGTTGACCAACCGGACCTTCTCTCGGTATCTCCTCCCCGTTTGGTCGCATCCGCGCACACAATGCAAACCGTCAGCCCAATGCATCTCCGCCTCTCGCCAGACCAATAAAATGCTCGACCTTGATCATCACCAGCTCCTCCCACTCGTCAGGGTTGCTCTGTCAATCACGAGGGCCCTTAATTCATGATCGAATCTCTGGTTATCTGGAATTCCTTTGTGGGTTCGCTTCGCTCTCGCTGCCCGTTTGGCAAAAGGGTCCGTCGCTTCGAGATACCCCCAACAGGTCAACACCGCTCCATGGAGCTCGAGCGAATCCTTGCTTGAATCTTCGCTCCTCTCCTCGCCTTCTTGGGTCCGGTCAATGGCCGCCTCTGTGTCGGCATTATCTTTCTCTGTCCACAGGACTCGCCCCGCCGGACTCTCGCCTGCCCATGTGGCCGTCGACGAGCCCCGTAAAAGGTTCCCCTTCTCCTTCGGGTCGAGGCCGAGCTTGTCCTTCGCATCTGTGGGTCCCCGCCGCCATTATTTGGGCCCACTCTTTGCCTACCCTCGTGCTTCCCCGTCGCCGGCGAGGGACGCCCTTCTGGGAGATGGGTTCGCTTCCGCGGCCGAAGAGGAGGGCGATTTGACGATTCCCGAGGAGAGGCCGGTCAAGTTCCTGCTCTGGGTCGTGTTCTGGGCTTCCCTGTCTCTGGCTTGGTTCGCGGCTTCCAAGGACGCGAATGCCGCCGTTGATTCCATCAAAGCCTCGGGCTTTGGCGTGAAGGTCGCCAGCAAACTGCGGAGCTCGGGATGGCCGGACGAAGCCGTGGTCTTCGCGCTCGCGACGCTTCCGGTGATTGAGCTCCGAGGGGCTATTCCTGTCGGTTACTGGATGCAACTCAAGCCTTCGCTCCTCACTGTCTTATCTGTTATCGGGTCAGTCTAATTTCATCCATTTTACTTGGTGTACATTACCTCATTCACATGAATGGAATGTCTGATCTTGTTATTGGTGTTTGCACTGGGCGCCGTATTGAATTCCAAATGCAGCCCCTCTCACTTCATGTAGTCTCGCGCCAACTGCTCGATGAAATGCCGTGGTTAAGATGGATTTCTAAGTAATGAGAATATTTTTTTGATAAATGGGGCTACTTTAATCATTGGTATGTCAAGTTCCTTTATGTTTGTTCTGGATGATATTTGCGCCTCATTGTTGGCTGCTGATGCTTATTCTTTTTGCCTTCCAATCAGTTTGTAACATTTTGTAGGAGAGAGATGCATTTCAGCTTTGGAAATGAAACACCAGCTACAATCTGACATTTTTTTTCTCTTTGGTCTTACTTGTTGTAGGAATATGTTGCCCGTACCATTCATCATACTCTACTTGAAGAAGTTAGCTACTTTCCTTGCTAGGAGGAGCCGATCAGCATCCCGGTTACTTGAAATGGTATTTGAGAGGGCGAAAGAGAAGGCTGGCCCTGTGGAAGAGTTTCAGTGGCTTGGCCTCATGTTGTTTGTGGCTGTGCCTTTTCCTGGAACGGGGGCTTGGACCGGAGCTATCATAGCTTCAGTTCTGGATATGCCCTTTTGGCCTGCGGTGACTGCCAATTTTTGCGGTGTTGTCCTCGCAGGGCTTCTGGTGAATTTGCTTGTGAACCTTGGACTCAAATATGCCATCGTGACTGGTATAATCCTCTTTTTTATTTCCACATTCATGTGGAGCATCCTCCGAAGTCTTAGGAAATCTTTGAGCTCATCAAACTGATGAACACAAACTACTCATTTGATGTTAACGGCATTGAATTCTGTACTCAGTTTTTTGAAGTGGCTGTCTCCCGTTCACTGGCTTTGGTGCAATGTACTGTCACTTTCCTGCTTCAGAAATACCCATCAGGAATGATTAGATGATTTGAAACTGACTGGAGTAAATGAATTCATTCTCTACTGGTTTAAAATGGAGATGTCTTTCAGTAAATGCCGTTTGATTAAACTCGAGCAGCAACCCCCAGTTTTGTTGACCTTAGTTAATGTAACTATATTTATTCATCAGTGCCCTTTCTGTTGGATTACATTTAAAAGTGATTTTGCATATGCCCTAACATCAGTGCCCAAGCCAGCACACTTGGTTTCCATGTCTAAGGTTGCAAGCGAAGCAAACCTCAGTGTCGTAATGGGAGTTCGTTCTGTATTGGAAAAATTGCACCAGAAGTCCTAAGTTCTTATCATAGGATGCAGTTATATCTAAATGTTTTAATGGGTGCAATTAATTGTGAACTTTTGAAAATTGTAATCAAGTCCTGCTACGCCTGCTAGTTGATGTAGTCAATTCCTAAATTTTTATTGAAAAGTGTAGTCAAATCCTAAAACTATTTCAAGAAAATCAATTCGGGGTTGCCACATCAGTAATTTTTTAATACCACGTTGACCCTTCCCTGTATCCTTATTTAGAGGACTTAAATTGCACCAATCAATAGTTCTGGAACTCGATCGGATTCCTAAAACTGTATTCCTCATTTTACATTATTCCACTTCTGGCAGACAAGCAGGTACTCTTCTAGTTTACTTTTGGATTGGCGGAATGAGGTTCATACCCTCAAGTTGCTTCTACTTTCTTGTAATAAGAATATAGGCCAGAAGTTTGTGGTGACGAGACGACCAATGAGCAATAACTGCGTAATCAATGCAGAAAAAATTTGGTATGAAAACATGAATTTTCCTTCCTGTTCTGACTTCTCAGCTGGCAACATTAATTCCTCCCATTCCGATCATTAATGTGCTATGTACACCGAAACTCTCAAATGAAAGAGGAGATTTTCGTGAAAGGAGAGAACTCTATGAGCAGGCTGACTAGAGCTTTCGGGTGAGGGGATTTACATCTAATACCTCTAATAGCCATTATCTATTTGCAGAATGCTACATGATGGATTGTGTGGAGCCTGACAATTGTGCCAAGTCCATTCTTTCTCCTCTTACCAACATCTCTGCCTACATATGCTTAACTGTGTAGCAAGGAGAGCACTTGCTATTGCGAGTTCGTTATGGTCACTCGATGTTTACTTTCCTTGTATAGCAGGGATGAACTATAGGGAAAAGTGTTAAAAAAGTTCTAAACATTTTGTATTTGTGCCAATTTATTCCCAAATCTTTTTTTTTGTGCCAATTTAGTCCTAAACATTTTTATATAGTGTTAATTCAACCATTTTCGGACAATTTTGGTCGGATTTTGCTGACTGGACGTCGGCCGGCTAACATGGTTTGATCAATGCTAACGTGGATAGCTTTTAATTATATTTTAATATTTTTGAATTTTTTTGTTTATTTTTATTTTTTTTTTCCTTCCCCTCCTCTAGCCATTCGCTAGACCTCGGCGACCAACCAAAGGCGACGGTCGGCGAGGTCGACCTCACTAAACCTCACCGGCCACCTCGTTAGTGGCTGCGAGGGCAGCCTCACGCTGAGCGGCGAGGCTCGCCCTCGCCGACCACCTCGCCAGTGGCCGCGAGGCTCGACCTCGCCGACACCGCCCAAGATGCAATTTGGTGAGGTCGAGCCTCGCCGACCATGGGCGAGGCTCACCCTTGCTAGCCCAACGCTAGGTCGCCCTCGCAGCCTGGGCGACGCTAGCAAGGCTGGCCCTCGCCGCCGGCCACTGGCGAGGTGGCCGACGAGGTCCTGTGAGGTCGACCCCGCCGGGCGTCACCTGTGGCCGATCACCAAGGTCCGGCGGCCGGCTGGAGGAGGGGAAGGAAAAAAAAAAATGAAAATGAAAATTCAAAAATATTAAAATATTATTAAAAGTTGTCGGGCCAACACCAATCAGGCCATGTCAACCGGTCAATGTCTAGTCAATAAAATCTGGCCATAATTGGCCGGAAATGATTGAATCGGCACTAAGTAAAAATGTTTAGGACTAAATTGTCACAAAAAAAAAAGGTTTATGACTAAATTGGCACAAATACAAAAAGGTTTATGACTTTTTTAACACTTTTCCAATGAATTGTATATTTGAGTTTGGAACTGGCTTGAGAAAGTAATAGCTTGTGAGGCTGTAGACAAGTTCAAATCTGATATCCTGGTATATGTGTACGGACACTTTCGCGGCGAAGCTGATTTGCATCTTCCTCGATCACCATATTGGAACCTAGGATTGTCTTTGTGACTTTGCCTAGAAGGACCAAAGAAGCAGCGAGGAAGTGATTAGAGAAGGCTAGGAACTCTGCAGCATAAACAAGTGATGGGTAACGTCCAAGATGAATCAGATGGATTCTTATGCAATAATAAGAAAAAGGTAAAATTCCAAAAAAGCTGTCCGAAATGTCCTCATTTTCTCAAATAATGGGCTGAAGTGGACATTGTTTTAAATAAGATGTTGAAGTACCATCACTTTCTCAAATAGGGGTCTAAAGTGAATCTTGTTTCAAATAAAAGTCTGAAATGGTTATGTCTGTTTCAAATAAAAGTATGAAATGACTATGTCTATTTCAAATAAGAACTTGACTTTCCGACGATCAAAGATATTTTCATAATTTACCATTTTCTCTTTTTTCTATCCTTTTTTCTTTCTTTTTTTCTTGGTTCTTTTTCTTCCTCTTCGCCGGTGGCCAGCCGGCCACCAGCGATGCTCATAAAGGGCTAGGTGAGGGTCGCCCTCGCTTAATTCAATGAGGGTCACCCATGCCGGCTGAAGGCGAAGGACGGCCTCACTTGGGCAAGGCAACCCTTGCCCCGAGGGAGGCCACCCCTCATGGCCATCCGCGAGATCAGCCCTCACCAGCCCTAAGCGAGGCCACCCTCACCAAATCTATCGAGGGTTGGCCTCACCTACCCCAAGTGAGGGCTCGACAACCCTCATCAGCAGCTGGCAAGGGCTTGTAGGCCCTCACCCACTACCGGCGAGTGCTTGCTAGTGGTTGTCAACCGACACTAAAAGAGAGAGAGAGAGAAGAAAATTTGAAAGAAAATGCCCTTGAACGGTTGGAAAATTTAGCCGGCCGATAACCGACAAAGTCAAGCCTTTATTTGAAACAATCATGGCTACTTGAGCCTCTTATTTGAAACAACCAATGCCACTTTAGGCTGTTATTTGAAATAATGTTTACTTCATGTGCTTATTTGAAAAAATGATGACATTTCAAGTCTCTTTTTGGAATTTTCCCTAAAAAAAACCTCAAAAGTATAAATTGTGATTAACTTAGAGAGACCGAGAGAGAGGTCTGGTTTCGGCACAAGAGTTTTAAAGATTGATTGTTTCTAATTAGTAGATTTATGCTTTTCGTTATCAAATCTTGCGATACACGTGTTGACTTTTCTTAGGCGAAATGCTTTAAACTATGTAAAATCAACTTGAGGGTGAAAGTCGAGGTTTCTTACCTGTTTCATTTTTTTTTTCTTGATATACCGACGAAATGAAATTGTTGATCACCCACACTCAGGTACAATGCCATGGCCATACCGAGTTGGACCGCCAAAATGAATTATAATAGCATTGGAAACAATTCTTGTTGCTAACAGGGCAAGAACAGCTACTTGCAATGCCCATTAGCGGTGAAGTTTCTTTAACTTGATCAATGACCAATGGTGAGAAGAGAGGCGGTAATGCTATTAAGATTGAATTTTCAATTGGCCTCGGAAGAAATTTCTAGTCGGTACGCAGTAATTGGAACTTAGGCACGTTTGATTCATATTAGATTGATTAATCCCAACTTGCAAGGACTTTAAAAGTGATCACTTGTTAGGACGGAAGAATGAAGATGGAGGGAGAAGGGGAAAAAAATAGATTGCGAGGCACCTATGCAGAAAATTCTATGTAGCTTTTCGAATCCCTCCAATTTTTCTAGGTATGGATGGATTTGAAGGGATTTGTGCGATAATAATTAAGATTTTCTTCCTTTTCACAGACACCCTTATTTTATCTTGAGTTTTAAGACCATTAACATTTAAAGATATTTCGGTCACTTTGCATGCATTCCCATTCTTTTCCCTCCTAAACTTGCATAACGGAGAGAAATGAAAGAACTGAAACAGCTAGTAAAACATCACACTTCTTTGTGCCTTGGTCATAGTTTACAATCATTAATGATGTTTTGAATTCGGAAAGTTTTGTGCGTTTGGTACGAAATGGAATGAGACTGCAAATTCTTTTGCTTGGTTTATGCAGGAATGGATGCAAAAATTATTCTTAATTTGATGATTGGAAATAACAAAAAATCGTGGGAATAAAGTGGAAATGAGATTTCAAGCAATTTAATATAGGTTTTACGTGGATACATAACTATACTTTTACTAATCTACCAATAATCAGGAATAGTAAATTGAACAAACAATTTACAAACGAAATAATTATTCTATGAATAGCTATGACAATACATTATATTTTTCATATTTTATTGCCATCGTCATTATTAATACCACGCATCGGTTTCTCGATGTTAAGGAAACCGAGCTTGGAGATTCACCTTAAACCACACCCTAGATCCCGACCCAAAAAAAAAAAAAAAAAATACACACTCTAGATAGAGTACATGCATGTTTGAAAAGTGCTAAAAAATTGAAGCGTTTTGTCTCTTAACAAGACTAATTTTGTTTGATAATATCAATTAGTGAGTCTCTAACACCTGAAGTGTCAAAACTTGACATAGAGGAACACTCAAATGCCAAAAGTTAAGAAAGTGACACTTAAGTGCCAAAATCAAAGTAAAATGGATCGGTTAAGTGCCAATAGTGAAAAGATCCAACTAAATTGTGTACGTGACATTTTTCGACGACATGATTTGTTGAAATGGCAAATAATTAAAAAAAAAAAAAACACATGGACAACAAAATGACGTTGCTCCATCCACGCTAGCTTAGGCAACCTAAACAATATCGTTTTTCTTTGATGCTAAATGACATTGTTTAACTTATTTTTTAGCTTAATCAAATTTAGCTATCGCTGCTCTTCTCTCCATTCGTACTCACACTCACACCGATGCCCTTCTCTTCGTCGCCATTCATGCTCATTGAGGTGCCCATTGCTCACCATCATCGCTTGCCCAGGTTTGTCCTCTTATCCCCCTCCCCTATGGTGAAATTAGGGCTCAAACTCATCTATTAGGGCTCTGATGGAAAATTTGGGGCTCAACTAAAAATGTGGGGATTAGCCAGGAAATGTAGGGCTTGGATGGTTTTTGATGTGTGATTCAAGCTCGGATGTGGTTCTAGAATCCTATGGGGATTCAAATTGTTAATTTAAGGCTTAGTCTCAAAATGTAGGACTCGAGCGGGGGAAAATTAAGGCTCATATGCTATTATGATGTGTGATTTAGGGCTCGGATGTGGTATTGTGATGTGCAAAGGCAATTTTTAGAGATTAGATGTAAAATGTGATATGCGATGACGATTTTTAGGGCTCAGAGTGGTTGTTGTAAGAACCTCTAGTCATTTTTTAAAATCAAAGTGTTAAAATGGGTGTTGTGGGGACTTTTGCTTGTTGGTCGATATTTTAAGAGAATGCAAGATAATCAAAGTGGCTGTCATGCGGAGACATCTTGTCAATGTGGGGACCTCTATATATCGAAATGGTCTGACATGTGCATCTCTTCTCTTTCTTTAATAAAGTTTATGAAAGTGTAGGGACCTCCATGTACAATTGTCTGTTGTCCTTTGTGGATATGGTTCCAAAAATTAATTGTTTTTTTCTTAGTTGTAGAAATGGTTTATGATAAGGATTATATTGATGCCATTATATGCTACAATGAGGATTTGCGATTGGGGATGATGAGTGAGTATAAGGGAAGAAATGAGGGAATTGTCTTTGTTGATGTAAAGAAAGCATCTTATTGGATTTGTTAGGAATATAGTGACATATTTGCCATGTGTAGTATGAAAGTTGTTGTATTGTGTTCCTCAGAAGGGCTTAAGAGATGGTTTGAGAAGTTTGAAAAATAATAATGGTTTTAGGGATATCATGATACCATTATCTTCATGGCGAAGAGGTGAAAGTAGACATTGAATACAATAGCTAAAAGCCAAAAGAATGGTTCAAGACATCACTGGCGAAAAGAATGGTCAACAAATCACAAGTTCCTAAAAGTGACGCTCCCATTTGAACAAAAAGAGTTATTAGGAAAAGGCTAAGACAATATGATTATGGCATTTATAGAGATGAGTGTACTGAAACAATCATTGTTAATGTAAGTTTTATTGGCTGCATTTAATTTAATTTATGGTGCAAACTTTTGCTGATAATTTAGCTGTCTTTTTATAAACTGTGAGAAGTTCGAAGTTTCTTATCTCTTAAGGCCAACTCAAGAATCAACAAATGTGCCAACAAAGAAAAAGACATCGACTACGTTGACAAGAAAGAAGAAGAACCCATTTATAGGTCCATTTGAATCAATTTAGCCTAGGAGTGACAGTTGCAACTCCATCGAAATCAGTTCAACCTAGGGCAATTACAACTCCATTTGAATCAACGCATCCTAAGACAATTGAAGAAGAAGTTGCATATCCATTTAGAAAGAGTGAAAAGTCCATCAAATGGAGTACAAACATGGGGGTTATGCATGTTGATTGATGAGATGGGACGGGAAAAGGTTTATGGAGCTCATGAGTCAGTTTTGTTTATAACTTGATATGGATGGTTTTTTTTTTTTTTTAATTTGTTATCGAGTTTGTGAGACTTAATTTCAATGTCAATGGAACGATCTTATTTTTTGCCAATTTTTTTTTTTTTTTGCATTTTTCATTTTTTGAATTCTACTTTTACTTATTGCTGCTGGTGGTGCTATGGTGGTGCTATGGTGGTGACCGAGATGCTAATGTGGCTGGTGGTGGTGACTAGTGGTGGTGAGTCTATTGTGAGAGTTAAGTTGACGACTTGTGTTGTACCTAGTGCACGTGTACAATGTGTGCATCTTATACCATGTGGTGCTAGTGTACGCTAGTACAAGGCTCAACTTGCACTAGTACCTTCTGCAACAAATCCACCACTAATACAATGGCTATTGGTGATGGGTCTTTGGTGATGACTGGATGTTGGTATGGTTGATGGAGTACTGGTATAGCTGCTAGTAGTGACTGGATGTTGGTATGATGCATGGGGTGCTGGTGTAACTGATGGTGGTGGCTAATAATGCCTAGTAGTGGTGGGTTTGTTATGGGGGTTGGTTGCAGCTTATGCTACACTTGATGCAAGTGTGTAGTGTGCACATCTTGCTATTGGTGCAAGCTGGTGCAAGCTTAAGGCTCAGCTTGCACCACTACCTTCTGCAGCAAACCCACAATTAGTATAATGGCTAGTGGTTGGGGTATTGATGTGATGGCTAGTGGTGGCTGATGATGCTTGGTGGTGGTAGGTCTATGATGAGGGTTGGGGGCTCATGCTGTACTGGATGCAAGTGTGCAGTGACTAAGTGGTGCTAATGCAAGCTGGTATAAGGCTTAGTTTGCACCGACACCTTCTACAGTAGTAGACCACTAGTGGTGGCTCGAGATAGTGGCCAGGGTGTCTGGTGTAGCTAGTGGTGGCGACTAGTGGCCGATGGTGGTGGCTAATGCAAGTTTTAGAGGAAATTTATAAAAATTAACACTTAATCGATCACATTTTAAAAATATTTGGCATTTAAGTGTTCACTTTTAATCATAAGTAACACTTATGTAATCACTTTTAATAATAATTTGGTAACACTTATGTGATCACTTTTAATAATAATTTGACACTTAAGTGATCATTTTTTTTTTATCAAAACTAACATTTAAGTGATCACTTTTAAATACAACTTATGACATTCGAGTAATTACTTGTGTATGTTCTATGTATATGCTAGTTTACATAAGCAACTCCATTCAATTCAATGTTTGCTGCTAGTTTATATTCAGTTCAAATAAAAAAGCATCACCTTAATACACATTATTGCTGGTTTATATTCAAGAACAAGCAAAAACATAGTACAAGCAGCATCTCATTCACTCATTCACTTTCCTTAACCTCCCCACCAACATAAGAAGTAAGTTACAATACAAATGACAGCACAAACAATAATAGAGTCACACGATCTTGTGGATAACACAAACCTCTTCTAATCTTCCAAAAGAAAAAAATAACCCACATTTGATCTAAAACAATTACATTTGTCCATTCATTTTCAACTATGGCAATCGGAGAAACTTCTTCTCATCTTCAAGTGTTTTGCATTTCATCATAAAATAGGATAGATAACAAAAAAATACCACAATAAATGCTTGGTAACACTTCCGTTCAATTTTCATTCTTGAAACTTCATTCTTTAAATGGTTAGCCAACAATTCTTGAGCTTTCATTGAGTCAACACGATCTTGTGGTTAACACAAACCTCTTCTAATCTTCAAAAGAAAAAAATAACCCACATTTGATCTAAAACAATTACATTTGTCCATTCATTTTCAACTATGGCATTCTTCTCATCTTCAAGTGTTTTACATTTCATCATAAAATAGGATAGATAACAAAAGAATACCCCAATAAATGCTTGGTAACACTTCCGTTCAATTTTCATTCTTGAAACTTCATTCTTTAAATGGTTAGCCGAAAATTCTTGAGCTTTTATTGAGTCAACATTGTCCAAGTCAACCATGAATGTAGATGAAGGTTGGCGTCATCCATCAAGTAGGTCTAACATTATCTACGCAGCTCAATAAGAGAATTTCACATCGACTCATTTGAAATATTTGCACTTCAACCCTTTACTATATCAGGAACATCCATAAAATCTTCTCCCAAGATTCATTCGACTCCAAGATGTTCTTCTTAAACTTAGTAATCCACAAAAACAGAAACACTCACATTTTCATCATTTCGGTGAGAGGAATTTGAGCCGTTGTTGAAAGTCTCGCTCTCTATTTTCAATATTCGACGATGGAATTTGGGGTAGGGTTCAAGTGCTTCAATGGGGATATTGGCCGATTTAGGGTTTTGAATTTGGGAAAATTGAGGAGATGACGTCGTTTTGGCTGATTTAAGGCTTTTATTTTAGCCAACTATCGAAACAACATTATTTAATGTGAGTCAGAATTGAGTCAAACTCTCCAGCAAGCCATGTAGGCAAGTAATATTAATAAAAAATTGTCACATAGGACGGAGGTCACCAGACTTGACACTCAAGCATCTCATTTTTTTTTTTAAAGTGACACTTAAGTATCACTTTCCTAACTTTTAGCACTTAAGTATCATCCCGTGCCAAGTTTTAGTACTTGGACTATTCTTTTGCTGTCAATTAGTTTTCACTCAAAAAATCCAATTAAGTAAACAAAAATCACTTCATTGGTAAAGTAAAGAGAGATTATTTACTTCACCTTGAATGATCGAGATATTGTCAGCATCCATATTCAGTAACTTTTCTATTTTTCAAACAAGCTCTTGCAAGGCTAGCTAAGAATTTTGTTCTTTTAGTAACTTTACTATTGAGAGTTTTCATTAGAGTTTGGAATTTCCTATTTTATTTAAGTATAGATATATCATAAATGGGTGAAGCGTAACTTTCTTCATCTAGCTTTTATTTTGTGAGATTTGGTCCTAAGACTATATTTTGTGCATTTAAGTCTCCTAACTTTCTTGGTATATGCAATCAAGTCTTCTAACATTCTCGATTTGTGCGATCAAGTCCTTCGGCCATGCCACATTGTTAATACCATTGAATCATTCACAATAGCATCCTTAGTGCAACACATAACAGGACATGCAATCCTGATCTTGCACGATTAAGCACCACATCAAAATGAATAACAAGCAAATGATACAATAAAACGAAGAACAATTAGAGGAACCTTTTTTTCAGGCAAAAGTACTATAAAAGTCATAAATTTATTATATTTGTACTAATTTAGTTCTAAATTTTCAATCGTATCAATTTAGTCCGAAACATTTCACATTTGCAAATTGAGTCCATCATTCCAATTTATGCCGAAAATTGCTTATGTGGACATTGACTGTCAATCACTAACATGGACTTTTTTTTTATAATTTTTTTCCTTTTTTGTCCCTTTTATTTTTGCCAATAACCACTAAGAGTACTCCGCGCCAAATCTAACAAGATCAACTCTTACCTAGGCTAAGGCAACCCTTGGTCAAGCAATGCCAACCCTCGTCGGCCATGGCCGGTGGCTAACAATCGACCACTAGCAGAAAAAGAAGGTAAAAATAATTCTAAAAAATTATTAAAAAATTATATAAGAAAAGTGTCATTCGTGTCAAGTAGGATTGTTGGTATCAACGTTAGTGATTTCCAATTTAATTCACCAAATAGATTCAATTAGCAAAACATGAAAATGTTTATAGTTAAATTGACATAATTTAAAAGTTTAAGACTGAATTGGTATAAATATAATCAATTCAGAACTTTTTTTTTGGAAAAAAGTATTAAAAAGTCATAAACTTATTGTATTTATACTAATTTAAGCTTGAACTTTTCAATCATGTCAATTTAGTCATAAACTTTTCACGTTTTACAAATTGAGTCCATCAACCAATTTATGCCGAAAATTTCTTATGTGGACACTAACTTTCGGTTGCTGACATGGACATTTTTTTATGAATTTTTTTCCTTTTTTTGTCCATTTTCTTCTTGCTAGTGACCAGTGAGAGTCCTCTGCACCAAATCTAGCAAGACCAACCCTCACCCAAGCTAGGGTGACCCTTGCTCAAGCAAGACTTGCCCTCACCGGCCATGGCCGATGGCCAATGAACAGCCACTAGTAGAAAAAGAAGGTAACAAAATTCAAAAAAATTATTAATATATATATATAAAGTGTCAATCATGCTAAATAAGATTATTGGCATCCATGTCAATAATTTCCAGTCTAAATCGGCCGAATGGATTCAATTGACAAAACGTGAAAATAGTTAGAGTTAAATTGATATAATTAAAAAGTTTAAAACCGAATCAATATAATTATAATCAGTTTAGAACTTTTTCTCGGTACTTTTTTTCAAGGACTTGTGATCTTTATTAGATATGGCGAAACCTATGAATTGGTTAAGACGTGAGAATAGGCTTGGAAGTGATGTGAAGCCGGATGCTAGGACTACAAGACAAGCACACAAAAGAACAAGAGCCGGTTTAGGGGGTGGAAACCACTTTGAGTGGTGGTGAATGGTGAGATCCTCGGTGCTTATGATCAGTCACCTTTCACACCATGAATAACATGAAAATCCCTTAAAGTGATGGCATTGAAAGTCCCCAAGATCTTGAACAGGCCCAGATCCTCTCGTGCACATTTTGGCCACATGAGTCACGTACGCCACTATTTAAAAGTCTTCCCTTGCTAAGCACCCACGTATCCACATAGTTAGAAAACAACCACCACAGCATCGTTCTGCTTGGATTTTAGGGAACTCGAAACCCTACCCTCCCACACGCGAAGAAATATCATGGACATGAATCAGTTGATCTTCCATGACATCTCGCACTTCCATTTGGATAAACTGAATAGTGAGATATTAGCGAAAGGGGAATTATATAACGTCATGCAAAAAATGTATACTTTTTCATTCCGTTATTTTTTCGTGTTGTATCAATCTCTACTGCGCAAGACATATAATATGCAAAATCACGGGGGATCAATGAGCCTTATGCATTACTAAAGTCAATCTCATACCATTCTCATACCATTCGTGAAATTCGATGGACTTAATTCCTTCAATTTAATAAAATTAGACAAGCACCACTCGAAGGAAAGGACGTATGGTCTAATCATATGCATAAGGAGAGAATGTTTGAAGACTTAAGATGGTTCCAGCTGAAGTGCACTTAAACCTTAAACGATGGCAAGATGAGAAGTGAGGAACTTGGACTGATCTTGATGTCTAGATATCACACCATGTGCTTAGGAATGCTTAGACCCAACAATCTCTTGAAATTGTTATATCCAAACTCAAATGAAACTATTCTTTAGTATTACAAAAAACTCCAAAGTGGTATATCTACAGCAAATTTACCTTAAATTAATTTTTTTAACCATCAAAAACTTCCCAAGTTAGCATATTTGTGACAAATTTATTATCCGTTAGTTTTCATTAAATTGGTACATTTATGACAAATAAATGGCAATTACCCTAAATCGGTACACCTATTACCATCCAACTCAATAATTTGACTGTACAATTAACATTAACTTTGTCGCCACTTTATTAGTTTGTGATCTTTGTTGATCAAAAAATTTATTTGAAATAAAGTTGTTATAAATATATTAATTAATAGTTTTTTGTAATATTAGTTTGAGACATTGAAGAACATAAACCATTTTTTGGCGTACGTCCATCGGCCCGTCACTGACGCTCCTCCATGGGTGATGCGAATAATTCATGTCCTGTCAACTTGGCTATCAGCTAAAGAGCGTCGTATTCTGGTAAAAACAAAAATAAAATCAATGGTCATTCTCCATTGCCATAGTAACCCTCTTCCCTTGCATTGTCGATTTACAGGTCCACATCACATGGACTATTTAAAAAGAAAAGAATATATGTGGATTTTGGACTTTGGAGATAGTATGCTCAACATAAAATCTAATTTAAATGATTTGAAAAGTGAGGGAAAAAAAAGTGACTGTCGTCTGTCAATCTATTAATAGCTCCTATTAATCATCAGGATTTAAAGCTCACTTATCATATATGAACTGTTGCCCTCAACATGCAACAGGTATCTATCAATTATTAGACTACTTATCTGCACTATATATACAATATATATTGGCATATAATCGAAAGAGCTTCTCACTTTTAAGTGGAATAAACCCCAATTCTTAAATTTTTCCTTTAGTTAATTAATATTTTGCTATACATTCGCGCATATAGAAGGGGACCATAATTCAAAATCTAAAACAATAAAATCTATTTTTGAAAACTCAATAACTTTTTACGTCATTTCCAACTAATTTCTGTTCGAATATAAACAAAATCTACTTTCTTTTTCCAAATAAAAATGGATGTCTTTTTTTGGACGAAAAATAAAAATGGATGTCTGAGCACCGCTTTTTAAAGCTTTAAACAAGCTTATAAGTAATTTGGTAACAATTATCTTCCATCAATTCTCTATAAATAAATAAAAATTATATTCTTCGTTTTTTTATAAAAAAAAAAAAAAATGGTTACTTAAAGTATGACAACTGCCATTTACTTTAAATGGTAACTTGAACTTATGATTTTAAATGAAAATTTTGAAATTTTTTAGACTCATTCATTAACGCTTAACAAACTCTTTGGAACACTCTCTAAGATTTTTCTTACTAGTAACAAACGAAACCTAGATTTATGCAAATGTATTGTACAGAGATTATTTCTCATGATTCTGGAGATCATTTTTTTCCTAAAAAAACCTGCCCAGATCAATTAAACCCGAAAGTATATTGCAAAGATGGATGTGGGGCCTTGACACTATCTTGGCAAAAACATCAAGATCATGCATCGGATCCCTCCTAAATTGTCATTGTAGAACACAGGCCTGGAGTCACAGTGAGTGGGGGACATTGGCGAAACTTTACTATTCCGAATGCAACCAAAATTCAAGACGTTTCGAAGCAAAGAAAGAGTCAACTTTCATGTAAGAGTCAACTTTCATGTCGAGTGGGAGACAACTTATCAAGATGATAAGAAAGGGGGTGAGCGCGAGACGCTTCTCGCGACTGATTTGATAAGTCAGTGGGTTGTCACACGACAGTTGCCCTATATGAATTGGGACCTGTCCTTATCATGTCCAACAATTTCGTAATTTTCATTGAATTTCTACTGGTCGGAGACATGCCATTGCCAATACACCTTTCATTTGACACCATGAGAATATGCCCCTTTTCGGAATGGCATCCAACAAGAAGTTAGGTCGTGTCAGAAAAAAATTCTAGAAGTTCTGTGGCTGGTGGTGGCTCATGGCGAAAGAGAGGGGAAAAAGATCAAAACATGAATTGGAAGAGGAATAGAAATAATTTTAGATGAATAGAAATGATTTTGATTCTCTAGAGATATTCATCATCAAAAACCTTTTTTTCTCATAGCAACTTGAAAGCATGACATGATCCATGAAGGTATAATTTGTGAATGAACATGAGGCTACTGATCACAAACAAATATTTCTTGTATTTGGTTGTGTTGCCAACCAATCGAATATATCGCTATTGATTTTTTGTATTCTCGTGATTTTTATTGGTTACTTTTTTGCATATCATTGTAATGTGATATCACTGCTATAAAAAATACTTTCCTACCAATCACCACATCTATATTTTATACACCTCTTAAAACAAAGCAGTGCTCTTGCTCTTCTTGCATCAATAGCCTATGCTCACGGATGAATATAATAACGCCATAATATGAATAAAATCTCTATACGTGATAATGAGAGAATAATAAGAATACCAAAAAAGTCCTAAACCTATTGCAATTGTGCCAATTCAGTCCTAAACTTATTTTTTTGACCAATTAAGTCCTAAACCTTTCATAATTGTTCCCGATCAGTCCATCCGGCCAAAATTGGCCGCCGACGCTAACATGGTAGCCGATCGGCATCGGCAAGTATTTTTTAATAATATTTTATTTTTTAAAAAGATTATTATTATTTTATTATTTTTTTCCTTTTTCCTCTTTTTTTTCCCTCCTCCCTCTTCCTCCCTCCTCCTTTCTTTAGCTCCGGCGACCGCCGCCCGGCCGGTCGCCGTGACCGAGGCGATCCGGCGGGCGAGCCCCCCGCCGGATCTGGCGAGGGCTCGCCTCACGGTCGCCCGCGAGGAGGCCTCGACAGACGCGATGGCGAGCCCCCCTCGCCGGATCTAGCGAGGGCTCGCCTCGCCCGGCGGGGACTCACTGCTCGCTCCGCCGAGCTGGGTGACGGCGTCAACCAAGCGCTCGTGGAGATCGGTCGTCCAGCGGAGCCGCGGCTTGGGAACGGAGGTCAGCACGAGGCACGGGTCCCCCTGTGCCCGGGGCCCCCGCCGCCGCCGCCGCCGCCGCCGAAGTCGTCGGGGCCGATGAGCCCCTCGTGGGCCGGATCAGCCTCGGAACATCAACCCCCAAAACCCTAAGCAAAAGCCAACCCACCCACCGCCGGACCGGACCACCCCGCCGACAAAACGCCCTAAAGAGCTCTAACCGCCGGCAAGGGGGCTCACCGAAACCCCGCCGGATCGGCGAGGCGATCCTAAGGCGAGCCCCTCGCCGGATCTCGGCGAGGCGATCCGGCAAGGCGAGCCCCCGCCGGATCTCGGCAAGGGCTCGCCTCGAGGTCGCTCGCCCGATCCGGCGAGGGGGCTCGCCGTCGCGCCGAGCGAGGCCTCCCCGGGCCGGATCGCCTCGGTCCGGACCGCCGGGCCGGGCCGGTCGTCGAGCCAAAGGGAGGAGGGAGGAAGAGGGAGGAGGAAAAAAAAATTAAAAAATTAAAAAAATTAAAATATTATTAAAAAATGCTCGCGGTGCCGGGCTGGCTGCCACGTCACGCCGGCCGGCCAATTTTGGCCGGATGGACTAATCGGGAACAATTATAAAAGGTTTAGGACTCAATTGGTCAAAAATAAGTTTAGACCGAATTGGCACAATTGCAATAGGTTTAGAACTTTTTGGTAATTTTCCCATAAGAATACTATCAATAAACTCAAATTCATGCTGATTTGGACATCATATTTCTAATATTTGCAAATCAATTTAAACATACATATCATCATATATGTCTAAACTTTTGAGATCTCTATATATACTTTAGTTATTATTATCTTCTCTTTTGTGGTTTTCATGGATATTGACTTCTCAAATGTTGGTTTTCAGTTAGTTACATCAAGACTTAGATTTTACAGGTGAATGGCGATTTTCTTGGGATGGTTTTTTGATTCAGCTGAAAAAGTTCTAAGTAGATGAGAACGTGCATGATTATCAATAATTTAATGATTGTCTGTCATCTTTGCTTTTTCTTTTTCTTATGTGGGGATCTTCCATTGGAAACATGGGTACTAAAAGCAAGCGAAATTCTTTCTTACACCGACAATAGGTGTACTCATTCACTAGCGGGTCCACTTAACCACACATTTAAACTTTTTCTATTAATCACAATTATTTTCAGAGCTAAATGTTTCTAAAAGAAAAGGTAGATTTTCGGCGATTGTTAAAATTCCACTGCACAAAAATCATTTCGATATCCTCCTTGATTGTTCAAATTTGTATTTAGTCATAATTGAATCGATCTTTTTTTATAAATTTGAAAGCATATTATTTCAAAAAAAAAAAAATCCACAATCGCTAATTTATTTCAAAAGATAGGGAAGTGCCTTGTTCGACTTCTACCTGCACTTTTTACGTCGGGAATTATGCTATTTTTTTTTTCCCTTTCACTGCCAAATTACCATCACAATAGTAGTATCTTACGTTGACAATCCAATGGCTTGTTACTAAACAACTAATGTTCATTTATTGAATAACCAATCCAATTATTGTCATTAAAGCCCATTATTTTTCTTTAGATTTTTGTCAAAGTTTATGTGCTAAATAAACGAGAATATTTGATATCTAAGTTTTAAATGTACTTTGTGGTTCTACTCTGCAAGAAGACTTCAAAATGTTTTCCTTACATTTTGAAATCGGAAGACACCGGTTTTTTTTTTTTTTTTTGATAAGAGAATTCAACTATAAGGGTGTGTGTATGTCCTCAAGTATTCCAGCCGCAACGCAAATTTAAAAAAAAAAAAATGCAATAAAATCTTTCAATTTCAATCTTGATATTTTAAAATTTGAAATTTTCCTAATTTAGATTTTGCTGCATACAAGAAACCATGGTTAAGTTTCCCTTCACGGATATTACCAAAAAGACTCACTTGTGCACTAATTTTTTACACCGCTGGTGTATTAGAAGATAAACCCTAAAAATAAAAACATGAATAGATTTTTTATGCTAGCAATTTTTTTTTTCAAACTAAAGTAGAAAAGAGATGGTGGATTCACCACATATTTCCTAATTTGCATTGTGGTTTTATAATATGAAATTAAACTCCTTTCGACCCCATGCCATGCCAATTTTCTAAACCTCTTGTATTCAACATTTAAAGCAGTCCTCCCTTCCGTCTCTTCACTTAACTAAATCTGAGATAATTACGCCACAAACCTCTCTTCACAGGCTGGTTAGACCCAAATTCAAACTTGAAGATTTTCCCACAACAACCACATCCAGTCACATATCCCAAAAAAAGATCGGTTATCTCCAGGAGTTAAATTTTACGGATCAACAAACAATTAGGTAATGTTCCTTAATTCCTGGCCACAAACACACGGGGATTCCGCTAGTCAAGAGAGAGAGAGAGAGGGAGAGACAGAGAGAAGTTGGAGTTATCTGAGACCGAGTCCGAGTCCGAGTCTGTGTCGGAGTTTTAATAGGGCGTGCTTAACTAACAATCCTGGCAACATCATAATTCATCCTGCGTTTCTTTATAAGAGAAACCACTTATCTCCTTCGCTCCTTGAGCCTTCACGAGCTTCGTGCCGTAGAGAAGGATCGAATGCTTGGGTTCTTGATCATGTCAAGAGTGTGATAAAAAAGAGAAGGACTTAATTTCGCTCGCAATCCCCCGCAAGGCTTCTGTTGAGACCCCTTCTTCACCCTTTTGATCCGTAAATGACAATAGAGTGCCGGCAATTTCCATCGAGTCGAGAGGTTTTCGAGAAGAAGGGAGTGGTTGTTGTCACGGATACTCGTTCTTCTCCTTCGCCAGAATTTGCGACCGACTCGGATTCGGTAGTCGTCTCGGGGAACAAGTTCCGTAAAAGGTTCGTGCCCTAAACTAGCTAGCTTATCATCTGTAACTTAAGCTATGTACCTGTGTCAGCTTATCGATGAAACCCTTTCTTTACCCAAGAAAGAAAGAAAAACAACTGCAAACTGATTATAGGAGGACAAACTCGATTAACAGATTAGCCATTGGCCAATGTGAAGAGTATTGTCATGTGCCAACAAATTTAAATGCAAATTGAAATTCAGCTTGGACTATCAATTACAACAAATTTTAATTGTTTTTCGCACGCCAAAAGACGAGAAAAACTATTGTTTCCAACAATCTGACAAGACAATCAGCAAAACATGCATCACGACCTCATCGCGAAGAGGACAAACGTCGAACGTACTGTTTTACACTGTTGTTAGCTTTATCACGATTGCAGCATAGAATGAATCTGCTCAGTACTGTGTGGCAAAGGACAGGTAGGAAATTGGTTGGAAAGCGACACTTTTGATCAGGTTTCTTGCGTTTGTTTGTTGGAGGTTTTTCTATATATTGGGCCTTTCAAGGTTACAACCCACTGCAAGTTTTTCTTCATTGCGAACTCTCTTCTTCCTCCTATGCAAGTCCTCTCTTTATTCGGTACCAACCATGTTTCCTAGATTTGAAGTTCATCACTTGCGTCAAGTAAAGTATGCTTGCAGTAGTCGTGCATGTAGAGATCCGCACAAATGCATGCACGTATCAGTTTGCTTTTTGTATCATGCTGCAGAAAAAAACTCGTTTTCATGGATGAACTCAGTTGAAGCACCATGCAATTCGTCAGAACTGCCATTCTTCTAAGGGACTGATGGACAATATTGTGTGCCTAATCAATCGTTCCTTAAAAGATTATTTCGCGGTACTATGTATAGTTTTTTGGTAATATATTTATGCTACACATGTATTAGGATTACTTTAGAAAATTGCGAATGCCAAGTGATGTGAGTTTAAAGAAGGCAAGCAAGTCATATTCAACGGTCATGAAGAGTCTATCACATCATTTACTAATCCCATCTACTGATCCCGTTCCAATTGACTTTCCATTCCCACAGCCGAGGTTCTAGCCATGTGTTAGTTTAGTTATTTTTCCTCATGCTGCTAGTGTTCATGAGTGTTTGAGTAAGAAGGATTTCTTTAAATGCCTTTTCTTTACTATTTAGTTCATTAAATACATCCGCTCATCTGAGACTAGCTAAAACTCATTTCAGAGAGAAGAACCTCCAACCTTTACCATGGAGCTGCACAATTTCAACATCAAGGCTCAGCAAAAGGTGTGTACAGTTCTATCTAACCAAACTTAAAAGAAAATCCCGATTGCATGAACACTTTTCTAATCACCGGAGGTGGAGTTTGAGCTTCTGACGAGTGCGAGTATGGTGTATGTCCGGGCGCATGCACGTGCTGTGCATGTCCTTTTGGCTATTGTTTCTTGTTATCTCCTCAAATTTGCTCTACTCTCCTTTCTTATATTCCTTTCACATGCCGAGCTGCAGGCTAAAGAAGACAATACCAGCAATGGAGAACTAAGATTTCATGTGAAGGAAAGTTACAACGACGACTACGACACAAATTCACTCAAGCCTGAGGGCATTCTTATCAAGAAGGCGAGCATCGGCGGATGGAAGTGGACAAGCCTCTTGCTAGGTGACTGAGACAACCATTACATTTTTACTTATGAGAAGCAATGCTACTGATCAATGTGACAATTAACACTAAGAGATTCTTGTCTCATGCTGTTTGTTGTTCATCTCAATGTGATGCAGCGAATCAAGGGCTGGCAACACTAGCATTCTTCGGGGTGGGAGTGAACTTGGTGCTTTTTCTGACCAGAGTTCTCGAGCAGGGGAATGCGAGTGCAGCCAACAATGTGAGCAAGTGGACCGGGACCGTTTATTTGTGCTCCTTGATCGGGGCCTTCCTCAGCGACTCTTACTGGGGACGTTACTTGACCTGCACCATCTTTCAGCTAATTTTCGTGCTGGTAACCAATCTTTTTCATTCATGTTGAGCCTTTGCATTGAGTTTGTTTCTAAAAGTTGGACTTCAGTTGCCTCCATAAGTACTAGCCCAGGGTATTATTTTCTAGACTTCTTTTGTTGGACCAAACCAATCACATATTAAGAAACCATTTCCAACATATGTTTTTGCACTGCAAATGGTCATGGCTACGATCCACCACGTTAACATCGAATGAGTCTGTATAATATCCTCTGAGGTAACATTTACTCCAAGCAAGCATTAACCAAAAAAATGTGCATGATTTAGTACTAAGAAACTACTTAGTCTTGAAGAGCACTAAAAAAATACTCAAATTTAATCGAAACTTTCTAGCTTCCACCAGTTATAGATGCAATGAAGGTCTCCAAATAACAAATTATTTTTCCCCTAATCATAAGCTAACTAATTTTGTTAATACAGGGGTTGGTGCTATTATCTGTAACATCTGGTGTCTTCTTGATCACACCAGACGGTTGCGGTGATGGGAAACTACCTTGCATGCCTGCCTCGCCAACTGGTGTTGCCATCTTCTACCTATCAATCTACATGATAGCTTTTGGCTATGGCGGCCACCAACCCACTATAGCCACTTTCGGAGCAGACCAGTTTGATGAGGCAAACCCCAAACAGAAGAACTCCAAAGCAGCATTTTTCTGCTATTTCTACTTTGCGCTCAACGTTGGGTCCCTCTTCTCAAACACCATCTTGGTGTATTACGAGGACTCGGGGAAGTGGACATTGGGGTTCTTGGTATCCACCGGTTCTGCCATAGTGGCGTTGCTGCTGTTTTTAGTGGGGACGAAAAAGTATCGGTACGTGAAGCCGAGCGGCAACCCTCTGCCACGCCTTGCTCAGGTGTTCGTGGCCGCCGCGAGAAAATGGGACATTGTTCCAGCCAAAGAAGGGGACCTCTATGAGTTGGAAGGGTCGGAATCTGCAATCAAAGGGACTAGAAAAATTCTGCATAGCAATGAGTTTGTGTAAGTACGTTATTTTCATCAGTACTACTTGAGTATAGAGAGATTTTTTATAGACGGAAATGGAGATACAGTTTCTCTAGCATTTCAAGTCAAGATGATCACTTTCTTAAGCCACTCGAATGCACTCGACATATCTCCAACCAAAAACTTGTTTCTAGTCTCATTGTGATGTTAAACAGATAAATCTATTAGCTATATTGAATGAAATAGAACTTTAACAGGTAAAAGAAGATGAGTTTTTTGGATACTTTCTGCTTCAAAAAAGAGATGATGTCTTATTTGCTTGTTATTTGCAATAATAATGTCGAGTGTGTGATGATGATGATATGCTGATAATTCTTTACAGATATTTGGACAAGGCAGCCACGATCACCGAGAGCGATCTATCGAGTCCAAAGAATCCATGGAGGTTATGCACGGTCAGCCAAGTTGAAGAGGCCAAATGCGTCCTGAAAATGATTCCGGTTTGGTTGTGCACAATAATCTACTCGGTCGTCTTCACTCAGATGGCCTCCCTCTTCGTGGAGCAAGGCAACGTGATGAACTCTATGATAGGGCAGTTCCACCTCCCAGCCGCCAGCATGTCGGCCTTTGACATCTGCAGCGTCCTCATCTGCACTGGCATATACCGCCAGTTCCTCGTGCCGCTGGCCGGGAGATTGAGCGGGAACCCCAAAGGCCTGACTCAGCTCCAGAGGATGGGGATTGGGCTCATCATCGGCATGTCAGCCATGCTTGCGGCTGGCGCGACCGAGGTTGCACGGCTCAGGCATGTCGTACCGGGTGAGAAGTCAAGCGCCCTGAGCATCTTCTGGCAAGTGCCGCAGTACATGCTTGTCGGCGCGTCTGAGGTGTTCATGTACGTGGGCCAGCTCGAGTTCTTCAACGAGCAGGCCCCGGACGGGATAAAAAGCTTCGGGAGCTCGCTCTGCATGGCCTCCATGTCTCTGGGGAACTATGTGAGCAGCATGCTGGTGAACATGGTGACGCGGATCACAACCCAGGGTGACAAGCCCGGCTGGATACCCGAGGACCTCAACACAGGGCACATGGAACGGTTCTACTTCCTCATCGCGGCGCTGACGGCCTTTGATTTCGTGATCTACTTATTCTGTGCCAAGTGGTACAAGATCAACAACCTGGAGAGCGAAGAAGACAACGAGGGAGTGGACAAGGAGGATCAGGAAGAGCAGGTGCTTGTCAGAGTTTAAGATCGCCTCTTTCAGTTTTCGGTCAAGATTTTTCACATTTAACCTCTTGGGTTGCCATGAAATAAAAACCTCCACTGTCTTAGGATCAGTGAAATTAAATTTTTGTCTTTTCCCGCGACCAAACCAGGCCTGGACTTTCGAGAGCTATTAGTTGCAGATTGGAAGGAATAAACAGCGAAATAAGGGGCCTGACTTGTTAATCTACTTTTTTTCTTTTTTTCTTTTTGGTTTGTACATAACTGTGATTTCTTATTGAATAATCAAGTTTAAACTGGCTTGTAAAGTAGGCCCTTGCTTCTGATTGAACAAAGCATCAGGGATTATGAGTTCTTTTTGGGCTTGACATGGGTTACAAGTTGTTAACTGTCTGATTGTTTTGAGTCCAATTATAGCTGCTAGATATTTTTCTAAATGGACCTGAGTCTTAAGTGAAAAAGGGTCTTAAGTGACAGATAAAGCTCATCTGCGACATCGTTTTTATCATACCATGCCAAGAACCAAGAGAAGAAATAAAAGAGCAAAAGGAGTGCAAAATATTTGGCCATTCAGCAGTATTTAACCACCTTTCGATGCACGAGAAGTAAATTTTCGTAAGAGTTATGCCACTTTAATTGGACTGCGACTGCATCTAACGGCTATGTTTCATTAGAAAGCGAAGCAACTTCAAACGAAATGCTCAGGGCAGACATCAGAGAAGACGGCCCCATTCGGTATAAACTTTGACTCCCCCTTCTTGACCACGATATCAGTCCACGTGCCGTGACACGCCTAAAAGGTACAACCGCTCAAGATTGGTTATTTGCAAGATCTAGTGACTACCCACTCCTGAAAAATTATTTCTCGATGGATTACAATCCACCGCTTATAGAATCAATACTCCAGAAAGTTCACTGGTAGAACATTGCCCCCCACTCCTTACCTAATTCCAAATCATTTCACGGGTTCTTGTTACTGCATGCCGTTCCATTCCTTTTAGCATACATGAAAAACACAAACACAACACAAATGCCCCACCTTGTGTTTCCAAATTCCATAAAGGGCCAATACCACGGGAAAAGCTTGCTAATAAGATCCACAAAGATAGCTACAGAATCCAAAGGAGCTAACTAATAACAAACTAACATTCTCATCACAACAAAATTCTCAAATATTTGGCGTTGTGCCACACTACCTGAAATTCCAAAGAGTAGAGACAAAACAAACAATAACCATCTTCAAAGCCCGGGCTTGTTCAACTCTTCAGTTCCATGAGCAAAGTGGCACCTTTCTCCGAAGTTACAAGAGCCTTTAGCAAAGTTCTCACAGAGCTTCGTCTTGAAGTTGCTTCGGGGAGCAGAATGCGCAGCTGAATTTTTCATGGCAGGTCTAGAGGCAGAGGCAACATTAGCAATGAGCTCATGAACCATGGCACTAGCTTGTTTTATCTGATCAAATGTACCCTCAAGCTCAATGTTCCTCAAATTAGGATCTGAGTCATGCTCTCTTATTGAGAGTTTTGCTCCTGTTACTCGGCAAATTTGCTTTGAGTTCACACCATTTCTCCCAATGATTGGTCCAGCAAGTGATGCATCAATACTTATCTTAGCCGTAGCGGAAGCCCCAAAGCTTGCTGCTGCTGCAAGACCTGGAGGAGGAGGTTCGTTGCGGCCGCCATACCGACCAGATGGTGGAACCATGCCACGAGGATCATCATAGGAGGGACCAGTTGGCTTGCCAAGTTCCCACTCGCCATGGGCAAAATGGCATTTATCACCAAACTTGCAGCCTTCAGCAGTGTTGAATTTGTTGCACAACCGAGTCTTCACAGCTGTAGGAGATGGGGCTTCTGGATAAGATGGTGCCGCATTCCTCGAGGCATGGGGAAGAGTAGGGTTGCCACCGAGATTAAGCATCTGAGACACAGCCTTAAAGCCTCCAGGTACATAGTGCAAGAAGTGGCATCCCTCACCAAATGGGCACCCGGAAGTACTGAAAGTAAAAAATTCAATCATATTAGAGTTCTATTGATGCACGGGCCAATTAAAAAATAAAATCCTTATTTAAAACTGGGGAGAACAGACAAGGAATGATTCTCATATTTATTATGGCCAAAATGCATGTCTAAATGCATCTTCTAACCCCACAAGTCAATGAAACAACACTAAAGGAGAAAACACTCAGCAGTAATAAATCAGATGGCTGAGCCCTGACAACTAGGTTTCTAACTTCCATTGCAAGGACAGGCAAGTAATATGATGCCGGACAAAAATTTATTCGAAAATTGGAGTACCACACAACTTGCACCAAGGCACATTATGTGGACAATAAATCAAATGCTTAGCACAAAGTAAAGATTTGCGATCAGCTGTGTTCGATAGAGCATAACTTATCATCATCTAATCAGATAAGACTGTGAGCAGAGTATGCGATGGACTACAATGAACTGACAACGTGATTTGAAGATGACTGATGTTATCAATGCATCACTCAGTTTCACTAATACTGGACAATAATTCTTTGGTGATATTAAATGCGGTATGAGAAGAAAGACACAATAAGGTTCATCAGGAACGTGCTTAATAAAAGAAGTTTCAAGTTCCATAATGACATTGAAGCAGGTTGCTCAAGGAACGATTGAAAATAAAGGTCCAGACTAGACATTGGAGTAAGCAACACCAAAAAAGATAGTGGCAAAAAGCAAATGATAAGGCATACACAAAGCCAGGACATGACCTCCAAGTATCTAAAGAACTTTAGAGCTCTGAAAATTCATATATAGGCACTAGAAGTCGTTTTATTGTGCAAGTAACCAGGACATGACCTCCAAGGAAAGGTCGGTTATTGATCTAAAATCTCCAAACAAAACCATTCGATCGTTTCAACAAACACAGGCTAGAATCAAATATTATTTGGTAAATGAACGGTCTTAATACAGAAGGCAAGTGAGAATCTTCCCAATTAACATGAAGAAGCTAAAGCGAAAACTATATGCAGTCCATCGTGATTAACACTAAGTATGTGCAATTGTGCTCCACTACAACAAAAATGATCTTGACCAATAATGATGCTACACTAGTTATATGTCATTATGACCAGTTAAAACCTGCCCGCAATAGAAGGCAAAAGAGGTTTCAATGGGTTACTGTAACTATATATGCTCCAAATACCCCTCAATGAAAATAATCACACAAAAACAAGATTAAATAAAATGATGATCTTGTTAAATGGGACAAGAGGTAACTCCAATTTCTGTACAAAGCAAATTTTATAAGCCAGTCACCACTACAAAGAGATTTCGGACACTAACAAAGGTCAATCATCATATCGACGGATCATATTCTAAAAATTAATAAGCTGCAGCAGCTAACTAACTTGCAAAAAATGAAAAATACATTCTGCAGAAAAATAAAAATTTCCAAACATCCAAAACACGTGTGTGTGTGTGTGTGTGTGTGTGTGTGTGTGAGAGAGAGAGAGAGAGAGAGAGAGAGAGAGAGAGAGAGAGAGAGAGAGAGAGAGAATCATGCACAGCAAAACAAAGTTCAGACACTCTTTAAATAGTTGGAAACTTTCATCCTCTGTTCTGCCAATATGCCTTAATCAGAACATTTCAATTTCAGTGATTTAGACAGTATGTAGACTGTAGAGAGCATCGCCAATGTCCACAGTGAAACAAATTCTATTACTGCTTGATCCATGATCTCATAACGACGGGTTAGCCTCCAGTCCAAATTACTTAAAGAACATTAAAGGCATCAAAAACTGAAGATATAAACATCCACATGCATTGTAAATGCAAGCAACATATTAGACAACAGTAAGTTCTACAGCCAAGGATTTCCGCTTAATCTGTTAACTCCATATGGATAAAAGATGAACATATAAAACTTCAATATGAGAAAGTGCAGAAGATTTCAAGCACAGATCCAAACTCAATCCAGCACAACACAGAAGTACATTTTTTCAACACGTCATGAGAACCAAAAAAGAATAGGCAGTGAGAATTCATGACAAACTATGTAAAGGATCCGCCAAAGCTATAAAGCTAGCATTATCATACTGTTGACCTAGATTGTGCCTTATGCATCTTAAGATTATGAAAGAGATGTGCTTCCATGCATCCAGAGTATCTGTTCGGCAATTAAAATTTTATCACAGAAGTAAAGATAGCAATTATGAGGTGGGCCATGTTGGATCCTTTGCGTCAGCTTTGAGTTTACTTTTCCTGCCAGTAGTAGTTAATCCCAATTTCCAACCAATCCATTGTGAATCAATGGTTTCTGTTCAATAATCTTTGTTAAGATTAGAACAAGAGAGCAAGGCCACCTGTAGCACAACTTTAAATTCCAATTCATTAGTCTATATCACATTGCTTTTACTTTATAAAATAAACAAACAACCTTCAGTTTTGTTAACTCTAATAACAGATGCAATTGTATTTAGACTATTTCTTTTAGATAGGTTAGGATTTGAACCTGAAAAACTTTGTGCATGGCTTCGATTTGCTTCCTATACCAGTTGAAAAGGTCTCCGCTTCTGTTACAGAACATTAGTTAATTTTTTTCAGTTGACAATTTCAGCGGGTGAATGACCTTGGAATTTAAGGACATTAATTCACATTGCCATTTGTTATCACAACCAAAAGTAAACGCTCTCTAATCAAGTAAAATTATCCACTCTCTACTCCATCAAATGTAACATAGGGAAACAACCTTTGACACTCCAACAAAGGGTACATACTTCAGCAAAAAGTTGAAAGAAGAAATGTATTTTATTCTCCATGACAATAGTTATTACGCCTGAGCAGCAAGTTCTGGTTGCTGAAAATTGGAAATTTAAGCAACTGAATACCTAGAAGAGAAGTACATCAACACCTTAACTTTTCATAACTTGCATATAAAACCTCACCATGCTACTAATTCTTTTGGCGTATTAAGTGGCCAATAGTGATGGTTACCACAACACCGAGTTCTTGAAATGGGACGGGCTTCAAGCTCTTTTAACATTTGAATGTGGCATCCAGACAAAGAAGAAAATGACATGGGAAACTTTTACTGAAGAAACTTATCTTGACTCACAAACTATCAACACGAAAGCTCCTTGGCCAAGACAGATCTAGCACAACGAGAAACCACCCCGAATTGAGGCTAACAGACTACAATGTTCAAACACCAAGCAAAGACTATTTCTCAGGTAAACAACACGCCCATTTGCTCATAAACATCTCCTACAGCAAAAATTGCAACAACAAACTCGAACCCTACAATCATAACGTCGAGGAAATTCAGGGAACAGACGCAAAACTGCAGCGACAGATGGAGATCCATCCAAGTGAAAAAAAATACAAAAGAGGGACGCTTTAAAACCGCCACAACCCATGAAAAGAAACGCCAGAGGGCTTCCAAATTTAATTCCTTTTTTCCGCAGGGCAAACTACCATAACTGCACAGCGCAATCAGCACCACAAGAAACACACACCCCGAAGCCACACTAGAAGCACTTCCGAAGGAAAAACCAAAAAGCCGCAGCTTTCCTTCGCCGGCCGAAGGGCCCCACCAGAGCCGAGAAATTACAGGCACGCGAGCGAGGAGGGAACACACACGCAGATTCGCGTCGAACCGAAAAGAGCGGAAAGCGAAGGGGAAGCGAACGAACCTTCCCTAGATCTCTTGGGACCGCCATTGCCGTTGGAGGAAGCGTCCGGCCTCCCCCTCTTGCGGCCGCCGCCGAAGTCCATTGGCTCTCGCTCGCACCGCCGCGCACTGGCCCCCCGACTCGGAGAAGGAGAAGAAGACGTATAGGGTTTAGAGAGAGAGAGAGAGGGGAAGAGAGGGAGAGCTAGGGTTTCGCGCAGAGGGGAAAGGAGAGAGAACGGGCGGGGCTCCGAGGGACAGAGGAGAGCGTGAGATGTGTGGCGGGGTTGGATTCGACTCGTAGGGGTCGGAAATTTAGGGAAAAATCGAACTTTTCGGAATCAATTAAAGAGATAATGTCACAAATAGTCCTCAATTTTTGTTCAATATATAATTTCATCCCAAAATTTTTAATATTTAATATAATTTCTAAATTTTATTTTAACGTATAATGTGATTTTTGAATTTTTAATTTTTCAATATAATCTTTGAACTTTTTGCTATATATTTAATTCAGTCTTTGAATTGTATAAAAATGTTCAATGTAATTCTAATCTTAAATAATTATGGAGATATTATATTAAACATTTTCATATAATTAAGAGGTTGTATTGAATATATACTAAAATTTTAAGAATTATATTGAATAAATTTAAAATTCAATAATCACATTGCATATTTGATTAAGATTCAAAAATTATATTAAATAAATTTAAAATTTGGGGACCAAATTGCTTAATGAGCTAATGTTTTGGGCTATTTGTGCTAATTTCCCTAAATTAAATCGGAATTTAAAAAAAAAGGTGGGGGAGGAAAAGGATATTTTCGTAGGCGTGACGTGATATTTCCCGAGAGGTGGGCCGGTGCGAGAGCGTTCACGTGGATCGGATGACGTCGGTAGCCTCATTAAAAAGATAAAAGATATCACGTGACGCCCTCTACTCTATCCAAGTCGAGATCCGATTCCGCGCTGCGGACCGGGTCGACGGGCTCTTGATGATGGGTACCGGCCCGTTAAAAGGCCCATTTCTTTCCTTTGGGTCGAATCTTTTGGGCCTTACAACGGTTGCTTCTTTTTCTTTTTTCTTTTTTGACGCTGGCAATTGCACGGTGATTGGGCAAATACCCCCCCGCCTCCATCCGGATCCACAGTCCAGTGGTGCGAGCCTCACGCCGAGCCTTACGCGATCAACGGTCGTAATGTTGCTTTGAATGCATGGACCCATATCCGTCCAACAGCTGCTTCGATCCTCCAAATTTCTTGTCTATGTCCATCAAACCTTATTATTTTTCTCGAGTTATTATTTCGTTAAATTTATGAAAGAAAAATGAGGACTTGACAAATGAAGTCATCATTTCCACCGGGTGCAAGGCGGATCTATGTAAAATCAACAAGGATTATGATCGTGACTACAAATTTGGACGAGGGGAGGCCCAAGTTGAACCCTCGGCCCCAAACGGATCGACTCAGTTCATGTTTTTTTCGGTGGAAAGACCAGCTCGATCAGAAAGGACAATACAAATTTAGGAGCACAGACCAAATGGAAAGAGGGAGCTTCCTGTCTTTTTGCTTCCTGGACTTGGGCGTCTATTTGGCGTGCACTGGTCTTGAGAGCGAGAGGGTGAGCCCCAGTTCGAGCTGTCACTTATCAAGAGCTTCTCAAGTTGAGGCTGCAGCCCCTCGCAGCGACCAGTTAACCGTCAACAGGTTCGTCCCGAGAAATTCCCCTCGCCGTTCTCATTGCTTTCCCTCTCTTGCTCGCTTTCTGCAGTCCCCATTTCGTCGTCTCTCTCTCTCTCTCTCTCTCTGCTTTTATGTTCTTGAGGGAACTTCATCCCTCTGCCGCGCGCGGCGAACCCAATCCGTCGATTTCGGCGGAAAAATGAGGTTGCTTTTGTAGCGGAGAGCGGAGGAAGAGGGTGTACTTCTGGGGAACTTCGCTTTTTGGTGCTGTTTTTTTATTTTGCTGTGGGGGGTGTGTGCCAGTGCTTGTGCTTTGGAACCCGCAGAGACTAGCCAATCGTATGTTCTTGATCTTCTTGAATTTCGTAACCTCGCCACGTTCCAGAATAAAGAAAGATGTTCTGCTTTTAAATTTGAAGAGCTCGCATGCCCGGCAAAATCGCGGTGGATAGCTTTTTTGTTTTTGGGTCGGAAGGTTGCTGAATTGTCGTTTCCCTTTAAGTGTAAAGTTAGATAGAGAGAGATAGAGGTGACTGGTTTTGCGCACTGGAGAAAGCAAGAAGAGTTTTTGAGGACAAGAATTCAAAATGTCTCGATAAGCCTGAGTTGGGTCACACTCTGCTTGGCCTGGTGCTGCAGTGGTTGTCTTGTTGGATGATGTAGCTGTCTGATATAATTGAACAATGCTAGTACCTGGAGCAGTTGTGAACATAAACAGCGCTAGTATGAAAATGAGAGGTGTTACCAAGTGAGTTTGAGCAGATGAGTGTTTCAATGAATATAATTGATGAGGACTCCCGCAGACTTGATGAACAATATTTTCCTCGTCAGATCAGACAATGCGTCATCTGATTTAAAAATTCAAGTCATTCTGACTTTCTTCTATGTAATTCTAGGTCTTTATTTTGCTGCGCTCAAGTTAATCTGTTTGTCATGGCATCGACAATGGCATCTGGCCTGCACTTTGCAACAGCAAGACCCAATGTATCCTCTTCGCACCGAGCTTTGAGACTGGGTGCCACAATTCTTGGTTATGACAGTAAGGTGGCATCATGGGCTAAGCTTGCTAGTGCTTGTCATCTATCATGTATGCTACCTTTCCGAGGAATTTCTTCGTCATCTGGGTTGAAATCAGCTAAGCCTGTGACAAAGGCCATGTCTGAAGATAGTCAAAGCAAACCTTCATCAGGTTTGCCAATTGACTTAAGAGGTCAGAATTTTCTTCATGTATTCTTCTCTGTATACTTGGTTTTTACCTGCTTAGGTCAATTTGCTTCTTCTTTTATCAAAATGTCCTTTCATCTCTGCATTGTAATTTGCTCCTTGTGGCAATTTGTTATCTCAAGCTGCTGCAAACATTATTCATTAATCAGTTCATATGTAAGCTTCTCGCATCTGGAAAAGGTGTTGGTATTGAAGGCTAGTTATTTTAGTACAGGGAATAATACACAATCTCAATCTTTCCTCCTTTTGGCCCTTTGTGTTTCCTATTTGTGTTGCTAATTTCAGTAGTCACCGGGCTTCTGAAATATCAATAAGCAGACGAGCTTGCAACATGGATGTCATTCTTGGACGAAATGCCAATCTTACAAATACTTTTCAAAATAACCTCTGTTTTTCTCTTGAACAGCCAAACAATTATTTATGTTGTATATCTATGGGCAGCAAAAGCATGGAACAATGGTGTATTTCTTTTTAAAAGATGTTGCAGTAGTTTAAACTGTCTTTATAATGATTAGTAGCTTAACTACTCGTATATATTTGTTTAGTGAGCCAGATTTTTTCTGCTATTATGTCTTCATTTTATCTGTGACAATAAAGTTTTGTCCTCTTTATTTATATGTAGGTAAGAGGGCCTTTATAGCGGGTGTAGCTGACGACAATGGTTATGGTTGGGCAATAGCAAAATCTCTTGCTGCTGCTGGTGCTGAAATTCTTCTAGGCACATGGGTGCCTGTGAGTACAAGTGCTCATAATGCACTTTTATGCTTATACATTTTGGTCCTTTAGGATGTCTGAGGAATCGTAAAAATGCCTATTCATTGGTGGTTAATTTCTTGGTTAGGCTTTGAACATCTTTGAAACCAGCCTGCGGCGTGGAAAGTTTGACGAATCACGTGTGTAAGTTGCTATTGACTATTTCATGTTGCAACCAAAACTGGTAATTTTATTGAATATGTCACACTGATTGCTCAATGTTTTAGATTGCCAGATGGTTCTGTCATGGAGATCTCCAAAGTATATCCTTTAGATGCTGTATATGACAATCCTGACGACGTACCTGAAGATGTAATATGAGAGCATGCTGTATTCTTGAAAAGTTGGATGCTAACTTTAGGACCTAAATGAAGATGATTTGATTGTATTTTTGTAGGTTAAAACTAACAAGCGGTATGCAGCATCCAGCAAATGGACTGTTCAGGTTTGAGAATATCCATTGCCGATTTTATCTTGTCTTGGACAATGGTGAGATTAAGAATAGCGTCTGCTAAAGGGACTGCTAATACATCAAATGAAGACAGTTAATCTCCAGCATCATCGATCTTAACCTAAGTGCACATGGAAAAATGTCCATTCTACATTTTCATTTCTCTTGACAAACAAATTACTTAATGTCACTGCCATCTTGCCACATTTCATGCAATGAGCAAATTTATTGTGTTTCATATGATTAGCCATATTGTTTTTATTATGTTTTGGGCATCTGTGCCCCATTTTTCTTCATCGGATGCTGAAAGTCATATTTTTAAGCAGCCATATAAACATTTGTAGGAAGTAGCAGATTCTGTGAAGCAGGACTTTGGCAGCATAGACATTCTTGTTCACTCACTAGCGAACGGGCCAGAGGTAAACATGTGATTCATGTTCATCTGTTGGTGATTACTTTCTGTTTAGTGAATCTTTTAACTATTTATTTGTCTTTTTCAAAGGTAACCAAACCTTTGTTGGAAACGTCGAGGAGGGGTTATCTTGCGGCAATATCAGCTTCAAGTTACTCCTACGTTTCATTACTCAAGCATTTTATACCAATAATGAACCCAGGCACGTCTTTTTCTGTAATACTGCTCTATGAACAGACTCAGATTGTAAACAATAGTAAATATGTCATGCCACCTCACACATAGTGGATATGATTCTATTCTGAAGACCTGATGGTAATTCTGTAGGTGGTTCTTCAATATCACTTACCTACATTGCTTCTGAGAGGATAATTCCAGGGTACATTTTAACTCTGAATTTATCATTATTACTTCTCCTTTCCATGAATAATCAATAAGCAAGTTTATACAGGTATGGTGGAGGAATGAGTTCTGCAAAAGCTGCTCTAGAAAGTGACACACGGGTAAGTATACTGTTATGCCGTATTGCCATCATTCCTCTTGAGCTCCTACACACAACTTTTGTACATGATTGTGGGTCTCATGACCTGTTCAGGTGCTTGCTTTTGAAGCAGGAAGAAAGAACAAAATTAGAGTGAATACTATATCCGCCGGTACGTTGGCATTTTCGCCCTTGTCATTTTGGAAGCATTATTTCAGAGCATCCAACTTACCTTTTTCCATAGGCCTCGAGGTTTTCTTTCTACAATTGCTCCTTTGTAGAAATATGTGATGAGATCAAAAGAATTAGGTTACTGTGTTCCTAATTATTGCAAAATTCCTGCCTATTTGGTCGACACCAGTCTTTGGTCCTTTTTAGCTGCTGTCTTTCTGAAAATTAGAGGTGGCAGATGTTACTACAATGCACCATATGTGGGGTAGACCTAGCATCTATTTGAATCATGAACAACCAAATATTATTTGAGATTATCAATGCATAACTTTCAGGTCCTTTAAGAAGCCGTGCAGCAAAAGCAATTGGATTTATCGATATGATGATAGAGTATTCCTTGGCCAATGCTCCTTTGCAGAAAGAACTGTCTGCAGGTGCTGTTCGCTGAACTCATCTGTGTTATTCTCTTTTTCGCATTTTTTGGCCATCCTATACTGAAGAGAAATCAATGTCAAACAGAGGAGGTGGGGAACACTGCTGCATTCTTGGCATCACCTTTGGCTTCTGCCATAACAGGAGCCGTTATATACGTTGACAATGGCCTAAATGCCATGGGAGTTGGAGTTGACAGTCCACTATTCGAGGGCCTTGACATACCAAAGGCCAAGCACTGAAGATTACACAGTGGGCGCAGCACTGGAAGTTTTGCCATCTCTGTTCAGTTTTTACTCTCTTTACCGGCACCATCAAAGGGAGGCTCCCAATTCAAGGCTCCAGATTTTGCCCTAGAGCGTTGATCTTCTTTTCTAATAAAGAAGGCACATTGCTTTCCATGAATTGGAAAAAACCATAAACACAAGCCACTAATCCGTCCATTTGTGCTTGCTAGGTTTAGAAAATAGGAATCGCTATGAAACCAATACCTTCACTTAAGTCTTGACAATGACAACTGAAAACAAAGGTGGAGATGATCAGCGTTTGAAAAATTTATCCGTTCTCTGCCATGAAGCAGAACTAGAAAAAGTGAGGACACGTTAGGGTAGAGAGGCTTTCTGGAGTGACCAGTCGTCGATGGTAAGGGTGATCCTCCAAAAAGGCTGATCACTGCAGGAAGAGGACACTGGGCCAGTCGTGAACAAAGCCTAGGGCAAAGTGTTCTTACGGAACAGTATCACCTCAATAAGTAGTCACATAACATGCGTGTGGTCTAGCCCAGAAAACGAGCAACGGCTTAATTCAGCTATTTATGACCAGTAACGAAGATAATGATTTAAGTGTAAACCCACTAGCACAAAGGCCACGGCAAGTCAGCAACTAAAATATAGATTCACTCGGATGGCTTGTTCCTGACATTTGATACAATAATTCTCATAACCAATTCTTCTGATTGAAGAATGACCAAATACAACAAAGTGCATCCTCACATGATTCAAAAACCTAAAATATACACAACAGTTGAAAGGCCTCGGTGAATAACAAAACTTCCCAAAGGAATAGAGGTATGCACTTTGAACTACACACTAAGTTAGGAAAACCTAGACCATCTACGTATATATACATTTATAAATGATAGAAACTATAGCAGCAAACACTGAAGGAGTCTTGACATGAGCCATTATTTCATAGAAGCCCCCTCAATGAAGTTTCCGTTTACATTTTCGGATGGCATTAGCTCTTGATGAAGTGTCGTCATCAACTACAGGAGAGTCTTCAACCACCGATTCTTCCTGTATGACCAAACCACGATTTCTAGTCAGTTTCCTAATGGGTGTTGTGGGTAATACTGATTGAGAATTACATGACACTAAATCTGCTTGAGAAGCAGCCGAGCAGGTCTGCTGCTCACGATGTGGCATCAACTCCTCTCCATGTGGTAGCGTGCTAATCATCATCTATTGCCAATAAGAAAAAGCTATGGTCATATTCCAGTAGATAGAAGAAATACTTTTTCGGTGGAAATGAAAAAGGAAAGTAGAAGAGATCTTGATGGATGAAAAAGAACAAACAAAAGAGACTTGCATTATTTTGAAGGTGCAGATGCATACCTTCCAATCCCTGTAATCAAATCTGAATACAAAATGACCGTAAGCCACTTCACCGGACAGAACAAGACTAGAAACAGGAGCATTTTTGGGTGCTGCAATACAAATAATTAACAGTGTCAAGCAAAGGTGCAGCCACTGGCAATATTGAAGAATGAAACAGAAGTTCATGAAGACGAAATAGATCTTACAAACAAAGTGATAGCCCTTTTCATCCACAGTAACTTCAGCACGCCCATCTTTGACTAGGAAAGACAAAGCAAACAGATTCTCAACAGTCTGTGCAAAAGACTGTCTGTTCAAAATCAAGCTATCAAGTCCAACACGCTTCTTCCTTCTCAAGATCTCAAACATTGTTGACATGTTCTTGTCAGTATCCGTCTTCTTTTCAACCCCAGCATCATCAATCTGTCGCAAACAAACCACTTGACTTTTGTCATCTCAGTCATCTCAGTTCCAAAGATAATACTCAATGCACTTATTTTGAGCCTAAACTTACATGGAAATATAAAAGTCACGCACTTACTTAAGTTGAAAGTGGATCAGCAAGAGCATTGCAAGAGACTAAACTAACCAATAAATCTCACAGCTGAATTCACAGCCCCATCAGAACGAGCAAGAATTAGACAACTAAAATGCAATATTCCAGTAATGCAATACCACCATTGATGATTAACTCACTTACCAAAAATGAAAAAACCTGTTTCTCATGCAATAACTTCATTTACTCTGTCATCATTTGTCCCCTAGCTCATTTGCTCATGGTACCATAGACATGCTCAAGATGCATATTCTTTCAACATAAATATTAATATTGAAAATAAAAAACTAATCTTCCTAATTTTCTCATACGTACAAAGTGAAATTTTTAGCTCTAACAAGTTATGTCATCAGGCAAACCAACTAGATACCTCTGCACGCCTTCTTTTTTAAATTAAAATAAACTATTCCAAAGGTGAAAATACCTCCTCAGGGCGAGAATTTTCAGTTGGCCTCGTATGCCTTCTATGAACAGTAACCTTCCTTTGCTTAAGCTGAGTATTCATTGGTCCAAGCCTATGATAAGGGAAAAAGTCAAAAACCAGGAGAGAATCATGACACTAAAGTAACTGAATGATGATTTTCATGTCATGCAGGTGAAGAGTTCGAGAAGGATAACTCACATGGTACAACAGCCTTGGAAGTTTCTAAAGATAGGTGAAACACGTACACCTAAATCCTTCCAGATAAAAGGGACCTGATCATTTTCACCAATTCCCAAACCTCCCATCGGCTGACCGAACTCCTTGAGTAAGCAATTCACAAAATCCGATGGAGTTATGCCATCACTGGAGTATGATTTCACTGAGCTAACAAGAGTGTTCGCAATGCCTAACAGTGCCTCAGCATCCGCCACTTGCTCCCTCGGCTTCTGTACTGAACAAGTACACGGAGAACGGGAAAAAAAAAACCCACAGTTTCAATACTAAAATCAAATCAACAACCACCAGCAAATTTTTGTATAAAGAAGCAGAACGGCTCTCCAGTCACTAAATACTATAAATTCTGCAAAGGATCATATGGTGTGCTGTCAAATCCAAACCATTGCTCCGGTATAGAACTAAATCCCGATTTCAGTCGCTCACTTGATGGCTCATACATGACATAAGCACTAGAACGAAGCACCTAATGCATACGGAGCAACCATGCTCAGCAACTAATGCTTACAAGCAAACATAATTAAAAACCAAATCTTGGAAGTTATGGGACAATTGATAGCCTTTACCTAGTTCGTACAAGTTCTCCACTTCAGTGATGATGGTAGCGAACTTATCCGAGTCGGCCCTCAGCAAGTCGTCTCTTTCGTCTACAACAACACGACAAAGAAAATCGATAACATCACTCTAAGGGTCAAGAAAAGAGGAGGGGAACAAGAAAACCGACGAGCAGAACAACGGAAGAACAAACTCCAACAAAAAAAAAAAAAAAAAATCAAGGAGCAGTAGCCACCGTTGATGAGGTTCTTGACGGCGAGGTAGTGGGAGCGCAAGACCCTGCGCTCAGAGTCGTCTTGCTCAGTCGCCTGCGACGACGGCTCCTTCTCCTCGCGGTTCCGGCTCGACCGCTCCCTCTTCGCGGCTCTGAGCTGCTCCGGGGCGGCGCCTCCGCCCGCGCCCTTCCTCTTCGAGCCAACCCCGGCGCCGCCGTCGGAGCTCACCGCCTTGCCCAGCCGCTCCCTCTTCACGGCCCCGAGCTGCTCCGGCGCGACGGCTCCGCCCGCGCCCTCCCTCTCCGAGCCGATCCCGGCGCCGTCGGAGGCCGCCGCCTCCGTCAACCGCCCCCTCTCCACGGGCCTGAGCCGCCGCGGGCCGACGGCTCCGCCCGCGCCCGTGGCCCTCGAGCCGATTTCGGCGCCGCCGGAGGCCGCCTCCGCCTCTTTCTTCATCGGCAAGAAACCGATCGAGAGAAAAACCCTAGCAATTGGGGCAGAAAAGCGAAACCCGAAGGTGAAGATTTTGCCGATCCGCGAGCGCGCGAGCGAGCGAGGAGAGAGAAGTTTGAATCGAGTCTCTCTCTTCTTTCTCTCTCTTCTATCGCCTTAAATGCTCATTTTTTTCCTTTTTTTTCTTTTTTTCTGCTCTCGCTAGTTCTATATTCCCTTTTTTTGAAGGCTTTATTATGACTGATTTACAGCTGTAATTTCGTGACGGGTTTGCGCGGACAATAAATTCTCGATGGGACGATTGGGAAAGCCAGGCCAGCCGCGGGCGGAATTATAGCCATTTCAGAATTTTGAATTTGTCCGATCTTTTTTTTTTGGTCCCGAAGTGCTCGATGACATGACCGGCAGGGTATGTTAGAGCGTTCGATAGCTACCGACTTACATGAGGCAAGATCAGGAAGGGCACGTCTCCTTTGTTGATGCTACAAAAGTATACAATCCATTCGTCGTCAATTGAAATTAGCCATGCAATCTTCAGTGTCCAGTCGAGTCAGGTCGACGGCGTGGTTTCGAATTTGGTACGCCATTCGGTAGTGAAAAGTTGTGACGTTACCATTTGAAATTTGTAACGCTTGACTCTAGTAATTTATATTTGGTTTTCAAGTAATTATCAATCTTGAGTTTATTAATACATTATTTTTATATGTAGAGTGGACAAAATATATGAGAGGATCCCTATTTGGAAATTTTTGATGATTACATATTAGAGATTGCTATGAACATCCGTGAAGTTTTTCCACAAAAGGAAGGTCAAAAATACTAATTCAATTAATTAACCGATGGTGCGCGTTGATATTTTTTTGCAAACAATATGCTGATGACGACATGACTTCCCTTAGAAGGAAGGATGAAAAGGTACACCTTTATGTACTAAGCTAACTTTTTAGCCACCACTAATAGCAGCACTACGAATTTGACATTTTAGAAAATGTTAACACTATTTCCACTCCTTATTGACTCATAATACTTCTCAACACATTAAATTTACTACATTATCCTTTCCGGATACCACTTTTAATTTAAAATTATTTTTTACCTCTTTTTCTTCTTCTTTTTTCAATTTTACTAAAAGAAAAACTTATCCACATCTCTTCCAAACAAAATTTTGCACCCATTACATTTCAATGTTTCCCTCATTTTGTCTTCTTCTAAACTTATTATCCATTATTATAATCTAAAAAAATACTAATCATATATTGAAGTAAATAAATGTTAGTTTTATCTATAAATTGTTTGTATTATATTACTAGAGAATCCTCAAGATCATGAACTTTTCAACTTCGATTTTTGGCATAAACCTACAAGAATTTACTCAAAATTGAATATTGTGAGTGATGTGTGTATTATGCACAATTTACTCAAACGTTATCCTCTCACTTGTACTTTAATTATTTTTATAATAATAATTCCCAATACAAAACAAAAAAGAAATATGCAATTTTTTTGTCAAAAACACAATAATCAATTGATACCTACCAAATAAACTATTTTTCGGAAAAGAAGTAAACAATCTTGTTTCGAATGAGAAAAAAAAGGAAAAAACCAAAAAAGAAATAAACAAGGCAAGCATTAGTCTTAAATCAAGAGTCGGTCTCATATTTAACTTTAATAATTGTTGTTTGTTAGGATCATCGTAATTTCATCTCTAATAAAATTGAAACAAAAGGAAAGGATAAAAAATGTAAGAAATATTCTTAAACAATAATAAGAACAACAAGAAATAATATGGTCATTTTAACGTAAAAGAGGGTGTCAAAAACTAATAATTGAGTGGAAATAGCGCAAGCATTAGAAAATAATACAAAAACAATTATACATCAATTTGTGCATTGTGACGTGATTAATGAATTTCTTGTCACAACCATAATCCTTTTTTCTCATAATCATAATCAATATATCAACTTCCATCTCGTAGAATTCGATCAAATTTTGATTCCAATACAAAGAGTGTGAAAATAAAATTGAAAAGGTGCGCTAAAGAGGCATAAATAAACAATTTAAAAGAAGTGTAATTAGAAGGACATGATCGATTTTTTTTTTAAATAATGGTGCCAAAAATGATTTCTCTTTTGCAGTTGATGATATCTGTGATGTTTTATTTTAAATTCCTATTATTACAATGAAGTGTGCTGATAGATCTGGATCAGAAAACACGCTGGACTCTTTAGGGTTCCCTTTGTGAAGCAAGTTAATCCAATTGGAAAAAGTAATGCATCACTAGACGACGGATTTATTCTAATTTAGTAATAAGAAGATTAGTTCAATTCTCATTGTGAACATTTTTTGGAAAAACGAAACAAATGGTTCTTCAATTTTGGTTCAATGTGCAATGTTGTCCTTGTACTTTTAATTTGTTCAATACGGTGTTTGAACTTTAACCCAATGTGTAATATACTATTTAATCCTTGAACTTTTAAATTGTTCAATGTCGTATTTGAATTTTTTGTACATGTTCAATTTAATTCAATGTGATCCTCAAGCAAAATTGACCATTTTCATACAATCTATGGATTAAATCAAATATCTACCAAAAATTTATGGACAATATTTAATAAATTAAAATTTTGGAGACTACATTGCAAATTGAACTAAAATTCAAAAACCACATTGAACAAATTAAAAGTTCATAAGTCACATTGCATATCACGCCAAATTTTAGGAATTATTTGTGCCATCGTCTCATATTATTTTAGGCAAGCAAAAAGGACTAAAGCCGATTACAAAAATTAACATCAAGAATCTATTGTCCCAATTTTATCACTTCATAAAACACAAAGTAACTCCCTAGTCTATCACCCAATAAATTTTGAAGTAACTCTAAGATGCAGTGAAAAAAACCTAGTGTCTTAAGCATTAGCAAGCTGGTTAGCAAGACAATTTCCTTTTAAAAAATTATGTTCACTTTGAACCCAAAGTGAGAGCTTAACGTATCTTATAAACAAAGAGTGGCCAACATTATCAATCATAAGCTTTGAACTAATAAAATAAGCTACCACTTCAAAATCAATTTCAATGGCGATCTTGCGAAAATCAAATTGTTTTACGAAATTGAGTCCCAATCACAATACTAAAAATTCCGCTTGGTGACATTGACCATTTTCCAACCAAGGTAGCAACACCAACAAGTCAGACATTCCCTCGTTCCCAAATAATCCATATGTACTTGCAAGTCCTGGGTAAGAAGATCCTCTCATGGTCAGTTGGCTGGCGAAGAAAGAGCCGCAATCGATAGAAAAAAAAAAAAAAAAAAACCTGCAACGGAAGCTTAACTAGTATGCAGTTTAATCCACCCTAGCAATCGACCAAAAAAGGGTAATGAAGAGCCCTTACGATACAAAAATTAATAAAAAGTAGATCTAAACATGGCGTGGCACGACACGATACAAACTATTCTATTAGTGGGCATGCCGAGCCACCCCATTTGATGTGACCAATTGTGCCCGAGCCGGCTCGTATGTCACGTCGAACCAACACCGCACGAACCCATGCCGGGCCAAGAAGACAAAAGATCATGGGCCGTGATGGGCCGACGCCTGCCCATTTCATGCCAAGCCCCTTTTAAAAAATATCGCTTGCCCGATGGACCTCTTTTTATAAGTTCTCTGGACACAAAGGACCATTTTTCTACCGAAACGGCAGTAGCCCAACAACTATTGACGAGACCATTTACGTTGGCAGAATCATTAGTTTGACTCTGGCTTACAGAGTGAAGAGGTTGAAGTGGTTTTGTCGCCTAGAGAGAATGCAATTAAAAGAAATTCTGCCCAACAACACCGTACGAACCCATCCTTTCTTTGTCCATATTGTACAGCAAGAAAAAGACTGCTAGTATATTTTTTCAAGAAGAACAAGCAGTACCAAAAGTCAAAAATCACATTTATCAAAGTAAAAAAGGAAAAACATCACCCCAGGCATTTAGAAAGAGATAAGTATATTAGGAGTACTCCAAATTTAATATGACGCTTACTTAAATGCCATAACTTTTGTTTCGTTCACTTGAATATTACATCAATATACAATCAATTACTTAAGTGCCATATCCAGCCAATCATCCTATATGAATTTGCTTCTTAATTTTCCATTTTGACGTTGAAGTTTTAAAAATAAACTGAGATCCAACGTGAAAATTTTTGTCCAATATGGCAATAGTATAACAAACGTTGTGGGTTCTTACTCCTCTTCCCATCTCTTAGATAGTCACTTTAGAAAAATCGATGAACCTAAGTGTCCACTTCTAAACATTTATAGCACTAAAACAACCATTCTTGAAGTCATTAAAATTTCTACCATCTTTCAATTAAACACTTAAGTGACGTCGTTTGTTTTCTCAGATGCTAACTTAAGCTTTTCGACACACCATGTTGGATGATGTATTATAAATTAATATCACATCAGCTTTTCCAACTAGGTAAATCGTCTAAGACATTTAAGTTATCAGTTTTTCAAATTTATAGCACTCAATTGAGCAAAAAAGAATAAAAAAAGGTTATTGAACTAAAGTGAGTGCCGTAGGAAGGTCATTGCACTCCTTATCACAGTAGAACTAATAGTCAAAATCACATTTATCAAAGCCAAAAGAGAGAACCGACACCTCAGACATTTAGAAGGGGGCAATAGTAGTGCCGTACTCCCATGACAAAGTGTTAATACATACCATGCCATGAATATAATTCACTCCAAAAACTTTGATTTGATGTTAAAAGTCAAATATAAAATGCAAATGAAAAGAAAAGAATGCTAGTACCTCGAATCATTTGTAGCATAATCATGTTTTTTTAGCAAAACAAGGCAAATTTGGGTATTCGGTCCCTCAAATATCTTTCATCTTTAGATAGAGCTGCAAGATAAAGACACGAAACAAAATAGTCAAGGGATCATATATGCTTAACCCGGTGGCATGAGGATTCATTGAAGAGAATCAAGAGTCGCGACACTGATGAACGAATGAAGTCCGGAAGCTGTTCACAAGATGGAGGAGGCAAAATCACATCAATCAAAACGATAAGCCGCAAAGAGAGCGAGAAAGCAAAAGAGGGAGAGAGTATCTCACAAGGAAATCATGTAATTGATACAGTAACTCATAATACAATTTCTTGCTCATCCGCTTAGAGGTTCCTAAGAGTACACGGGGTGCGAGACCGCGGGTAGAGCGGCACAAGTACAATAATGAAACAAGAAGAATGTCTGCTATTTATTGGTGTCATTATAACAGGCAACAAGAAGACAATTCTGAATGTTCCTACACTTAAAAAGAAAACAAAAATCCTTTATCACAAAATTCGTTTTGGTTCCACAATTAAATTACTTTTTTGGGGCCAAGACTAGTCTGTGTACATAGCCTAATTTCGATCAATATCTTCTCTGTGGAGCCCACTTGATCCCTTGCATGAATAATGTAAGCAAAACTCGAAAACCAACTCAACTAGTGTGCAGTAATTAAGACATTTTCATTTGGATTTGCCGATGTACATGTACCAAAAACTCAACGTAGGACAAGCCGCCAGGGTTCTTGTCCTCAACCAGACATGAGAAGAACAGCATTCCTGGAAGGGGAAAAGAACAATCTAGTCAGATCAATCCTGCATATGAGGTCAAAAGCCAACAATTCCCTAAACCTAATAAATTCCTAGTCTGAGATTACTTGCAGAACCATATGCTACTGTGATGGCTAGTGTAGATTTTAGAGTGGATTTAGACAGCTTAGAAGAAATCAATTAAGCCATTCAAAAAGAACTCTTCCCCCTCCCTCCCCCCCAAAGAAAAGAAGAAGAAGAAGAAAAAGAAATCCGACATCATAGAAAAGGTTTAGGAAGACATTCAAATTGACAAAGCCATTCAAATAAAGATGGCCCCAGTCATGAAAACTTATTGGTTTGACTAGCGAAGCCACCTGAATTTCTAAAATCAGACAATCAAAAGTAACTTCGCACACCCCAAATGAAATTTCGCGGGTACTGATGAACTGACCTGAAGGATCTCCTTTCTTGCATAATCTCAAGCTGTATTTATAAAATGAGAGAACGAAAAAAATCAGAAAACAGAATCCTTAGTAATATAATTGATGCAACTATATTAGAGAAACAGATAAGTTCTGAATGATGTAGGAAGCCAAGGAGACAATAATATTCACCGTAGATAGGAACATCTTTGCCGTCGTATCTCATTCACCACCTCGTTCAGTTTCTTAGATAGCGGATTCTCATACTGCTGGAGCACAAACTGAAATGCAAAATCCTTACTTAGAAGTGAAATATTCCAAACTACATATATAAAGCCAGAACTCATGCAGAGCACATACCAATAAGTCATAAGTAAGCAGAATAATCTAAATTGAAATTGGAGCATCCATGAGGAAACTAATCTTTGTAGCAGGAAATAATATAGTCTATCCAATCCATAAAAAGAAATATGCTCAGGCCTAACAGGTGGGTCTACTCAATATTCAACGGGACTCCTGGTATCAACCTAACAGGTGGGTCTACTCAATATTCAACGGGACTCCTGGTATCAACCATATCTTAACCTTGTTGCATATTATCATGTCCAGATCCCGATCGTAGTCATACAACATTTTTCATCACCCCAACAAAATCAGATGTAGATTCTGAGAAAAACAATTTTCAAACAAGAATTTGCATGAAACCAAATTACCTGAGTAGGTATTTCATCGACCGAGGATGTGCCAAACAATTTACTCAAAATATCTGCATCGACTGAGTTCCCTACGTATATTAGAGCATCATCACCATTTTCAAGAAGATAAATTCCCTCGTCTGTGACATGCTCACTTGAAAGAGGAATTGCAGCTGGCACAATGGATCCATCCTCCTCCTGTTATCATGCAGAGAGTCATCAGTGAATTCAATACAAAATTAGAGAAAAACGGAACACGCAGCCTTTAGCCATTACCTTTGAATTCAGGTCATGGATGGGAATCATTCTGGGATAGACAAGAGGAATTGCCAGAGGAGTAGATACAGATGAAACATAGTTCACCCAGAAAGACCGGTCGTCTATCTTCCCATCATTTTTCAACCCTGTGCCTTTCATCAGGGCTGCAACAAAAAGAAGTATGTTAATTACGTAAAATATACCTACATATAACACGTTTAATCATAAACACAAGAATAGGGATGTGTCACGTGCCTTCTAGGGCTGTTAACACACACACACACACACACACAGAATATTAAGGAATGCCCTCAAGACACTTGTTAAGCTACATTTGGTATTGAGTTGAAAATTTAAAAAAAAATTGCATCTTCCTTTGTCTTGAAATATGTCAAATTTTTGCCCTTTTCTCATATTTGAGGTCTTCAAAATCTGACATTTCCACATTTTTTAATGCTTAATCAGTGCCAACCTAAAATTGCCAACGCCTTCAAAACCCAATGCTAAGTTGAGTCATAGGAAGAGCATGGTCATGGGCATGAGTCCCAGAATTGGTAACTTTGGGCCATTACCAAGGGCCTATTACTGCCATAATAACCCGATTGCTGTGGAACAGGCACTGTCCCAATCGATTAGGAGTCAGATAGTCGAAGAGACCCAATCAACCAATGTCATCAGGAAGAAAGGGCACTTGTCAACAAAGCCATACAATAAAATATCTATGCAGCACTATAATTTGGAAACCTGAGGCAACAAAGCGTACAACTTGAAAGTTCTAGTGACATGACGAAAATATCCTATGTTGAACATCTAAAAACTTAATAAAGAAACTGTCTGCCCAGCTCTATACAGCTGGAAATTTGAAATTTGGAGACTATTTCCACCCCTTTGAAAGAACATGTAAACTATAGTACATGAAAGCATAAAAACAAACATGTTTTCCCTTTCTTTCATATGCTGGCGCTTGGACAAAAACAAATTAATCTGGCCCACCTACAAGGGATGAAGAAGAGGTAACATCTTTTTAAATTAACTATGAGCCATTGAGACTTTAGATTAGCACTCCCAGCACAGCCCTTTCATACCAACTTCCAAATGTACACATTGAGAAAAAAAATTACCAAGAGTATAGAGAGGTAGAAGCTTGAGAGCCTCTGGAAGAATTAGCTGTCCGGATGATGAAACTGTCGCACAAAATTTACGGTATGAAAGCAGAATGTTGATGCATAGATTTGTTGCTTGTTCACGGACTTGTGAGAGTGGACTTGAAGGAATTTCACTAGCCGCTGCAGAGACATCAGATAAACAGATAAAGAGGCCAAAATCAAAATCCTTCAAATTTGAGCCAAGCATTAATAATATGCAGTTATGTTTATCAACTATTCTTCAATTAAAAAGGCAACGGGCTGGTAATTATTTTGATGATAACTAGCAAGTTGACCCCCGCAAGTACAATCGATATTTCAAACATAGAAAAGACTAAAAATATTAAGATGGAAGATCCAGTGAAATTTTCCTGGACAAGGGCGATTCCAAGACTGAGCAAAAAAGGCCAAAAACAAGCCACTAATTCAATACAAGAATCTGTAGGAATCAACAAATAATTAATAAGATGGCAGAACATGCATTAGTACATATAACAGATGAATGACATAGGAGGAAAAGTTACAGAATACCTTGCTTCAACAAACATGTGAATTGAGCATCCAAGTCAGCAGCTCGGAACAGATTAGTTAGCATGCTAGTGCATGGAAGAGACAAAGTTGTAACGCGAATTCTTCTTTGGCCGTATACAGTGGTGTAAAGAAGTGCACACTAAGTTACAGATAGAAGAAAATTAAAGTTAAAACTAAGATTCCAGATAAACCCCAGGAATTACAAGAATAAGATAATTGAGGGAAAAACTACCTGAAATGCACATTCGGAGCCATCCTGTAACTTATCATCATGCTTCATAGTTACCATTACTGTTTTGTCGCAGTCAATCTGCACAAGAATGGGCATATTAGCATATAAAAAAGCCATGTAAGAAGATCAAGAAAAAGCTATAGAAAGTGATAAAAAACACCAAAACAAAGATGTATCATTAAAGAGTTTCAGGTAAAGTAGGAACTTGGCCATATTATGAAGTGAGTCCAGAAGGAAAGGCCTAGGATGCATCAGCAAGCAAACTTTTCTCTTAAGAATAACAAGAAACATTTTTTTGACTTTACCCTTGTAGTATAACGACTCCAGTCTGAAAACTAATTCCTGTAATCTGCACGGGTTTTATCTTTCATTTTGAACCTTCTATCTACATAAATTGGCACCCCCTCAGTTGGGTCCAGTGAAATCTTTTCAAGTGCCAGAATAGTAATGCCTCAATGACTCAACTTAAAGAACATACAATGCATTTCGAGATTACAAAAGGAAATAATACCCAAAAAACTGATGTTTAGGGCTTCCATTGTTCAGGAAGAAAATGAAAAGGAAAGTACGTATTAATATACTACAAGAGATACTTCACACGAGGACACATACCCCGGGTAGATCAATATCAGTAGGAATGCGCTTGCAAAAATTCCCATGGTACTCTTGAACTTGAATACCCTACAAGATATCAACTAATAATATAAAGGAGAACAGAAGCAATGGTAAATGCATCACAAAAAGACATATCTTTATCACCATTAGAAGTACCTGACTGCATCTCACTCGCATTACGGCCTCAAAACCTTGAGGTCTTGTAATATTCCATCTTAAATCATTGTAAAGCTTTGCAGGATCTGATAGAGCTGAGAAGGGATGATAGTAATAAACCTGGAATAAATTCAAGAAAAAAGGTCAATACGTGAAGAAAACTAAAATGGGAGATTACAATACCAAGCCTATCACATTCGCAGTGACTTATTACAAGCGTGCCAAATCAAGTTCCAGCAAGTGTATGGCAAAGCCCACCCAACCAAGCAAGCTACAAGGATACTGATAGCTGCATATCTACCCGCTTTGCTTATATCACTGCGTCTCATGCACCCTCCTACCTACTCTAAATGGCATAAGCTCCCATAACAAGAAACTTCCTTCCAAGTTAAGGATGCATCAATGGATTGGCAAAGGAATACACCACCTCATGAGACGTATGGCCCCAGGCATTAGGTTTTCTAGTTAGACAAACTGATTTATAGATATAAGGGCCAATGGGAGTTTCTCTGAAAACTCAGCCAAACAAAGACAGTCCTTTAACTAGCATAGAAGGGCAGAAACAATTTCCAGAAAGCAGAAAACTGTCATTTTACCGAAACATTGAAGTCATCCATAACAAGAAACAAAATGAGAGGTATACCTGCCCTCCGGTAGTTCTTGGTACCACAGATATCGATGCAATATCTATGTAACTCTGGGTAGTGAGAAACACATCAACGCAAACCTACAGCATTTCAAAATAAAAAAGTTAGTCCACGTAAAAATGCCAACAGATATCTTATACGTATAATGACAAAAAGCAAGCCACAGAAGCATGTCACGATATTCTTTCTTTGATTGTATCACAAATTTTAAAGAATCAATGCAAAAGTTCACCTGGAACTCTGCAAACTCAATGGCCATTGTCTTCAAAGTTTTGTCAGCTGGTTGAAGTAACTTATGAGCCTCCTACATTTTCCATGAAAACAACTAAATGTGAGAGGACAACTACAGCCATAGAGAAATACTGACAATGCCAATTTAACTAAATGCATGGCAACAAGATTCCTGTAATATCTCCACTTTTGCATAAGCGTTAATTTTCTGAAACATCTCAACAATAAGAGGCATAACAAGATCTGCCAAAGGAGTACATGCATGAATATGTTATGTATGACAAGCAGTTCACAACTCCAGCTCCTTGACCACAACCCACATCATTATACAGGTGACAAGATGATAGAAGGAATAAGTAGAACCTGATTGGAAACAATATTGATTTTTTATCCAAAATCATCACCTTAAATTACTTAAAGGGCAGTAGTATGGATGCAAAAAAGACCATATACAATGAACGGACATAATCCTGCAGCCAGGTTGGCTGTCAGGCCATTATCTAAAGAACAATATTTATTTAAATAGACTAGCTATGCATGCCGGCAGCTACAAGCAGAGCAGGGTAGAAACTTACAACTGTTTACATTAGTGAATATGGGAAGAAAAGAGGAAAGGGGAGGGGTTTTCGTTTTTGGTTTTTTTGGTTTTTTTGGGGGGGGGGGGGGGAGGAGAGAAAGGTATAATAAAGGAGTCGGATTGCATCAGCTAGCTCCTACCTTTTCTCCGGATGTGATATTAGTTCTTCCTTCAGCCTCTCTGGCAGAGAGAGCGCCAATTCCTACTGATGGCAAGACTGTATCATTTTGGACAAAATCAAGAAATTATCAGTGTTCATACATCTATTTAAGCAAAACAAAAAGTCTGCTGCAACAACCAATACAGCAAAGAAGTTCCAGTAACCAGTTCATACAAAACAGGGCACTCAAAAAATTACAAGAAGGCAAACCACAGGCATGGGTATAGAAAGTTTGGATCCTAGGAATCCAGATCTGACTGCAAGTTCTAGCAATATCTATGAAAACCATCCAGATTTACATTGCCTCGTTGAAATGAGCAACTGTGCCAAGAACATGAGAATTTCTCTTCATACTCGTCAGACCTGGAATCCTTTTCCTGCTCTCCTTTACCTTCACTTTTTCCTTTTCTTTTCACTTTCAATTGATTATCTAAAAATATGTTACCATGCATTCAAGGATCACAACATGAAACAGACAAGAATGGGAACGATTCTGACGCAATGCACCTAAAATAAACTTTTCTAGGGGTGTTCAGCTGACAAACCATAACACGACACAACATCACAACACGAATCAACTTCCACATGACTTGGTTAAGTTATATTTATGTTGCTCAAGCACTGACCTACATAGTGTTGGCTCACTCAAGACAATTAATAGTCTTTGCTTTCAAGTTCAACCAACTTTTCCTCAAATCGACTAAAACTATTTATCTAAAGCTAACATAGGATCTCCAATCATATTTTCCAATGCAAGATATATGAGATGTCATAGTGCATTTATTTTTACATTTTATCTGAGCTCATTAAGTCTCTCAAGCCTTCTGTTTTGAATTCCCTGTTGACATTATTCATGTCGCTACATGTATCGTGTATCTTAACAAAAATTGGAATATCCTCCATTTAAGCCTTCCCAATAATTTACATCCATATTTGGTCAAGAAACTCCAGCATTGGATGGTACAAAGTAGAAAACTTAAAGAAAGAGGCATTTCTTCATATTTCCATACTTACTCAAATATTCTTGATATTCCCTATTGACCGTGCATGGTATGAATAATCGATCACAAATTAACACAATACAAATTAAGATAACCAAGACAAATTGATGCATCGCAAATTAACACAATACAAATTAAGATAACCAAGATAAATTAATGGATCACAGATTAAGATAAATTCAATGAAACTCAGAACATGCCTGATTGAAATACCAGAAGTTTCCCACCAGTACTTTTCAGTGCCAGGAAAGCAGCCTGAAGGTTTAAAAATAAGGAAAAAAGGGGAAATCGTTAAACAAAAAATTCATATTGTTAATGTGTTGTGCTTAATGCATTAAGAGCATAGCAGTATTTTCTCCAATATGACAATCAACACCTGGAAATTAATGATATAAAAGATAAACTAATAGAAGTATTTTCCAAACATAATAAGTAAATAACAATATTACTATAATGCAATGGTGCAGAGTTCAAGCTGTTTCATTATCCCTGCTTTCTTAGTCCTCCACTTCTTTCTTTCAGTGCTTTGTGCTTTGTATACTTCCTGTCCACCAAAATGCTAGTATACTGCCTTTAATTAAAGGAACTTTCTTTGTCTTAACTTAAAAGAAAGCTCATCCAGAAAGCAACACGGACAGGGAAAGGAAGAACTTCCATTGAGCATTTCCTGATGAGTGACATAGACCCGCTAACTTTTGGCAGCATAAAGTAAGTTTGTGTCACAGGCATAAGATCTCATATTCAAAGATATTAAGGTAACTCACTTCCCAAAACCAAGCAATCAGTAGAACCAAATGCAATGATTTCAATTAGTTAAGTACACCTCTCTCAAACTTTTTATCTTGGTTAAAACCCAATACTTGTTTTGATATGTTGTCCCTTTCTTCTCTGCACAGTAATAACTTTGGCAGAATTTATTTTCCTGTGAGTCTGTGACTTGCTTAAAACCCCAAGAGTAGGTTTTTTACAATTTTAGTGCATCTCTAAACACCTTCTTGACTTACATTCCTCAATCTCTCTTCTAATTCAGCCTAATTCCTCTCTATACAGTCGACCTTTCCAAATTTTATTCTATGATTTACATCTAGTAGGTTTTACTTTTGAGGGCATCAGTCAACAACTACTGATGAAAATAGCTCATTTTATTGTCTTTCGGTCTATTAACACCAAAAAAAAAAAAATCTGAAAATGTGCCTAAAAAGCAATTCAAATGTGTTGAAGACATGAAATCCACAAGATTCTAGAAGTATTTACCAACACAACTTGACCTTGGAACAAATTAAAGAACTAATCATATTTAAAAAAAAAAAAAAAAAAAAAAGAGAAAATCACAGTCATGTTTCTCAAGGAAAAGCCCATCAGTTCTCATTATATTCCATTTGCAAGCATTAGGAAGAGCCCTAGAAAGAAAATGACATACCTTAACTGCAGCACCAAAGGCTGATTCAGCAGTTTTATTATTTTGGAACATAGATGGAATGCTTTCCAGCAATAGCTCCAAGTGTTGGCGGCACTGCAATCACAGAGTAAAAGAATAAAATAAGGAATATAAGATAAACTTGGCGAGCATTAAGAAAGTTAAAATAAAGATCATCTGTTCCAGAGGAACAGAAAAATATTAAATAGTAAATTTTTCATTTTATTCTTCTTAAATGGCATTATGAAGCTCACCTCAGAAAGCTGGACAATGACATCACTTTGCAGTGGAGTGTAAACATCTTGTATATCGGGAACAATCAGCATCAATGGCTGAGAACATTCATTGCTTGTCAGAACCATCATTCACAATCCTCTTAATTGAGTTTTCAGCAGACAATAGGTCAATGCTCTCCACATTAAACAAAATATAATTTTAGAAAAATGACCAATAGAAGATATAAAAGCTGTCTCACAGTCAATCAAGAAAAGGCACTGCCTAACAAGCAAAAAAACCATGTGGGATTACAGCCATTGCAATTTCGTAATTCACTAAACAATTTCAAATATTCCATTAATTTCAGTCACTTGAGTCTCGCAACAATTTTCCACAATCCTACTTTGGGAAGGAAAAAAAATCCCAAATAAAAAAGGATAAGACACCCAATTCCTCATAATCAGGTCCCACATTTTCTTAAACCCTAGTTTCCAATCACAATTGAATCTCAAAGCACGCTACCATGACTTTTGAGATTCCTCAAAGAAGTTATCTTCGCTTTCAAATGCTAAGCCCAGTCTAGCCCTTTCATAGAGTTTGGCAGCAAGCTGAAATCTTAACCAACTTTCTATAAAAATTTAACATCTCAGGCATCCTTGTTGCTATACTCCCTTTTGGCTAATATTCTTGCCAGCACCACTACCACCCATGCATCAAATAAATGACAGACCTGACAACTCTACAACTCTTAATAGAGAAGCAACTAAAAGTTCATAAAATTAACATAGCCTTTTGGGCTAGTCAATGCCCAATAACCAAGTAAGATAAACTCTTCAGACTGAAATGGGCATCTGCCAAAGATAAACATTGCTTGAAATTGCATAAATGAACTGCCTTTTTCGTTGAAATCCAACCATGCAAGTAGACTATACACCAACCATATTTCTGGGAAGCCATCTTTCCTCTGACAACCACCAACCCCAACAACCCACCCCCAAAAAAAAAAATATATATATATATATATATATATATATATATATATTGCTAAAGAAAGTGATTTTACTCGGGTAAAACAACCCTAACTAAATTGGCTACATGACATCAAAAAACCATTATCCAGTGCCTTTTCCTTTTGCTAGAGAAAATTATGAAACAATCTATAGCACAGTTTCCACTGGACTCTTCAGAATTTTATTTGAAAGAACTCATTCTTAAGCTCCATTATGTCCAAATTTGTATTATTTTACTTTGGTAAGCCACATGAGAAAACAACCAAGTGATGGAAATTCTAATGACATACCACTAAATGAAATACTCATCACTTGACTATACTCTGTTAATGACAAGAAAACAGCCCAAAAATGGGATATTTAACAGGTTTAACAATGGGATGCCTCTATCTGGTGTCCATGGAAGGTAACCTGTAATGGAAAAGCAATGCCACAATTGATTGCCTCTGAAGTTTTGATAGACCTTCCAGTTCTTCTAAATACTCATTAACATGTACTGAGTGATGAATGGCTCATTAAAATACCAGTCAAGCCATATATGTCATAATAGCTTGTTTCTGGATTAACTGTAAAGACTCAAACTCTCAACCCTAACCAAAAATATAATACTATACACTTCTAGAAACCACACAAAGTTGCAGACATGCCAAAATACATGAATTTTCACAATCTAAACACCCTTTGATAATGATATGAAAATAGTGCTTCACCAATCTTACACAGTACAAGAAAAAAAAATTGACAGCACAGACCTGTTGCAGTGCACGTTTTAAATTGTAAAAATGAATAGTGGAGTCAAATGTTGCAATTCCAACCATTGTCCGAGGACCTTCCTGCCAAATGACAGCATGAAGATATCGATCAGAAAACACATTACTTAACAACAACCCTTTGATAGCATATAGCATTTTGACTTATTTTCTTTTTCTCTTGCAGTATTCCATCAGTTTTTGACTAATTTTTTCTAGCCATAAGGACAGAAAAAACAGGAAGTCCACAATAGCTACCACTGTTCTAATGCATCTGCAATGGAGTAGACGGAAAAGTGACATAAAATAAGGTCAGATGCTACTGAGATATCAACATAACAAATCATGCTTCTCAATTCCGTTGGCAACTACACCAAATTCAGATGAAACGTCAAATGCTACTCCAATTTTCGGTGGCAAGTCATTACACGAAACTAGCGATGACATTATACAGGATGATGCAAGCAAGCTAAGCCTAGCTAAAAGACTATCAACCAAAGAAGACGAATAATGAAATTAATCTGAATGATATCTTTGATTTTGAAACTCAAACTGATTTCCCTTGTCTGGAAGCAGGTCTCTGTCAAAAGCATTCGATCAACCAAATTCAAACTAAACTTGCATTCATCAAAAACATCTGAATGCACAGCTAAAACTGGACCTTCTACATGCTGTTCCCTCCCCCTCCCCTCCCCTCTTTTTTCCGGGCAGGGAAGAAAGCATCCTATATGGAACTTACAGCCAGTTTGGTTGTTTTAGCCAAAGAAAACAAAAGGTGAAACAGCCGAACAGAACTTCGATATGTTCCAGTTCAGTTGGCTTTTGAGCTAATTGGGAATGAGACTTCGTTTCTTCTATTGCACTTGTTTTTACCCTTTAAAAAAGGGAAAAAGCCACAAAAAAATCCTGAACTATGCTCACTGTGACGCATTTACCTTTAACTTTTTTTTTGTGACATCAAAAACCACAAATTATACCCACTATGACACATTTACCATAAACATTTTCTTGTGACATAAGAAACTCCAAACTTGTAAAAATGTTACGCATTTACCCTCCATCAAATTTCCGTTAGATGATTTTTCAGCTTATTTTAATTAATTCACATAGGCACCATATCAACACCATTTGCTTTCAGGCATCCATGTAAGCAGATTATCAACGGTTCTCATCGGCAAAAATTTGATGGAGGGTAAATGTGTCACATAAGTACCAAGTTATGGATTTTTGGTGTCACGGAAAAAAGTTAAGATAAATGACAGTGGGCATAGTTTAGAGTTTTTGGTGGTTTTGGCCTAAAAAACAAACCAAAGGTATTCCAATAAGGTAGCAAGGGGATAGAACATCTAACAAAATCATCATACACAATAAGGATACTATTATAAAAGTTTGGTAGCGTAAGAGCCAACATATGTAACGATCTGTGAATACAGTTCCAATGGCTTTTTATGTATCCTCAAAAAGCCTAAAGTTCCTTTCCTTCCAAAAGCAACCATAGGTGAGGACTGAGTCAAAAGCATTTCCTTTTATAGTCATTGGCATAAATTCTCAAGAGAGGCCCAAAATTCTGCCTATGGATTTGAGACTGCTTCTAGGAGCCAAATTTTAATAGAATAATGCACATAAGCTCGAATTTGTGTTTCAAATCGAGTAATGTAATTCTAGGTATAAACAGGAAATTGTCATTGATCAGGTGAAAGAAATCCACAAGCTAAACAGAAGCAATCTCATAAGGCCACAACTCTTTCTCAAGGCCAAAGTCAACTAAAAATCTAGAAAAACAAGATTTTGCAAATCAGTATTGTGTATCTTCTGCAGGAAAAGCGAGACAAGTGTCAACTTTCCCATGAGATGTGAAATATGCACATTGTTCCACAACAACAAGAAGTAAAAAACGAAACACCACTGATTTGAGCACCAACTATCCAAGCAAAGTAGCTAGATCAGATTCCATAGTAGATAAAAAGCTTTTGTTATTGCACGATCAAAAAGCACTTACGGGAATATCAGAAATAACTTGACTGATTGCACTGCAAGCTGCAGCAGTTCCACCAGTTTGCAAAGCATTCATGGATACATCAATAAGGAAGAAATATACCGCTGGCATAGGTTCACGGACCTGGAATTACATAGATCAAAGAAAACTTAATGTAAAAGAGAAGACAACTGAAAACATAAAAAAGATTAAAGAGAAGAGAAACACCACAAAACATAATATTTTGACTGCTAACACAGCTCGCTGCTGAAAGGGTTACATCACATATTAAGAAAGAACACTTGACAATGAAAGCATGCATTCCTTTATACAAATTTTGACATATACAATTTCAGCTATCTATTTGAAGACGATAAACCAACAAAGACCGTGAGACTTATATTGATCCCTTTTTCCCAAGGATAATGAGTAAATCAGGCTTATTATCCTTCAGGACACTAATATCAAAGCACAGGGTTTTGCTTCTGCCTAGAGAGATGGACAACAAATGTCTTATCTGCAAGCATATTTTCACAAATAGGGCATATTATGTACTTTATGAATATTCAAGCACAGGCTCCAGAAGAATATTCTTAAGCCCCTTCCCAATATTCTGTGCTTATTCTTAAAGCACGTCCTCAGCAACTAAATATTGACTGCAATTTGTAATTTACTTCTCTGAAATCACATTTGTAAGGTGATAACGATATTAAAAAGGACATATAAATCCATGAAACTGGTGCACAGTCAAATCATAGAAATATGCAGACTCTATTATAACTGTTTAGATTAAGAAATCAGAGAGCCAACTGAAAAACTGTCAAGTAGTTACTCACAAAAAAAAAAAAAAAAAATAGAAACATAAAGTATTCAGTTGAAATGTAGGGGACTGCAGTACACTATAGACAAGTGAATCTCATAGTTTCACTCACCATATATTCCTTCGACGCAGCAAATTCGACTGTTCCTCTACACAGTTCAGGTCTGTCATCTGCATCTCTGCGCCTGCCATCAGGACCCAAATTGCAGATGTAATCGCGTGGAGTCTCATCAGTAAAGCCTGCAAACAAGTATGAAGAATGCGGTCAGGTCACCCACATCGAGAAAAGTAAAAAATAAGCTAATGATTTGTTAATGAGAAATTATGCCCCACTGAGGATGCAGGGGCAACTAGGCCTCCACAGATTCCAACATCAGTATTCTCAATCAAAAATCTATATTTCATAACCCCTCCATTTTTTTTCTCTTCTTGATTTATGAGACATCTGGACCATTAATTACAACAAACTGACACAAGCACATCATTTTCAATCATACGGCCTAACAGTACATCCAAATTCTTATACACTACTTTAACATTAACTAATAAAGCGAGTCCACCACAGATATCAAAAGACCAAAACACAGAGAAATGAACCTGAGCAAATATCACGAGCAGAACCAAGACAACAAAGACCACAAGTAAAGATCAACCGTGTAGAAGACAACCAAAGATCTTTGAAAAAGGCAGAGCCACTATTCCCAGAATGATCCTCTCGAAAGTCATCATCCAATATTTTGTCACATTCAAGCACTAAATCATTAAAAAGCTGGAAAATGAAAACAAGAATAGTGAGGTTTACCAACCACATAAGTTACAAATGAAACGCCTCCCCTGATCTATGAACTTCATAAAAGGATTTATGTAGCCCTTGCAGCGGGAACATCGGACGGGGCCACTTTCTCCAAAATCAACAACCTAAAACATCAATCAGAACATAAACTCATTTCCAACTTCTTCATTACCATAAAGGAGACATGACTCCAAATAAAACATGGGAATAGAAGCGATAGACAAGTCAGAATCGCACTAAAAAGAGGGAAGTAGCCAAGCATTTATACAGGAACAAAGAAGAAGGGACAATCGCAAGAAAAGAAAAGGGAGATAAATTGCTTCTGCTTTTGTGGTAAGAAATCGACATTGTGAGAGGATGTGAACATCAAGCAATCAAATGCAAAAATGAAACCTCATCCAGGGGAAAATTAGAGAAATTTTCCAGGGAAATTTGCAAGGATGACAAATGGATGGTAAAAAAGAAGGGCAACAAATATAATATGCTAGAACTTAGAGAACCAAAGGGACATGCCATCTTAGGTTACTATACTGTTCATTTTGTTAATTTGAAATGTCAAAAGTAGACCCAATCAGGTGAAAGCATACAGAAAAACCAATATGTCATTTACCTTCGCCAAAGTAGACAAAATCCTGAAAGTATAAGATGCTCTATCAGCAAAGCTACAGAAACTAGCAACAAACGACATCGTCCAACATCAATATCAATACCATACGACAAAATCGCTAACATAAAATCATAAACACTGAACTAAGAATCCGAAGAAAATCCCTGTTGAGGTGGAGGTATGGCAACAATTCTTTATCCTTATCTCAAGGAAATTATTCAAAAGGTTCTGCCCCGGGTCACAAAAATTATTTCGACGTAAATTTGACAAGGCGAGGGAAGTTTCTGATTTGCTGACAAATCTGGAAAGGATTGAACAAGGCTCACAAGGAAAGACCTAACATAACCATTTAGAATGACTAAAACAACGTTCAAATACACCAATATCAGTGCATCCACAAATTCCAAACTAACAAAGAAAAGCTCAAAAATTCAAGTAAAACACTATTTACCTGAATGGGTTCTTCAGATGGATGAGAAAGTGCCAAAGGTTGAACCAACAAAGCCAGCTGCATGCCTGATGTTGTCAAAAGATCAGCAGTGCACGGAATCTGTCCAATCACACAGGAAGTATTTTATTTACATTTAACAATATACATAGAGACAACCTGTTTTCTCACTCAGCCAAGGCAGAATCCCCAGAAAAAAAGAAACTCTTTTATGCACCCAAGAACTCCATAGACGCACTGACAGTCGAACACCACATCATATCTCTACCTGATTAATGGTGCACCTCATGAAACGTGGACTGCAATTTCCAGTGTCCCTCACGATATAGTCACTTGTGGCAGGCTTCATAAACAAAAACAGAATCAGAAGACTGCAAGCTAAGACAACAATAAAGCTGTACCCTCAAGAGCTAAAAGCAAGACATACTGGAGGCTGGTTTGCCTGATTGCCCTGCCGAGTTTCATGAAGTATCACTGTTGAACTTGGGATAGGCCTTGGAATTTGATTAGGATCAATCTTTGATGGGCCTCCAAGAGAAGATCCAGTGGGGGCCATGGCAGGGGATATTGCAGTCATAGATTGATTTGGGAGCGGAGGTGGCATCCCAAACGCTCGTGGTGGTTGTGGAGCACCTGGTACCAGTGGAGGTGGAGGCATCTAATAAAAATCGGAAAGGACTAAATTATCACTTAACTCAAAATGTATATAAACAAAGGAAACATTTCTTGATCAACGGATAAATTTAATAGTAAGATTGTCACAAGGAAGAGGGGATTGACTGGCATAATTGGTCACCAGCGTCATGAACAGAAATTCCTTTTCTAGGAGTCATAGTTCACAGAAAACGGGCGGTCTAACCTATCGCTCTCACTTTTTATAAAAAAGTAAAGAGAAATTCACTTGAGGCACCCAGGGCTGCCAACCCATGGACAAAAAGAGCTTGTACCCAAAAAGAGCTCAAAACCAAAAATAGGGAGGCTCAAAGATAATGTAACCTATCTCTTTCAATAATTCCCTCTCTTGGACTTTTTCTCATGCAACATTTAGCCTAATGATGACTGAGACATCATGTTCTTTGACAATCATCTACAAAATATTGTTTTTATTAAGCGAACTTGATAAGGATCAGGCGCCTGCTAATGTCTTGACTGATTTTCTTTCACTTCAAAAGTTTATTAGATGATGCCCAAAATCTACTAATTTCAGCCAAGTCCTGTTCAAATTTCAAGGTTGAATGTATCACCAAAATTAAAATGAAAAGTCTCTCTGCTTCACTGAAAAAAGGATACCCAAGCCCCAATGGTCTTAAATCTGAAATTCGCATGCAAGGACATAAACTCAACTCTTGAAAATGCCTTATCACCAGAAGAACTAAATCTATGCTTCTAGGGTTCATGGACGAGTGGAACACCCCATCCATTTGCTTCAGCGGAACAGAAGATAGCTTACCCAATTAATTAACGAGGCCTTGCCTTAGTCGTTAATCGTGTGTGTGTGTGAGTGTTCTCTTATCTTTTCTTCTTTTATTTTATTTTTTTGGTTTTTTTTTTTTTTTTTTTTTTGAGGGGGTGAATGAAGGGGTGGTTTGTCCCCCATTATATGGTTTCTAGCATTAAAAGTATATAAATTTCTTACTTTCACCAAAAAAAAAAAAGTATATAAATTTCACTTTCACAAATTAAATGAACTTTAACAACAATAAAAACAAAACCAAGCCCCATCCAACTAGGTTTTTCAGCTATATGCATCCTATGCCCTTTGCACTCAATATTTATTAAATCCTTTGTAAGCCCTAGATGCTCCATATCTTTCCTCATCATCTCATTTCACAAATCTAAAAGACTTCAAAGGTGGATAATTTTATTTATATACTTGGTGTTTAACGCTAAAATCATTCACAATAATTAATAATTAACTTTGAAACAACTCAGCTCCCAATAGCCAAATGTCAAGCTAAAGTGAAATCTAAATTTTACACATACCCATATACAAATTACATAAATATTGAGCAAAAGTGATGTTAGAATCCACTTGCACCTTGTGCAATAATAAGTACCACAAATGTGCACAGCAAGTATTCTTATTTTAATCGGAGGAAAAATTCTCAAAACTTCAAAATTTTAGATGTCTAAAGAAACATCTTCTAACTCGTATCGAACATATAGAACTTTCAGAGTGACTTTGCAAAATGAGGAAGGAAACCACCATCATCCATGTAGAAGAAGAAAAATAGGAAGAATGCAAAAGGCCACATCACTTTACCAACCATGGCTATTTGATGATAAAATAACAGTAACTCATTAAGTACAAAAGGGAAAGATACTTCATGAAATTGAAATAACTAGCGCAATCTAGACATATATAAAGATGATCTACATAAGCATACATAAGGTGGCTTTCTTAGAATGTCAAGATTGGCAATCGTCCCCAAAGCTTCCTCCTTCCCTTCTATCCAAATCTAAAAGGGAAGAGCAAAGGCAGGTGGGGGGATGTCCAACTCAAAACATGAGGGCTACGCTACTGCTTTTTGAAATGTGAATTCAAAGTTCTTACTTGCTCAGAACGCATTGACCAAGGCTGTGGTGCAAAAGGAGAAGGCGATGGAGGAGGCATGGCCTGAGGTGCTCCCAAGAAGGTTGAACCTGATTGCATTGGAGGAGCCAGCGGAGAACTTACTGAGGGACTAGCCATGAGGGAGCGCATGCTTGGTCCTCGAGCAACTTGATCTGTCGATACCCTTGGCAGCGGAGGAGCACCAGGCAGCTGCTGAGGTGCAGGGCCACCTGGAGGAGCAAATCGAGGACCTCCAGCTGTACCTCCATGCGCAAAAGTTGGTGGCCCATTATTCACTGGAGCAAAGGGTGGACCTGTTGGTGGAACCACTGGACCAGTCGCAAAAGGAGCAGACGCAAATGGTGGACGAGCTGCTGCTGGTGCAGCTGGTGTTGTGACCGGAGCACCAGGGAATGCTCCAGAAACGGGAGCCCTTGGAGAAACACCTGTTTGCCCGCCAACCGAGGATGGCAAAGAACCAGCAGGCGGTCTATATCCAAAGGGGGGCGCATGACTCGCAGGTGGAGCAGTGGGTCTTCCTGGGGCGACATTAGGGGGAAATGTGGCTTGTGCAGCAGTTGATGGAGGCATTGCGGGTCTTGCGAGAACACCAGGGGGAGGAGGGCCAGGACGTGACATTGGTTGCGACCCACCAGGGTATGCAGGTGAAGGTGAGGGAGATGTAAAGGGCGGTGGCTGGCCAAAAGGCGACGGCCTAGGGGCAGAACCAGGTAGGGTCGATGGCGGTCTATTCAGGCTCATATTCTGCATGCTCTCCGCCATCGCATTTGGGTTATAATTGGGAGGCTGTTGCTGCGGATGCGGCCGTGCTTGATTGGCGTTACTGCCGGGTCTAGGCACCCCTGGGGGCACGAACGCCGACATTTCCCTTGTTCTAACGAAATCCCCTACTCACCCAAAAATACAAAATCTTTCTGCCAAAGAAAAAAGAGCACCCAGAAACTCAATTCTTCAAACACGACCCGATCCAACATCCCAACATCACCCACATACAACTTAAGATCACACACATTACACTCGCGGGCTAAAAAGACGGAATCGAGATATTCACAAGCAAGCACTCAATTGAAAACACGGCCAGCGCAAGGCTCCGGATCGGGAGAAAGAAAATCCATCACGGATCGAATAACTCCAGATCTGGGACGCTCCACTGGGATCGAATTACCCCGAGGAGGATCCCCACTAGGGTTTAAGACATGCACTTCGAGGAAAAATAGGGTTTTTTTGAGGCGACATACATCAGGCGACGAATAAAACTATCGATTCCGGAAGCGCGCGTCCCGCTTCCGTCCTCCGTCGATGAGCTCTCCGATCGGGCGAAGCGCGAAGGATCGAGAGAGAAAAAGGCGCGGATGCGAGAGCACGGGAGCGAGATTGCCGGAAGTACCTGGTGATCGCGCCGGGAATCGCCGCGTGGAGGCGGCGAGGAGCGACGGAGCGCCGGAAATTGAGGTCGGTGATCGCGGAGGAGGAGGAGGAGGAGGAGGAGCAGGAGGAGCGAGAGACAATGGCCAATGTACTCACCCGATGAAATTGTAACGGGGGCCAGAATCGCACGTGCAGGTGCAGTGAAAGCGGGGAAAATGCGGCAGTAATATTATTTTTTGGCTTAAAGCACGAGATTTGGTTAAATCTGGCCATCGCTCGACGGTATAATTCCTTTGCCGAAATAGGTAACAAAAATCAATCCCGAAACCGCGCTTGCCTTTTTCATTGCCCGCGCCGTTTCCTATCTAACACAGTTACCCTCTTCAATTAGTTTTATTGTATGACCCCAAAAACAAAAGGGTTATTATTAATTAAGAAAAAAGTTTATTGCTCCGGGTCATGGTAAGATTAATCCGTTATAGATCACTTTGGGCCTGCATAGTAACATTTTTATTTCTCCCAATTTCTATTCTTTTATTCCCCAAATTTAAAAAGAAAAATAGATTTCCATTTGGTAACGCTAACTATTTTTATATTTCTAGAAATAGAAAAATGACTGGAAAATAGATTTATAACATAAACAAGAAAAAAAAAGTTTCTTGTTCCCATAAACAATTTATAAAAATAAGTATTTTTTTCTTTTCTATTTTTTTTTTATCTTCTCCGGCCATCGCCCGCCCCTTGCCAACCGCTAGGCGCCGCAAGCGGCCATTGTCGGCCACCTCCGGCCGCTCATGGCGGTGGGCGACCACTATTGACCTACCGCCACCACCTTCCAAACCCACTAGCCAACGACTGCCACCAACCGCCATCATCGTCGCCCAACACTAGCAGCCTGCCACCGCTGCCGCCGATCACCACTCACTGCCACATGATTGCCGCCTGTCGCCACACAACCGCTGATTGTCACCATCGATCGCCACCACAGACCACCGCCCATAGCCCACCAACCGACACCCCCCCCGTTGCCGTTTGCCTCCGCGGCTTGTCGACGCCCGGTGGCCCTGGGCTATGGGCGGGGTCTGCGGCAACGATTGGCGATCCCGTGGCGGCGGAATCTGCGACAACGAGCAACTGGTCAAGCATCCATGAGCAAGAAGAAAAAATCGAATAAATACAAAAATTTATAAATTGTACCGAATGTATTTATATTATTTTTCTATTCCAATAATATAAATTTTGTATAATTACTAAAAACCTTATTTTACTCGAAAATTGTTTCTTGGAGAATAAATAGTTATCCATAATAGACTAGTTGCCATGCATACCCTTGAGATCTCAACAATTTATATGATAAATAAAGAAGCCATGCAATCCAAGCCCACCGAGTGAAATCAGTGGTTTCTTTGCTGCAACTAGCTAAAGTTAAAGTTCCAATAAAGAACATTTTTGTGTCTCTCAATAAAAGATTGTTCGACTTGGTTAGGATATGTCCTATTGCAAAAGATATTTTCTTAAAAAAATTGCTTATATCATTTACTTAAAACGAATAAATGAAAAATATTTTCATCGTCCATTGAGATGTTTAGACATAACTTGTTATTGATTGAAAAACTTTTTCATTGCTTAATTACTTCAAACAATACAAACAATTATTTTTAAGAAAATATTTTTCAAATTATTCATTTCAAGATTAATACTTTAAAAGATCTCAAATTAGTATATTTATGACAAATTTACCCCAAATTTATTTTTTTGACCATCAAAAACCCCAAATTGGTACACTTTTGACAAACCCTAAACCAGTACACTTGTAACAAATTTACCCTATATTAGTTTCCGTTAAAGTTTACCATCAAATTACTAAGTTTAATAACATGTGACAGTTAACTAGTGCACCAATTTAGGATTTTATTCTTCGTTTGTCACAGTTATACAATTTTTATGTTTTTTGAAATATTAATCCAATTTAATGGATGATATATTTGTCACAAATGTATCAGTTTATAGTTTTTTACGATGGAATAAATTAGTTTTTTGTAAATTTATCGCAAATGTATTAGTTTAGGGTTTTTCATGGTCAATTTAGGTAAATTTGTCACATGTGTACCTATTTGGATTTTTTCATAATCAAAAAATTAGTTTTGAATAAATTTATCACAAGTATATTGGTTTGTAGTATTTTAGGGTTTTAACCTTTCATTTTATATGAAACAAATGAAGTGTAGAAAGAGAGGAAAAAGTGTATGCATTTGTTATATCCTTACTAAATTATTCCTCTCTCTCTCTCTCTCTGGGGTTTCTTATGTTCACTTTATAGCATGTCTCCTCTTGTTCAACGTCAAAATATTGACACTTCACATATGTATGGAAGGTTCGATTGGATGATTGAAAAACCGAACAAAGGTCTAGTCCTAAGGGGTCAATGGATGAGAATGGACGAGAAGCGTATGAGACGTTGTATAAATAAAATTCGATCCCTTTCAATTTTTTGTTATATCTTTTTTTTTATTTTATTTAGGAATAATGAAACAAATGATCATTAAACTTTGATTTAATATGCAATATGATCCATGAACTTAAATTCAATGTGCAATGTGAACGTGGTCTATAAGCTTTCGGTATATGTTCAATGTAGTTATTAAACATTATGAAAATGTTAAACGTTGTCCTTTCATTAATCCAAGATCGGAGGACAACATTGAACATTTTCCATATAATTCAGGAATTAAATTGAATATATATTAAAAATTTATGGATCATATTGAACAAATTAAAGGTTCATGAACCATATTGAATAAATTAACATATTACACATTATGCCAAAATTCACAAATTGTTTGTCATTTTCCCTTCTATTTATCAATTCTCCCCCATGTGACATTCTAGGGTGCAACCAAATTACCTGCACAATGCAAAGTTCATAATGGAACTTTTCTAGTTCATTCTATTGGCTCGACTCATCTGAATAAAAGCAATAAGCATAATCCAAATTTGTGAATTTCAGTGGACCTCCATTGTATTGTATTTTTATTCGGCACATTCATATTACAAACGATGCTTCAATTTTTTCCTTTTGATTTAGACTCCATGAATATATAAAATTAAAGAAATGAGGATTAATTTCTTATTATTCAATGCGCATCTTGTATAACATAAATTAGAGACCACATAATCTTCGCATAAGAGACATTTTATCCAACTTTCAAGCATTGAGATGTTTAATTCGTAAATGAGTATCATAATAAATTCCCAACATATCATAACACCTTGTTCTTAAAAATCCGCACCTTTTTGGTGGCTCGTACTATTTCTACTCCTTATTGGCTCATGACATCCAATATCACATTAGCCCCGTTTAGTTTAGCATTCCAAACAAGCTTTGGAACTCTAAAGTCTCTTCAACAAATGCAAATAATATTGGTTCATTTTTTGCTCAGCAACTTGAGGAAATGCAAATGCATTTCCAAAAGACTCTAAGGGCCTTTAGCTCAAATAGGTTCAAAGGTCCTTTGGAAAATAGCATTATCGGAGTGCAAGTCTTGGCCTCATCATTCCCTATTCATCTTCTCTATGGTTTGCACGAATGAGCCAAACGGAGGCCAGCGATTGTTAGCCAAGGGGTCACACGTGCTAGTGACCGCCACCTAGGTGTTGCAACCACCTAGTGGCCGTCGCTTGGGTTGTGCGACTCAAGTGACCATTGGCTTGGGCTGCGCATCACCTGAAATCATGTGACTCAGGCAACACCTAATATCACATTGGTTGTGTTTGATTCAACATTCTAATAGGCTTTCCGATTCTAAACTCCCTTGAACAAAGCGAATAATATTTGGTTTGTTTTTTGCTCAACTTTGGGGAAACACAACTGCATCTCCAAAAGACTCTAAGGCCTTTAACTTAGAATAGGTTCAAAAGTCTTTTGGGAAGTAACATTATTGAGATGCAAGTCTTGGCCTCGTCATTCCCTATTCATCTTCTCCATGGTTAACAAGCCGAACCGAGACTGACGATTGCTAGCCAAGGGGTCACACACGCCGCCAACCGCCGCCTAGGTCGTGCGACCTAGGTGACCATTGGCTTGGGTTGCATGTCACCTGAAGTCGTGCCACTCGAGCAACACTTGGGGTTGTGCAACCTCTAGTCGGTGATGGCTAGATATGGTCGACATTTCCCAAAAGCCGAACGGTTGAGTTCTATCAAAAAATAGCTATTTATTTTTTTAAATAGAAAATTTAGCAAAAATCCTTTATGAAATATAGTTCTTACTAAATGACATTTGAGCCAAAATTATTTTCCAATACACTTTAAATTTACAATTTAGTAAATGTTATTTGTACTTCTAAAAGACCCTTTAACCCAAAGGTATTTATATTTTTCCAAGGACATTTCCCAAAAGCCGAACAAAATGTGATAACTGAATCGACCATATTTTCTATAGCAAATCCTACTCTTGATTTAAGATTATTTCTTAGATTTTTATTATTATTTTTATATATAAATTTTACTAAAAGAAAAACTTACACATATCATTTCCAAACAATTTCTCCCAACCTAACCGCTTCTTTCACGCTCATTGCATTTCAATGTTTCCTTCATGTTTGTCTTATTTTGGACTTGTCCTCCATTATTATGATCAAAGCAAGCACAATAATATATGGGAGTAAAGAAATATTAGTTTTACCTAAATCCCTAGATTATCATGATGGTGAATTTTTTAACTTTGATTTTTGGCACAAATTTATGAGAATTTACTCAATAATGAATACTGTGGTTGATTTATACATCATACACGATTCACTAAAAGATCATCCTTTTACTTGTGCTTAAGTTATTTTTTGTATAGTAAGTTTTAGTACAAAAAAAGATACACACAACTCATTAAGAAAATAATTATTATATTTGTCGAAATACAATGATTAGTTAACAATTTACCAAATAATTTTTTTTTTTTTTTAAAAGAGGTACATCAAGAAACAAAAGGAAAAAACCAAAAAAGAGGAAAACAAGGCAAGCATTAGTCTTAAATCAAAATTGGGCCCCATGTTCAACCTAAAAAATGTTGTTTGAGACGGGTAATTTTCTCAATAGCAAAATTGAAACAAAGGAAAATAAAGAAGAAAATAAAGGTACCAAATAATCTTATCAAAAACAGGATCCGCAAAAGATAATGTTGAGGTCTCAGATTGGGTGAAAATAGCACAAGCCTTTTCAATTCTCAAAAACAGATGAAATTGGAGGGAGAGGCCATTATTTTTTCAAATAAAGGTTCAAAGTGAGTTTTGTGTCTAATAACGACTTAAAGTAACTATTATTATTTCAAATAAAGACCTAAAGTAACCATTGTTGTTTCAAATAGAGACATGACTTTGCCGATTGCCAGTTGACTAAATATTCCAATCATTCAAAGGACATTTTCGTCCAAATATTATTCTAATTTTAATTTATTTTTTATTCTTTTCTTTTATTTTCTTTCCAAGAAAGGCTAGCGATTTCTGGCAAGGGCCAGCAAGGGTGGCCTCACACAAGACAAGGGTCGCCTCATTGATGGCCATGATGGCAGCCCTAGACTAGCCCTCTCAAGGCATCACTCATGGGCGGCCGCCCACCAGCAAAGAAGAAAGAAAAATCAGAAAAAAGAAAATTTTAATAAAAAAAGTGAACCACTAAAATACCATTGATCATCTAGAAAGTCCAGCACTTTGAAATAAGATTTCTTTTATATCTTTATTTGGAATTTTTCAAGAAGATTAATCCTAGGAGTACTTTCTTTTATGCATTGCGTACCTTTTCCGATTGAGCCCAAAAAAAAAGTCGGCCTCGGTCTTTTTTCGGACTAGTGCTTCTGGTCCGTTTCAATAAGAGATGAGATGAGCCCAAAGGAAGAATGCGAATCCACTGCCGTCGGATCCACCGCCGTCGGCGTACTTACCGGCGTGCGATAAGCTAGCAGCGACCACAGCCGTCTCCGCCGCCGGCGTTTCTTTCATCAGCGGTCGGCCATCGCCTCTCCTTCGCCAACCCTCCTCGCTCCTCAGCAAGCTCGGTGACGCAACTCGCAGCGATCTCGTCAAGTCGCGCCTGACGAAATTCGTCGACGGTTGACCGTCCTAATCGCTCCAAGTAACGATTCCTCGCTCCTCCTGTTTCCCGTCTGCTTGACGATTTCCGCTGACCGATGGTTTTCCAACTGTGAATCTGGGAAGCTTCGATGTCGTCTCGGTCGCGAACTCCTCTTTCTCTAGGATTTGCATCTGTTGTGATTTCTGCGTTGGATCCGCTTCCCAATTATTCTTTTTCTCCGTCTTGTTCGGTTCGATTGACGGGTTTTGTTGCATCACCGGAGTTCAATTTTTGATAATTGTGCTGGAAATTAATGGCGTTCGTGAAATTCAGCTAACCTAGGTATGGTGCATTTTAGGATTTAAGAAAAATGCCACATTTGTTGCGTTGGATGATTTAACTAGAACTTGCTCGCTTCCGATGGTGAGTTACGCATAACAGCCCGTCTTTTTGTTAGCGAAGACCGAAGATGTGCGAGATCACTTGATTTGTCCGAAGCTTTTCCTATACGGTTCCTCCCACGTTCTTCAAGAAATTGAACTGTCTCTAGGTATTTCATCTAATGGAAGCGCAAATTACGGCTTCTTCTTTTTATCCGGTGGGAATCTATTGCCGAAGCACTCATACAAGAATGGTGTAGGATTCGGACAAGTGATCAGTAGAACCTGGATGGTAGCTTCAGTTGAATTAATGGACATAAGAGCTACAGTTCTCTCCTTCTAGCTTGCAGGTCAAGTGTTTTATGGTTTGACTTTGTTCGATCATAAAGGCGTGAAAATGGGTACACAACCCATTTATAAACTCATATTTATTTAAATGGACGTGAAACATTATTTTTCAAAACACCTTAATGAGTTCTAAAAATAAAGAGAGTGAAATATATAAATGGTCCATTTATCAATATATATAAAACTGAACCCAGCCTATTACAGGGACACAGACGCCACGGTTACTCTCCCTCTTCGTTTCCACACCTTCGACCTCTAAAGAGAGAAACTAGAGAGAGAGAGAGAGCGCTTCATCAGCTGGTTCCATCGCATTGATCGAGAGACCCCTCCCGGTTTCTCTTCGTCTTCTTCTCGCTTCACCTCCATCTTCTTCTCCTCCTTCTCCTTCCGCCGTCAGCCGCCTCCGCCGCCGTCGCCGCCGTCTTCGCCGTCCGCGGAAAGTAGAGGGAGCGGCGGGCTAGAGAGAGAATTTTCCGGAAAGGGGGTCGATCGAATTCGCTCGGCGAGCGATTGCGCTTTGATTGGGCGGATCTGCGGGTCGCCCCAACGTGCTCTGTCGCCGTTCCCCGGTCTTTTAGATCTCCGTCGCTGTCGTCCGGCGCGGTTCAGCCGCAAACCTAAACTCGGCTGTGAGTTGCTATCCTTCTCTCTATCCTTTCCCCTTCCCCCTCCTTTCTTTTGGGTTCTCGTTCTGGTCTCGTGTCGTCGCGAAAATCGAGCGGTCGGTGTCCTTGGAGCGGTCGTTTTCCTGGTCTTTGTCCTTGGAGCGGTCGTTTTCCTGGTCTTTGTCTAGGTGCTGATCTCTCGGGTGGTCTTGTTACTGAATTTTTTTTGGTGGGTCGCCGCCGAATTGCTGTGGCTCGAGGGTTAGAATGTGGACGGTTGGATTTGACCCGATCAATTGTAGATGGGTTTCGGTTGGGTGTATCGTTAACTCTTATGATGTGAGTCTCTCTGTTTCATGGGGGCTTTTCGTGGGTTCTCTTCATTTGAGCTGCAGTAGTTATTAGTTATGGATTGTGTCGTGCAAGTGAAGAAGGCAATGAGGGAAAGAGGAATAAAAAAGGTTGAGATTAAACATAGAACTCATGTCTTTATGGTGAATGATAATTTGCATCCACAAATAAAGGAGATCAAGAGAAAAATTGACACATTGGCAGAAGAGATGGAGAAAGAAGGATACAAACCTGACACAAGTTGTGCCCTTCACAATGTTGATGAGGAAGTTAAGATTGAATCTCTTAAATATCATAGTGAAAGATTAGCAATTGCATTTGCACTTATTAGCACACCTAAGGATCACCTATCCTTATAATGAAGAATTTGAGAGCCTGTACAGACTGTCATGCTGCAATCAAGGTGATATCAAGGATTGTTCAAAGGGAAATTACAGTTCGAGATTCAAACAGGTTTCATCACTTTAGAGATGGAATTTGTTCTTGTGGTGATTATTGGTAGGTTTTGCATGGAAAATTCCCTGCAATGGATGACAAGGTCACAAAAACGAGTTCTTGGGTTTAGTCGGGGCTAGATGACTGTAATCCAGTGTTGCTTTAGATAGAGCAGCTGATTTGAGTCGATCAATAGAATCTACTATTCTGGAGTTTATGATGACGATTACTGCACTAGAGGGCACAAAGTCTAAAGGTATGGGGATTCATAGGAATATACCTTGTAGAATAACACAGAAAATAGCAATTATGTCTATATGATTCATATTGTTTTTACCTATTAAAGAGAGAATGTTTATTAGTCTGTTGGTTGTTTAAATAGGGGTGGGTGAAAGGTACAAGATATTTCAATGAATAATCCTTCTTTAACAGTTCATGATTCATGATTTGAAATCTGCCTTTTCCTTTCCGTAAAGTACAGATACTTTGGTTGGGATTGTTTTGCCTGAATTATGAGCAAGAACAGTTAGTTTATCTTGTATGATCCACTTGCAAGGTGTGATTATTGTTCATTTTGATTACCTTGGCAGAAACCTTTCTCAATTGGTTAAACAATGAATGGGTCTCAGACAAATTCAGGATTATAGCCACCATTTGACAATTATATTTTGTTGGCTCTCCTACTGGTATTTTAGTAATATAATTTTTAAATATATATATATGTATATATAAGAATAAGTTTCCCTAAATTTGATTAAATATGAAAATATTTTATTAATATGGGTCGGGTTGGGTATGGGTCAAAAATTTATATTAGGCATAAATGGGTCATAAATGTGTTAATGGGTCAATTTGGGTTGGACCACTAATGACCCGACCCACCCGTGTAACAGCTCTAGTTTGATCATCACTTGTATAACACTTGGGCTCGGCTTTGCTTGCTTGAATTAGGCTAAGTTCAGCTTGAGCAAGGTACTGAGCAGGGCTATTCAAGTGAGCAAAAGATAAGATGAACCCAGTTATTTTGCATACTCAATGTACAGTCAAATTCTTTCTTTGTAAGCACCTTTGATGAAAATAAGATGGTAAGCTGTCCTCTAGGGTTACTTTTTAGGTTGGTGTTGAAGGTGAGATAGTTGGGACTCTCAAGTATGAACCTATGAGAAGGGACTGATTAATAGTTTGATAGTTATGTTCCTTCTTAAATTATTTTGGAATGAAATTTTGAGAAGGAACCGTTAGGTTCTTTTGTGTTTGTTTTCCTCTTCAAAATTATTTTTTCTGGGATGATTAATCTCCGGTTCTTTCTCACAGTTTGGAATTTTGCTGAGATAATGAAGAACACAATTTAGGGATCTTTGATGTATACTAAACTTATATATTGTTTGGGCATTTTGTTCTGGGACTTATGTTCTGGCATAATTTTGAGTTGGTGATTTTTTCCTATGAATTTCTCACACTTTCAGGCTCCAATACTTAGTTACAAACTTTTGATACAATACGCAACTTGTTTACTGACTTGATGGTTCATTTCTTGTTTATATTCTGGAAAAGATCAATGCTTTATTCGGTGAGGGAGAATTTTATTTTGTGCATCATTAACTGCAGCTGATTCAATACAGAAGGACAGAAAGCGACTATTAGTGCAGAGTCCATGGATTCTCCGACGCAAAATACGTCATTGCAGCGGCTTCAAAATGTTGAAAAGAGAATCATCAAGGTTTTGGAGCTAGCTGGGGGAGTGATGGATGAATTAGCCAATCCTGCTGGTCCCCGTAAGGAATCCATAAACCAGCATTGCCGCGAGTTCATGCAGTCGATCAAGGATATCCAGGTGACTCTGAGAGACGAAATCAAAAGCGCGTGTGAATACCGTCCGTTTGAGAAGTGCGACTACAACTCTCGAATAGGGAATGAGATTTGTCTGGAGAAGCTGAAATACGTCCTATCCCAGCTGGATGGAATGAAAGAAACGACTGATGCATATAATGGTGAAGCCTGAGCCATTCGGGATGGTATGGGATATCGCGTGGCGGTAGACTGAAGTTTAGGTATTCGTTGGCAGATTTGAGATGGGGAGTTATCGAACTGAAGTTTAGGTATTCGTTGGCAGATTTGAGATGGGGAGTTATCGAACGACATCAGTTTTATCAGATCAGAAGCTCTTAAATTTTTAGATAGTATGTGTATTTAGTCAATAGTGAAGCTTGAATTTGGCCATTTCTGTTGATTTACGTGACTTCATCTTCCTTACTTGTATACAGTCGAGTGATGCGTTGGAGGCAATCTTAAGGAACATCGAGGTGGGGCTTTCGTGTGATTTGATCGTTCAATTAAAGTATCAGACGTGAAGATGAAGTTTTCCAAACCGCATAATGACGATTTCATTTTTTAGCTACTAATTATCTTTCTGTACTATTAATTATTATGAAGGTCAATTCATACTTAATCATTTGCTTGTAAGGTGGTTGATCTATGGTTGAAATATTCAATCATCACTATTCATTTCACTAATGAAAGCACTAATCACAAAAAGAGATTGCTGTACATAGATTGGGTTAAATAGATCCAAAATTCATCTTTTAAGAAGTCAATAAGATAAGAGATTATGAAGAAATTTCACTCGTCAACTTACAAATACAAATGTGGATACTATTTCAAGAAATCACCCATATTCTTATTTAAGCACATGCTGGATAAGTTGGATCATCGTGTCATCAAAATGTCATTTTACGAGCTAAATTTAATTTCATGTTTATTTTTAGAAATTTTTTTATGTTTGGTACTCAATTTGGTTCAATCACGCTACTTTACCATATGAGAAACCTACCAAAAGCTCGATAGATGTCCCTGGCCGCGTAAGGCTCATTCTTTACAATATCTGTGTGCATTTTACATAATACACACGATCCATAGATTGGTCTGATTAGATTAGATTAAACTCGATTTAATTAAAGTCACTCGGACAGTCGACGACACATCACGCATCATCGCCGCCCCATCCTCCACCAGTTCATGTTCAGCCCCCCTTCTCCCTCTCTCTCTCCTCCTCTCTCTCTCTAAATTAGCTGCAAATCGACGAGCATTCATCCATGGAAGCGGGGCGATGGGCGCCGTCGGGGCCGCCGTCCAGTCGCGCTGCGGCACCTTCCCGAGCTCTCGAAGATGGAGACGGCTTCCTCCTCGAATTTCACGGAGAGAGAGAGAGAGAGAGAGGAAGAAGCTCGCGCGCCGCAGCCGCTTGTGCACTGCGTCCGGCCGGACTTTGGGTGGATTCCGCCGTCCGCCGGAACTGATCGGAAGCCATCGCCGTCTTCCGGCCGGGCCACCGATGGGAATCTTCTGCAGGTCCGATTCGCATGCTCCCCGAGGCTTCGAATTTGATCGAGCGTTCGGATGTTTTGGCTGAGCGCGGCGGTTTCTAGGTGGCGGTTTAGATTTGGGGAGCTGCTCGTGCGTTTAGCGCTGTAGATCTGCGGATGATTAGGACGTTGCGCGGTTTAGCTGCTTCGCTATGTGATTTAATTACTGTTTCGTGGGTGTTTTGCCGCTGGACCTTGCTTTGGATGTGATAGATAGTTCTTCATGCGGAGAGGGGATGCGAGGAGGGGATAAATATTAAGCCTTTGCTCTCCTTTAGGAATTCATTGTGGGGGCTCTGGATAGTTGGTACGTTTTAACTCGTGGTCCGTTTTGCGCTGTTTAATATGTGGTCGGCTAAGTTTGTGATGGTCGAGAGTAGGAAGTTCTCGATAATCGTTTAGAAATGCGCAAGGGTTGTGGCCAAAGGGAAGATGGGTAGTAATCTGTTGATGTGGCTGATGTTACTAAAAATTCTGGTTGGCTATGTGGAATTAGTTTTTGTCGAGCGAAAAGAGAGAATTTGCATGATTCAGTTAGTAAACGGGCTTTGCATATACTTCTAGATGGCCACGTTTAGTGAGTTCTATTTGGGGGGATATGATACAGTGGTATGGATTTCCATCTTGGAGATTTGCTGTGTGCTTATGTTGCTTCCTGTTTTTCTCTACAACTCAGAAGGGTGGACCTATTTGTTTTATGTCGCCGTGCTGAATGTTGATTAGCCTACGTAACTAATGCGTGGAAGCACAGCGCACAGCAGTAGTTTGCTGCATCTAAATTTATTTGGTGCAGCCTCTGTAATTTTGCTTAATGAAAGTAAATGAAACGTAGTTAAGTGTATGAAAACTCTACCACAGTGGAAGTTCTTGGACAAAAAGTGACAACTTGAGCAAACATTGGCCTCAAGACCTCAATTCTTCAAACTTTATAGTAAATAAGTCATATCTTAACGGGATCTCTGCACCCTCTGACACACGTTACTTTATGCTATGAGGGGCTATAAGTAGGAATTTAGGTGAGGATTGGAGGTAATCAGTCTTAAAGTACTCCCTACCCATGGCTCCATTTAGCTATCTTGAACATGGCCCAATTAAGTTCTAGCATGGTTTTGTTGGGTTGAATTACAGTCTTTTAGCTATCTTTCCGTTTTATATCGTATGGAACCAGTAGAATTTTGGGTTTTTGGAGGGGAGGGGGTGGAGGGGAGGGAAGAGAATGGTTTCTCTAACTATTTTTTATTCAAAAAGGATAAGACAAGACTTTTCACATTGGACATTTTCAGTGATATCTTCTTTTTCTTTTCTTATTGTGCCATATACCTGTTATCTCTCATCACCTATTTATTGCCTGATTGTTTTGATGCTCATTCAGCATTGTCTCTGTTTCAAGGAATTGGCTTTGTCTTGCTGCTTCTGATGTTATCATTTAGGAACATAGGGTTATGAACTGCGTAGTTTACAACTTATACGCTGAAACTGGGGAAGGTGCAGAAGATTTTATGCTTTTAATTTAATGATTGGACCCCTTTTTTGTGGCTTTTTGAGTGATTATTGTTCTGGCCATGGTTACATGGTGGCTGGTCCAATTTTTATGGTTAATCTGGCAAATGATAAGATATTAGTGCAACATACTACATCTGCAATGTAGGTATTGAGCATTTAAAATTTCAGTAAATTGGATGTAAGTTTTAAACTACAGGATGTTCAGTGCAGAAATCTCATTGTCTGCTCACTAATGTTGAGATCATGACTACCCATTTGCATGAACATTACTCCTTCCTGATTTAGGTGGAAATGGTTTGGTGAGCACCATGGATATGCTCAGTTTTGTGTGTTGGATCCGGTGGACTACTTGGCTCTGATTTTGCTGGACATCTTGAAAGGACCCTTGACTCTTTCTGATTGGGTGGACCGGGAACGTCAATGGGTCTGTTAAATTTGCTTATGCTTTATCAATAATCTCAGATGCAGATCCGTAGTCAATTATTTTTAAGGTGTTCTTGGTTCCATGCATGAGCTCTTGCTTCTGGAGTCATTTGGAGGAGTTGATATAGTTCAACCTTATGGACCAAGGTCAGGCCACAACGCTGCATTGCTTTATTAAAGCGATGCTTGTTCTTAATTTCAGATGCCTCATACAGGACAGAATCTAACAGCTCTCCTGATCCATTTGTGCTTTGCTTTGTACTGTAACCCATCTTCCAGTACTTGTATACACCGTCTTTGTGGGCAGTAGGACCCTAAATGGTCGTATGACATCGATTTTATGGTTGAGCTTTCTTTGCAGGTGGCTTGTTTACATAGTTGAGCTTTCTTTGCAGGTGACCTGTTGCATATGATTCCGTTTAAATCAGGTTAACAAAGTAGAGGTTTTGTTAATCTCTTTTCTTCTCATGGTTACAATTGCATTCAGGAATTTTTAATTGCAGAAGGAAATGCCTCGAGCGGAAGATATTACGGTGCTCAGACAGTGGGATCTTGGCTGTTAGTTTGTTGGACCTTTCTTATGGGGCTTGTCCTTGGAGTTTGAAGTGAACGGATAGCTAACTTTTACTTATCGAATTGATCTATTTACTTCGCTTTGTATCTCATGGCTTGTACTTCGTTCATTTGTAGTTCCGGATGGAGCAATAGTGACATTTTACTTTGGAGGGAGAGAGGGAGGGAGGGAGGGAGAGAGAGTTCATACAAAATACAAACTAGTCTAGATATCAGTTAAATTCGGAGTACACTGAATAGGTCAGCAAAATAGACTACGATCTGCAAGACTCACAAGTTAAAAGCTAGGGAAATAATCGAATATCTGGCTAATGATAATATACATACTGGTTAAATGAATTAAGAGGACATTATACAGCAAGCGCCTACGGCAATCAAATGTCATGTCTCGTCCTGGGGATCAGTCGAAATCCTACCATCTCTGGCTATCTCATCACCGCCCAAGCCTTCAACACAAATCCCCATTATTCTGGCTCATCCCCCACCCTTGTTCCTGTTTTCCCCTGGTTATGGTGTTCTCCACCATCTGCTTTTGAAGGCAAAGCAAGGATAAATGTAAAAGTAGCCAAAAGGCAAAGACTAGAAGAAAAAGCAAATCAACCCGGCTGAAAATGCATAACGACTCCCGAAAGGAAAATGGAGTTATGTAATCAATTGGGACTTTGCCATATGCAATTCAAAAAGAGAAGGCAGCATTGTATTAAATGCCCACCCTTATCACATCGATCCTATCTTAAATGATGCTACTGTGATTGTCACGTGGTAGACAGAGAAGACGAGAGGGAAGATTGTTTTTCGTACGAGGAAGAAATTCTACAATTACTTTGAAGAGCCACTTAGGGCGCATTGACAAAAATTATTCGACTGACTAATGTTCCGCATGATCTTTACAAAGCCAGAGAGCCCGCACACCACTACAAATTGTATAAACATAGAGTACAACAAGGGTGAGTTACAACGGTTGTCAGAGGGGGACTAAACCTAAGTTGCTTATGTTATGAAAGATGGCGGTTAAGTAATTAGGTATTACCACTTTCACCATCAGAGGCATCTTCAAGCCTTGAGATTGCATCAACTAAGGCTTGCTCATGCTCCTGCATTTCACGGAGACATGGGTTGATGAGAAAGAATGACAACATAAAACTGCATTTAACAAAAGGTAAGCAAGCGATCACCTTCAACACTTTCTTCGCTTTCTCAATCTCCGTGGGATCAGGATGGCTTGCGCCAAAAACTTTCTCAACCTGTTAAATTAATATCTTAAAATATCAAGAATAGAAGTTAGCTACCTCAAAGTTCAAATCCATCGGAGTCTTTCATATACCTCCTTAATTAGTGTATCTGTATGAAGTAATTCAATATCCCCCAATGCCTTTTTTCCGACACCATTTTGCGATAAAGGAACATCTTTCTTGTTTTGACCCTTTGTGTTTCCTCTACCTCTTCCAGCTCCCGCAACACCACCACCTCGGGTCATGGGCTTTTTGGTTCCACGCCCTGGACCAGGACGGCCTCCTCTACGAGATACACCAGGATCCTCTCCTTCCCATCGGATATCTTCAGGAGATATCTACATGAGAGAAGAGAAAATAAAATAATTACTCAGAACGCCAATTCCACGAGTGATATGAAGAGATAACAAGTAAAACAGCAGGATCAGTTAAAGAAACATTAACAAACATATGGTTGGGTGTCGGTGTGTGCTTGACAGGCGCGCACGAGAGAGAGAGACAGACAGAGCTTATAAATGTTAGCTCAATAACCAATTAAAGGTAAATCACAATTGTATTACTATCAAAGAAACACGGCAAGCTTATAAACGTTAGCCCAGTAATTAATTAAAGGTAAATCACCAACAGCGATATCCTTAACAGCAAACAATTGTATTACTATCAAAGAAACGCGGCAAGAAGAAAATCTAGTCAACACTTGACATCAGAAAAGGAGCAGGTATTTAAAAGTGCACAACAAACCAACTACTAGGAAAACTGTGCATGATATCTGAACAATCAAATTTCACATAATGTCCAGTGAATTAAACATTTTTCTTCAAATGGCATGTTCATCCTCCTGCAAATTCTACCAAAGCATATTTACCTCTTTGAGATTGACCCACTCCCATGTTTCATCTGCTGTATTTATATCGTAAACGAGAGCATGGCGGCCCTAGTGAAAAATATTTAAGTTAATGATCAGTGAAACCTCATAACACCAAAAACATCCAACGACTAAGAAACAACACCTATCCAACAGTTAGGAAACAACACCTCAGCTGCATTGAAGTCAGTTATAACAGCCTCGTAGAAATTGTTGTCATCGGGCCACCTAGTCCAGACTCTCTTTCCTATGAGTGTATCATAAGATGTCGCCTCAGGATGTTCATTCGCTGGAAAGGCCCCAGAGCCCCGGTTTGCACCGGGCCTTGCGCTAACACCTGCAGAAGGGTACTGCATGGACTTCATCAACAATCCAGCAGATATGGTGCCTCGTTAATAAAAAGAAGAGAAAACATATACTTATCTTTTCCAATACTTGAAAAGAGAGCCATAAAGTTTCCAACTTACTGATTTCTGCTTCTTACTCCTGGCTCCAGGGGGAGGTCCTCGTTTTATCGATCCAGAAGGTTGTTGCATTGATGGATGCAGTGCAGGAGATGGTGCCCCCATAGATAAAGAAGCTACAGATTGTGATGTTTTCTGTTTCTTGCGAGATGCTGAGACAGTGGGACTAGGTAAGAGATCATGAACAGGCTGAGATGTACTGAGCATGCCAGGTTGAAGCCCTCTTGCTTTTCTCCACTCCCTAATGGCTAAAGAAGTAGTTAGAAATGAAGGATAAAAAATTGGGGAAAGAAAAAAAACCATCTACATGAAAATAGCTCAACCATTATTCTTAGCAACTAGGAAAGATGAGACCTTATCCTACGAATCATGTCGTCGGCATTGACCCTTGACAGAAGTTCCCTATGTTCCTCATCTGATACCCTCAGCTCTTTCCTCAGTTCAGTAATTAAACTTTCCTTTTCCTATCAAAGACAAGGGAAAAAAGACACTGAGCCTGGTTAAAAACTCAAGCAAGACAGAAAAATTAACATATGAACAACGAGAGATACCCAGGTAATGGCATCAGACTGAGCTTTGAATGCCCGAAGGACAGAACAGTAGGCTTCTTGCTCAATTTCATGGATCTGGGTTTCCATGTCGCCATGAACGCTAGGCAACATAGGAGGACCAACAAAACTAGACCGAGGGTTGCCTGCAGCTCTAGCCCCCCTCTGAAACCTATTATGAGTAGGAGGGAGATCATCATCCGTCCCTGCATATACAAATAAGGATTACAAATTACAACACAATATAGGGTCAGGAAGAACTTTCTACAGGAATGGGAAAACTAGATGTATTGCATCTGCAGTATCTATATTAGAGTTAAACCAATAAACTGCTGATTGCAACAATAAGATGGGGCAAAGCAGCTCTCCATCTGACATAAGCTACTGATTAGGACATTGAGATTGGAAAAGGCATCTCTTCATCTGATAATTCATCTGTTATCTCAGTAGCTTAACGAAAAAGCAACCTACACTTTTCCAAAGTAAAGAAACCAAAAAAGCAGGATTTTAGATGGAATTGAACAAAATGGACCAATGGAGGTTTTTACAGGAAGCTGCAGCCATCTGTTGATGGATACCAAAGTTGGCCGTTTGGTTAAAATGACAACCAATGATAATGAAGGAAAGAGAATGAAGATGTAATAGAATATACCAGCATCAAAGCACTAGCTAGATGCTTTTTCTTGGGTTTATTTTTTAGGTCTAGTGGGATCAGAAGCACAAGGTTCAGAAGTGTGTTGGCAATATCTAAACCCTTGCTACAGGAATCAAAAGGCAAAGGAAGAGAAAACAAAACTGAAATAATCTCAAATCCACAGATTGAAGACTAATCACCTCATCTGTGGAAAACCCCAAAGAATATACCCTGACAAATTTTCAAAAAAATCATTACCCAAAAAAAAAAAAAAAAATAAATAAATAAATAAATAAATAAAAATATATATATATATATAAATTTTCAAGAAAATGACCAATATGGCCATTTGTTGGCACATATTGGAAACAAAAAAAAAAAAACTGAGGTTTCATCAATTTTTTTATCAATATGGTCAAATAAAGAGAGAAGTTGTGTCACGATGTTGGGGAGAGCACAAGCACAAATGACACTTCGAACTCAAGGTTACCCACAGTACAAGATAAAGAGACCAAAGTAATGACATAACACCAAAGAGGATCATTTGTAGCATTCAAACATACGTCCCAATCAGATAACTTTACAATGTCAACCACTTCTTCAAGGTAAGATTTAAATACAACGATTTTCTTGAGGAGTGCTCCAACAGCACTAGGTAAACATATAAATGAAGAAACTTTATCATATCCAAAGTCATATCTTCCTAGTCTTATGCACAATCAATGCATTGTAAAGATAAAAATTTCATTTTCAAGTATGGTTAACAAATGTCCCAGGGCACTCGTTAACAAGACCCTTAAAAAAATATAAGAAAAAAAGCAAACATTCCAAGAAGTGGAAGCTGGGGGAGGGGCTTCAAGCCATCAGCTCACAAACAAAAGGCAAAGGAGAGATTCCAAGAAAAGATGAACTGCAGAATTATACATACCCAGCAGTTTCTTCAATTAAAAATTTCAGCCAAAGAAAGTGTATGACGATGTATAATGCTGAAAGAAGGTAACTGACCTAAATACACTACACGTGAAATCTAAATCAGATTACTAAGAAGCACGTAAATAAGCCCGAATCGTTCTACTAGGCAACTGCATCCATCTAAAAACCAGACCCATTAATCACAGCAACAAGTTCGCAGCCAAGTAACTAAAACCTAAAAGTAGTTCCCAGACCAGGAGCTTCTTAATTTTATCATAATACCGCAAGATCAGTCAGGAAAAAAAAAATACAGAGTTAGCTCAAACTCAACCAAGTAAACCATTAAAAACCTCAAATTGAAGAATATGCTTCTTTCGATTGGCTATTTTTATACGAATCCGTTAAAAAAGAAGCTCCGAGTTCCTAACTACGGCCTCTGTTCCTATTGAGTACAGAGGAACATCTCAATTCAAAATACACAAGCAAAATCAATAGAGCAACCACCATGTAGAGCGATTATAAGATCGAAAAGAACCCTAAGAAGCACAAAAACGATCAAAGCATCGATCTTTATCACACGTACCGCTGCTATCGGACAATTCATAATCCATCGCCGTCTCTTCGAATCAAGCGCTCGCTCCAAACACGAAAGGGCCGCCGAATTCGCCTCTCCTACCCAATCGAAAGGCCAAAAAACCACACCGACCCCGAGCCGCCGGGCTTTCGCGACGACGCGCGAGGAAAGGAGGCGAATAGGGAGATTTCACGGAGGCGAATCGCTCAATCGCTCCGTCGAGCTCCACGGCGACGGCGCGCGGCCGGCGAAAACGGCGGGAACCGGAGGGGGCGGGGGCGGGGGCGACGGGAGGGGGAAAGAGGAGCGATCCGGCGCCCTGCGGGACCGTCGCGGGAATCTACCGAAGGAATTGCGCGACTCCGAGGGAACGGACGGCGAGCGAAGCGACGGGGAAGACGCCGGCGATTGGAGGTGGAGGATTTCGCGCGAGACGAGAGCCGATCGAGCGAAGGAGGAGAGAGAGAGAGAGAGAGAGGGCGTGTGTGTGTTCGTGTTGCAGCGAGTTCGAAGCTCGAGTCGAGAAGGAAACCGGACTTCAAATCACTTTTCTGGCGCCCTAATTTTTCCAGTTAATGGCTGGTTTTGATTCCGGACTTTCTGTGAGAGCGGGGAGAGAACTTGTAAATAGAATATATATATATATATATGTGAAATATTTTTCTTTTTCCCTCCCTGATTTGATTTGGAAAAGGATTTGGTTTTAATTGGTACCAGGAAATTTAATTAGGAGAAATTAGAGAATGCTTGAAATAGGCTTTGTTCTTCTTCGTTGCTGTTTATTTTATTATCGAGCTCCAATGTTCCGATTTGCATTCTCTTGTGGAATATAATAATTGCTCCATGTAAACCGATATAATTACATTTTGCATAAGCATAATCCATTAATGTAGAACCATATGCAACAGTAATTATATAATTGCAGTGTATTCGTTTACAGTTAATAAGGTCTCTTTCCTACTAATCGATTTCTTCCGATATGTTGATGTTCGGGTAATTAATATGTACAGGATATTTTAAATCACTTAAATCTTTACACTACTAAGGTATTTGTGGTATTGGGATAGAGATATGTATGAACTGCTATGGTTATTAGCAGCATCCCTATTTAGTTTATGATTTCGTTAGAACTTCCAAATTAAGAGATTACATCATACGGGCTCCTACTAATCATATGGCTTTTCATTATCTCGGCAATGATATCCTTACAAACAACCTCGCAAATAGACACTTACAAAAGTAGAAATTATCTATTCATATAATGAATTCCCACTATCACAATTAGTTGCAATGGCTCTATTTGCAATAGTCATATATGTTATTTTGGAAATTTATGATTCTTCTGCTTTGCTAATTAGTTATATGTACATATTATCATATAATATATACTAAATTATCAAAAATTAAATTTCTAATTGTGAATTAAGATATACTATGATTGAAATCGAAGTATATATGACTAGTTCAGTTTGTACCAGTGACTATAAGCATAGATTAAGTTATGATGAGCTATTTTTTTTATCTTTATTTTTTGCCTTTTCTCACTAATTCAGGAACTCACAATTTCACACAACCTAGAACAGCTTAAAGAGTACCAATTTCGTAATAAAATAAATCACATGACTGTAAGACATAATATATTCATAAATAGTTATACACATAAGCTTATTCAGCCATTTTTATATATTTCTATTAAAATTCGCCATTTGGGACACTGGTCAAACAATTAAACAAGAATTTCAATATATTAATTTTTTTGGGTGATACATGCAATCAATATTTTGAAAATTAATCATTCTCCATCTAACGTAGTGCCTTTCGCGATATTGTTTCTTTTCACGGGGATTAAAAAAATCACTCTTAAAATAATCAACTTGCCTGGTTAATTTAGTTCAATTATTTGGATTTTCTTTTCTTTTTTGATATGTACCCTTTTTAGCAAAATTTTCAGTAGTTAATAAAAGGAGGGTTTCGAGGGGTGTATATAGTAGGAAGAGTAGTGAGATGACTGGTACTGAGATGACTGGTACTAGTGCAATTGAGTTTTGATTCCTTTTACCCTCTTCCCATTTTCCACGCTTATTATTATTTCCTATGCACTCTTATAATAATAATAATATTTCATGCATCTATTTAAGGTTTATTTATTTAATTTTGATCACTTCGGTTTCTCATCTTTAACGTACTATTATTATACTGGTTTATGGATCCATCTTAATTATTTTTCCATTAATGCGTCGTTACTTTTCTTTTGTTAAATTGGTTTACACATGTAAGAATGCAAATACGTTACATATTGGACACGATTCCGCCGGAATGCAACCAATCAATAGCACGTGTCCATTTATTTAGCCAACGGTGATTATGCAGTCGAATTTAATTTCTTTGATGTAATTAAAATTTGTCCACCCGATGGCAAGATAGCAAGTTCAAAACTTATGAAGTTTGCGAGTTAATTTTTTAGGAAAGAGAGTTCTTCGCATCAATTTGCCGATATATTTGCACGAGAGCTCGTCCTTTCTTAAAATTTTGTCTCTATCCTTGTTTTGATAAATTATGTCTTGCCATATGTGGAATTCTTATTTGAGGCCAGCACATAAAAAGTCGTCAGTCACGTCTAAACTAGGACATTATAACGAGTAACATCTAACGAAAATTGCAATAATAAGTCGCCCCTCCCCTTATTCACAAAAAGATTCGACATCTACCATTTAATTCAAGGAATGATTTGTTTCGCTACTTCTTTGAAGTTCAAAGTTATGGCATCATTCTTACTATTTTTAAGAAAACAGCCTAAATTTAAGAATCAGCGAACTTCACTGAGAGAAGACAATCTTCCGACTCTTCCCAGTGAAGTCAGCATATTTGCTCATTTTCTAATTAGGAAGGCAACTCAAATTTGGGAAAATTACAAAAAAAGTCATAAATCTATTGTAATTGTGTCAATTCAATTTAATTTTTTTTTTTGTAATTTAATTATAAACTTTTTATAATTGTGTCGGTTTAGTTCATCCGGCTAAAATTGGCCGACTAGCATTGACATTGACGTCGACCATCCAGTGAAAGACATGACAATTTTTTTATTTTTTATTTTTTTTTTATTTTTATTTTTTTGATTTTTTTTCCACATTCTTCTTCTTTTGGTTGACAAGGCTGTCATGCTAGATTTGGCGAGGAGCCTCGTTGGCCACCAACGAGGTTGACCCTCACCTTAGATCTAGCGAGGCTTGGCCCCACCTAGCCATGGCAAGGGTTGAGCAATCGCCGGGCGGGGCCTCACCCGGCGGGGCCTTGCCCCGGCGATGGCGAGGCCGGCCTCGTTGACCCTCCCTCGCCTCTGGCCGGCGCTAGAGGAAGGAGAGGTGGAAAAAAAAATTTGAAAAAAAGTTAAAAAATTTCCATGTTGGGTTTCACTCGATGGTCGATGTCAACGTCAGTATTAGTTGCCCAATTTGGCTAGATAGACTAAATTGGCACAATCAGTAAAATGTTTAGGATTAAATTGGCAAAAAAATTTTAGACCGAATTCGCACAATTGTAATAGATTTATGACTTTTTGATAATTCTCCCTCAAATTCAGGCGCATAATGGAATATGTACTTTTTAAAATTGATTGCTAATATTCTTATCTAATGAGGGAACGGAAATTATATTTACTTTTCATAAAAATATTTAAAACATAAAATTTCCATCGATAATTAAATTATTTCGATTAACTTATTAATTATTATAATTTTTTTTTTTTTGGCGGAATCAAGCAAACTCAATCCACATTTTTATTTTTTGCCGAAGGGATGGAGCCACGTTTCTCGACACTAGGAAAGGAAGCCTCGGCAGAAGACCAACGTAAGGACCCCAACCGCTTTCCACCAATTAATCAATCGCCGGTCAACAACAAAGAAAAAAAAAGAAAAGAAGGAGAAGAAATGCTGTCCCATTTCCATCTCCTCCCTCTCAAGTCGCCCCTCTCCTTCTCCTCCCATCTCCGCCCCCTCTCCCTCTCCTCCCTCTCCTCCCTCGCCTCCCAATCCCGCCGCCCCCCCCCGCCGCCGCCGCTCGGTCCTCCCCCCCGGCGGCTCTCCGTCGCATGCGACGCTAGGCCGGGCGGCGTCTCCATGGAGCCCCCCTCGCCGGACCCCCCCGCCTCCGCCTCCTCCGCCGCCGGCGCCACCGTCGAGTCGGTGACGCGCGATCTGCGGGACCAGAGCTTGGGGGATAAGGACGGGAAGAGGGGATTGAGGCTCGAGGATCTGAATTGGGACCATTCCTTCGTCCGGGCGTTGCCCGGGGACCCGAGGACCGACACGTTCCCGCGAGAGGTTTGGGTCTTTGCGTCCTGCTTTCGGCGTGTTTGATTTTGGGTTGCGCACTTGGGGATGTCTGGTGATTGCGGATTGACCGATGATGATAAAGGGAATTTGAACTGGGCATGGATACGGTGAGGCGTAGGGAGGTAGGTAGTATTCTTCGGTTAGTCGTACGATCGGCGTCGGAATGTCTATTCGAATAGTTGACTAGCATTCAATTCGGAGTTCGTGTCTTGCAGACGGATATAGATCTAGAAGCAGGGAAATTTAAGGAGGATATAAGGTGATGATAGGGCGTGGGAAGTGTTTGCTTTTTGTAAGCAATATCCCTTCCCACCATAGTGATGAGTTCTCTGAAATATATGAGGGCGTAGACTGATCCAAATGCACACTACATCTCTTAAAGCAGCGCAAAAAGGAGAATGTTGAGGCTGAAATGCTGCTACTCAAGATGGTTTGATTTTGGGGATTCATTAGAACTCAGTAGCACGTGGGTACGATCTACTGGTAGGTCGAATACACCATGTGAGATGGATATTTTTGTTAGTCAAAACTCGAGTTTTCGATGGAGTAGTAGATTGAAGTGCGGCGAATTAAGTTGCTGCAAGTCAGGAGTCAGCTATTGGATGCATGGGGTTTAAAAATATCAATTTAGTTTCTCATTGCATGATTAGCAGTGAATAAATGTGTTGGCTTAGTCTTGTGAGTGTATAATCGCACTAGGAGCAGGAGAGAGCAGAGAAATTTGGCAACAGCCTTGCATTAGGACGGTGGGGTTTAAGAAATGGCTGGACGTGTATTCTGCGAAGAAAGTACTATAACTTCTCTTCAACTTTAGCTATGCACTGAAGCTTTTACATTGATTGTCCAGCTAAATAAACAAAAGTTTTCATGTACTAATATTACCATTCTAGAGTAAATGCAGTTCTGTTCAGCTGGCAGCTGATCAGTCTAGCACTGATTCTGATAGACATTGGAAAAGAACTTAGGAGTCTAATCGTCTAAGATTGGCTTTAAGCCATTCCTTGCTTTGCAATGTCCACCTAAAACAAGCAAGAAGTATTGAAAAGCTGCCCCAAACAAGCTATAAATCTTTGTTTTCCATCACCCAGGCAATTTTTTGTGAATATGAACATTGAAGTATTAGTACTAACAGCCTGTTTGATAATTTCAATACACATTCAAAATTAATATCTTCAGCAATTAATAAATTTAAACGTGTTTGATAACCATAAATAGTTTTGACTTTAAAGATGCAATTAAATAAAAAATTCACTTAATTCACTAAGTAAGGAGGGCTTACCTATTCAATAGAAAAGGCAATGGAATAGGAAAGGAAATCTCCTATTACATTGTAACGGTTTAAAACCTATTAAGAATGTTCACCTAGGAAACACAGACACTTTTCGGAGCCTCCATGTTGGTGTCAAACAACTTGACATCTATCTGACACGCTGTCAACAGGCGTCGTACATTTCACATGCGGTCACGACACTGGAGTTTGGAATTTTGATACATGATTTCGACATGCACGGGGTCAATTTTAAAAATTTTCAATAATTTAGGGGTCAAAATGTAAATATAAAAAATATAAAACTAAAAAAAAAAAGGGAGAAAGGAAACCCTATCTTTTGATGGAGAAATGTGGATTTTTTTGACTTATTGTTAAATGTTAAATTTAATAGTGGAATGTGGATTGTTTTCTTTTCTCCTAGTTTTATGGATTATTGGAATGGAATATAGTTGAATTTGTCAAATTGAAATAATGAATAATATTAACAAATGGTGGATTAATGTTTTTAGCTTAAATTCATTATGGGTTCTTTTTTCTTATTTATTTATTTGTGGATTTGAATCGAATTAATTTGATTGAAATAATCATGAAAATGATAATTTGTCTATATAAAAATTTATTCTTATTATATAACGTGTTGGAATTCTCTATTTTTGAAAAATGACGTATTGGCGTGTCATGTCGTGTCGCGTTTAGCATGTCGGTGTTAGTGTTACTTAGATGTTCACAATTCCATATTTATTTAGCTATTATCACACACTGTTTTCATTCTCAGCACTTAAAGTGACCACAAATTAAAATCCAATCCTTAGATTTTCAGCACTCAACTTTCCGTTTTACCAAACATGCCCGAGGGGTGCACGAGAGAGAGAGAGAGAGAGAGAGAGAGAGATGACGTATTGGTGTATCATGTTGTGTCATTTCGCGTGCCACGTGTCGGTATCGGTGCTACTTAGATGTTTACAATTCCATATTTACTTAGCTATTATCACACAATGTTTTCATTTTCAGTACTAAAGTGGCCACAAATTAAAATCCAATCCTTTGATTTTCAGCACTTAACTTTCAGTTTTACCAAACATGCTCCCACGTGAGGATTTTTCGTGTTTGCTAATTCCCTATTGCTGGCCCTTTAGCATCATCTTTTTCTCATTGTAAATGCAGGTATTGCATGCTTGCTATACAAAAGTATCTCCTTCGGCTGAAGTAGAAAATCCTCAACTTGTTGCGTGGTCAGACTTAGTTGCTGAAGCACTTGATTTGGATCCTGAGGAGTGAGTTTTGCCCCTCTTGCACTTTTTTGTTGTCACATCTGAACTTATGTTATGGATTAAACAAGATCAAGAAATCTCTCTGCCTGTAAAGAAAAGTTTTCCCTAGAATTAAGAACAGAAGTTTAAAATTCTGATAATGTCTCTGGTATGCGCTGTTTCTTCATCACCCAACATGTTTTAAGCAGCATACTTTTATTTTTCAATGGGATAAATTCACTGTTATTCTGTTGAGAGCTTGATTTTGGCTTTGTCTTCATTTTTTCATTCTTGGAAGTTGAAAGTGTTTCTTGCATCAGACTGAGTCTCTCTAGTCATTGGGCTAATTGAGTTATTTATGGTTTCAGATTTCAAAGACCAGACTTTCCACTTTTATTCTCTGGTGCAGCCCCTTTGGTGGGAGCGTAAGTGCCGTTAAAATTTTTTGATCGCTTATCCCAACTTCAGTTAGGTCATTTGTTAGTTATATTCTGCTCATTCAGCCTATCTTATCTTTTCTTTGCTGCAGTTTACCTTATGCTCAGTGTTATGGAGGCCATCAATTTGGCACGTGGGCAGGTCAGTTGGGTGATGGTAGAGCAATAACTCTTGGCGAGATTGTTAATTCAAGATCGGAAAGGTGGGAGCTGCAGCTGAAAGGTGCTGGCAAGACCCCTTACAGTCGGTTTGCTGATGGACTTGCAGTTTTGCGTAGCAGCATCAGAGAGTTCCTTTGCAGTGAAGCAATGCACAGTCTGGGAATACCAACCACTCGTGCACTGTGTCTCGTAACAACTGGGAAATTAGTTGCTCGGGACATGTTTTATGAGTACGTTCATCTTGAACTTCCATTATGTAGATGTTTTACCATTTATGCCATTTGATAGTGAAAATAGGAAGCAGTGTTCATTGCTATTGTGATGCATCAGTAAAATCGAATGAATTTGGATGTTGTGGGACTGAGGATGAAGCTGACATTTCATTTATTTGATCGAGTACCTCTGTGCTCTTGTTCATGTTTATCTTTTAATTGCATGTGAGAAATGTCATGGACATTTTTGCTCATTGTTAATTCGGCTATTGTAATCATCCAATCTAATGCCTGATCAAATTTCCCTCTGAAATAGAGTTGGGGTGTAGAATTGGTAAAGCGTTTTATATAGGGTAGTGAATCCACATGCAGGAAAAAAAATTGAGGTGAATTTGTTTGTTTTTCTGAAGTGTGACAGGATTTTAACTTTCGTGCATCAGTTAATCTGAATGAGTTTGCATGTTGGGACACTGAGGTTGACAAATGAGGTGACAGCTCATTCATTTGATTGAGTATCTCTGTGCACTTATTCATGCTTGTCTTGGAATTGCATGTGAGAATTGCATGTGAGAAATGTCATTAAATTTTGCTCATCGTTAATTTGGCTAATGTAATCATCCAATCTAATGCCTGATTTTTATTCCCTCTGAAATAGAGTTGGAAGTGTAAAATTGGTGAAGTGTTTTGTAATAGCATATGCATATGCAGGAATATAGTTTAGATGAATTTGTTGGTTTTCCTGGAATTCAGTAAGACCGGATTTTAACTTTCTTGATTCTCACACCAGTGGAAATCCCAAGGATGAACCTGGTGCAATTGTTTGCAGAGTTGCTCCATCCTTCTTGCGATTTGGTTCTTATCAAATACATGCTTCAAGAGGAAAAGAGGACCTTGGCATTGTTTGTGCTTTGGCTGACTATGCTATAAGACATCACTTCCCACATTTAGAGAACATGAGTCGCAGTGAAAGCTTGTCTTTCAGCACAGGCAATGATGATCAGACAGTTGTGGATCTGACCTCAAACAAATATGCAGGTAGTTCATTTTGGAGAACTCCGTTCAGTTGCTATATCATAACCATATGGTATTCTGCTATGCATGATGAGTGACTTATGTTTCTTTTCTTTCTTTAAGTGATAAAGGTGCTATGAGTACTTTAACTGATTTGTGAAGTACGAATGATGTTCATGCTGTATAAGCTGGCAGGTCCTTTTGTCCTTATTGATTTATATTATAGTTTCTGCCTAACTATCCTCTGCAATTCCCAATCAATATGGATCAATTTAAAAAAAATGAATTGAAGAGCTTATCTTGATGGGATCAATCTTGTTGATATTGCATCTTACTCTAATAGAAGAGGGGCGTGATTTATAGAGTTTCTGAATTTCTATTTGCTACCTGGATCCTTGATTATCTCATTATCTGGAGTCTCTTGCTGCTGATGCGATAAGGGTTTTGGTTTGTGTCATGTTAATGATGAAATGTGATAAGTGGTTGGCCCTTGAAGAGCAGCTTTCAATTTGCATGGGAGTCTCTTTTTAAAAACTAAGTTGATGTCAAGGGGAATGCAATCAATTTTTTTGTCACAGGACTCGTGAGATTGGGATTTGAATCCTTTGTTTATTTTAGAGTTGTAGAGTATGTTAAAAATTGCCTTTTCTGGTGATGGTGCTTAAATCGCCATAACATGCAGCCTTAATGCTTCTTTACACGACTTACTGATCTATAGACAAAGGTTATCAGAATTTATGGCTAATATCTCTTTTCATCTGAATTGCCAATGATGTCAGCTTGGGCAGTGGACATCGCTGAACGTACTGCTTCCCTGGTCGCGAGATGGCAGGGTGTTGGTTTCACTCATGGTGTACTGAACACAGACAACATGAGCATTTTGGGGCTTACCATTGATTATGGTCCCTTTGGATTTCTGGATGCATTTGATCCAAGTTACACACCCAATACCACAGATCTTCCAGGGCGAAGATACTGCTTTGCAAATCAGCCTGATATTGGTTTATGGAATATTGCGCAGTTTGTCTCATCTCTTTCATCTGCTGAGCTGATTAATGACAAGGAGGCAAACTACGCCATGGAAAGGTATACCTCAGTCTTCGCTTTTCTTTCTTTGAAGAATATAATATGTCTACTTGCTGTTCATTCTAGACAATTTGTTGTACTGCAGATATGGGACGAAATTTATGGATGAATATCAAGGCATAATGACTAGAAAACTTGGCCTGCCCAAGTACAATAAACAGTTAATTAGCAAACTTCTTAGTAATATGGCTGTTGATAAAGTTGATTACACAAATTTCTTTCGGGCACTTTCAAATATCAAAGCCGATCTTAGCATTCCAGAGGATGAGTTACTGGTTCCACTGAAGGCTGTTCTACTTGATATCGGGAAGGAGCGGAAGGAGGCATGGATCAGCTGGGTGAAAATCTACATACAGGAGGTAGAATGATATATTGACTTTTCCCTCATAGTTTCCATATAGTAAAGATGACTTGTCCAGGGTGCTGTCATCTGCTCATTTTGGATGTAGCATAAATGTGCCATTTCATCTGAGCTAGTATTGGTCTTGCTTTTGACTGAAGTGTATTGGCAGACTCCTTATGTGCGATTAATGGACATACAATAGAATGAAGTTGCTTCCTTACAAGGAGGCATAGCTTTCTAAACTACTAAGAACAGGAGTACTAGTCAGAGTGAACTTCAAGAATCAAGACCTATATCTGCAATATAGTGCATCTGCAATTCTCTTGATTTGTTATTGAACTGCAAGTTCTGCCTGTATAATTACGGCATTGGATCTTTCCCAGTCTGATACATGGAGAGGATCTCTTATTTAAAGTCAGCATCATTGATAAAGCATATAATTGATGGGGAACTACTGGGCACTATATACTGAGAACTAGCCATTCCAGCATCATAATTTTCTTCTGTAGGCACCTGCTTTTTCCCTCATGAATATCTGCACTTCATTTAGCTTTTCTTATCTTGTTACACTAGTATATGTTCCACGCACTTTTTGTTGGTGAATTAACATTCATGTGTTTGCCACCAGCTGGTCAATAGTGAGGTGTCCGATGAAGAGAGAAAGGCTGCTATGAATTCAGTGAACCCCAAGTATGTCCTCCGGAACTATCTTTGCCAGAGTGCAATCGATGCAGCTGAACAGGGTGATTTTGGAGAGGTCCGGAGGGTGCTTAAGCTGATGCAGAGACCCTATGATGACCAGCCGGGCATGGAGAAATATGCTCGCCTTCCCCCAGCTTGGGCATATCGGCCTGGCGTTTGCATGCTCTCTTGTTCTTCATGAGTCTGTGCTGTTTCGTCACGATATATTCGAGTACCAGATGCTCTAGTATTTCCCGTTGTATATAGTACAGTCGAGTCAGATTTGTTTTTACAGCTGGAGGAAGTATGTGCCATAGCCATTCCCTGGTTTTCCGTTTGTAGGGGATCGGGGTTGGTTTATATTGTCGGAGAGATCTCCTTGTTATTCATTTCTTTTCTGTCGTATCAGTCTTTGCCACGACTACGAAAATTCTGTCTACAGAATTGCTGGATAATAGAAAGTGTACCCAACCTTGGCCTCTTGTATTTTTGGCGGCCTGAAAATTGAAACGGAGCTGTTGTGAAAGATTTTACCATGTGGTGCATAATGACTTAACTCTGTTTAAATGAGAAATTTTACAGTTGCCAATTTTTGGTTACGACGGTCTACCTATCCCTCAGCCGTAGATGGATTGTAGCGAGAGAATAGCGAAAGCGTTCTGGCAAAGATAAGAGGGGGAAATATTGAATGGATCGTTGTCAGGATAGAAGCTCGTGTACAATTCAACTCGTTTTGTTGAAAAGAATTCTCGTGAAAATGTTTTCGAAACTTTTCCACGTTTGAAACCACCGAAATGGTATTTGGTATATATATAGAGTGAAGCGGAGGACGGTTTTGGCAATTACCCAAAAGCTAGAAGGTCCGGTTACTGATTTCTCCATGTTACTTTCGACTTGGAAAGATTTGTTACTGTTGGGTCCCAAGAGAAAATTTTCATCTCAGTTTCAATCCCATTGCGGATCCCGTTACTCTCGAGCTAGATTTGCTGGAGGATAGGAGTGTCAAAATTGAACCGAAAATTATCCATTTTCTTGATATAATAATTTACATAGTCTCCGTTTTATCACTTATCAGAAAAACGATACCGAAAAATAATGGGGCACCCAAACGGTTCGGATTTCCGGCAAACGCCCGGTTGGAAGGTCAATCTGTGTTGATACTTGAGACAAAATTCACTCTCCTCATCCACAAAAACTAAACTGATCTCCTCGTAAGGCAAATCTAAAGCGCAAATGGGCACGCCTCATGGGTCAACTTGAAGAACCATTCTTGTGCTCTTGAGCTCTCATCTTCGCTTCACCGTTCGGCTCTCTCTCTCAGTCTGAAGGGAACTTGCCGTCCTGGGTGATTGGATACCCAACAAGTAAAACACTGCCCCCTTTCTTCTCTCTTTCGAATAATTGTTATCTGCCTCGTTTAGGGTTTCACAAAGTGCGAATGGTATGTACGACGGTAGATTTGGGAGATTGAGCTCTATATGTTGATGGGTCACAAAACTTGTTCGATGAAATGCCTCAACGAGCCTGTTTATCTTGTCTTTCCCTGCTCGAGTGAGGAAATGAGATTCTTAGCCAAAATGAGGAAACATGGAAAAGAGAGATAAAAAGGGTTGAGAATGTACTACGGGAGCTGAAGTGACATGTCAAAATGGCCAATAAGCTTGGCTCGTGAATTATGATGAGCAGAGCTGGGATGTTTAGGACGGTGGGCACAGGATGATGGGCGGTGGAATTAGCTCAAAGTATGCTCTTTTACTGCAGTTTGACTCGAAAGCTCCATGCCCATCTCTGACATCAAGCTGGGTCTTTCTTAGTTGATTAACTCTGGCTGAAAGCTTCTCAAAAACCTTGGCATAGTCAGAGCTTAACTGGACCTAAGTTGATAGTTGCCTGTAATAGATTAACGTGGTGCATTGAGTTTGTGTTGAGGGTGTATTTGAAATTCGAAATACAATGATAATGATCGCTGTGGATTTGATGAAATGTGATCTCCTTATGGCGATATCTATATTTTGAATTCAAATTCAAATTTACGCCTCGGTTGGGTTTATATGTTTACTTTCCCCCTCATAGAGTACAAATTAGGAAATTCTTGGAAGTATTTTGCTCTTGCTTTGTCACAATGTCAGCTTAGAAATGAAAGATGATGTGGTCAAATTAATGGGGCCATATGGTTAGCAGCGTCTCGAGGGCTTAATATACTGGAGTCAATTTAAACTTTCTAATAATATGATAAAGCATGGCATATACATGACAACTGTAGTTTTGCACTAATTCCGTCAAGGCAATTGACATACTTGTTGGACCTTTCCTGCAACTGTTAGATAAAGAGAAGTGAGTTTCAATCATTCATTCATTTTGGTTTCGGGATGAGTGCGCTTCCATTCTTTGTTCTAGTTTATGGACAATTGACAATTTGGACCATTTGGTCCTGCATGGTAATTGAACTGATGCCATTTGTTGGTTGTGCGCAAGGATCTAAGTTCTCTTATTTCTTTTTCTAGGGATGAAATCAGCGAGAATCATTGAGGTCTGTAGAATGGGCATCGTCAACTACTTGGATGCACTCAAGCTCCAAGAAAGACTAATTGCTGCTAGAAAGAGTCATAAAATTCCAGACACATTATTATCTTTGCAACATCCTCCCACTTATACCCTTGGGAAAAGAAGGACGGATCATAATTTGCTAGTCCCTGAGTCAGACCTTGGAAAGATGGGAGCTAAACTTTACTACACTCAAAGAGGCGGAGACGTTACATTTCATGGTCCGCATCAAGCCATCTTGTACCCCATCATTTCTCTCCGTGATATTGGTCTTGGTGCTCGGAAATATGTGGAAAAACTTGAGTTGACTATGATTGAATTAGCATCTCTGTATGGCGTGAGGGCTTGCCCAGGAAAATCAGGTGAGACTGGGGTTTGGGTTAGTGATAGAAAGATTGGTGCCATTGGGGTTCGTATATCAAACGGAATCACCTCTCATGGGCTGGCATTCAACATTAATCCTGATTTGAACTACTTTAAGCATATTGTCCCTTGTGGCATTGAGGATAAAGATGTCACGTCATTAAAGAGGGAGACTGACATGGTGCTTCCCACAGAAGAAGCGATTGAGGATCAGCTAATTTCTTGTTTTGTGACCCAATTTGGGTATACTAGCATTGTATGGAAGGACGAAGAATCTTTATTATGTGGTGATGAGGGGGATACTAGATGAAGGGTCATAAAAACCCTTTCGATTCATGTAAACTAACAACCTTATACCAACGAGACAGAATTTCCATTGATTTATTCCCAGGAAAAAAGAGTATGATTCTTTTGATTCATCATGAAATAGGTGCTGTTGCTGGTGGATATAGTTACATTTGAGGTACCTTTTTTCTACTAATTTGTCGTGCCTGATGTTCTTTTGGTTTGTCTATTTAGAATGGAAACTGATTAGCTCTTCAACAAGAATTTCAGCAGCAATTATCTGTATCGACCCTGCATTCTCTGTATTGTTGTTTTCATGAGAATAACTCAGCTATTAGCAAATTGCATTTTTCTATACATGAAGTGGCTAGCATATGATCCTGGACAAAGGGCTGACAAACCATGGTTTCCATGCTAAGAAGCTCTTTTCGCCAACTACATCGTACCCTACCCCTAGATTATCCTATTCTTTCTCCTTGCTCTGTCTCACCGGCCTGCCGGCCCATGAATTCTTCAGATCGGCCGTCTCTCCATTGTGGGACGTCTTGGCCAAAGCTACACCTAAACCTACTTTCGTTTCTGACAAAATCAACCAAGCCTAATCGGTCACGACATCTTTTTGATATTGATTGAATTTGAGGGACTTTCACTGACTGAATCCATCCATAAACCTAGATCCCAGTCGGATCCGATCCGATCCCAATCCCAGCAGTCAAACTCCTTCCTGACCCGGCTCACCTCCAGCTGGCTAGTTTGAAAGTGTTTACTTTACAGGGGTAATCTAGTAGCAGTACCGGTCCCGATGGTGATGTCTTCTATTATGTGATCAGAGTAGCATGATGCTTGCAGTTACAAGTTTTTCTTACATCTTCGGTTAACCAAAATATGCAAATGGTCCTAATTTGCACCACTATCCTTCAAAAGTTTCCGGCCGTAAGAAACTTTTCTGCTCCTTTCGTGTAGATTGAATATTTCCCAGCAGCCACCGAATAATTCACAATGGCTGTTAAAATCCAACTCCAGGAGGTTGCCTGGTTGATAGTGTCATTCTTTACAACCTTTTTAACAAATGCACACGAAGAACTTCTGAATGCTGATCAAACTTAAGCGATCACATTAGGGTTGTGAATATTTGGAAACATCAGCACAAATATGGTGATTGTCCAATATTATTCCCTCAACAAAGTAACTGTGGTGGTGGGGCTGCAGGAATATCTTCTTTTTGGATGTTGGACAGCTGAAGCCCATGTCTGAACGCAAGGTAACAAGCAGGTTTAAAGCGCATAAATGAGTAGAAAGAGACACGGTAATGGCTGACAAGCCAGCTAAGTGGAAAGGATAAAGATCATTCAGGGGAAGCTCGCAAGAAGAGGGATACCCACAGAGAATAGGCAAAAAGAAGTGAGGCAAATTGACAGACTTGGACAGAAGTGTGAAAATGGTCAAAGTAGAGGGGCTAGATTTCTGGCTTTTAAGTTGAGAAGCAGGCTCAACCAGCTAGATTTAGCTGCCATCTTGACTTAAGAGGACTGAATACAGAGAGGATAGAAAATAAAGCCACTGGCTTGGCCTCATCATGTGATCAGTCACATGAGAAAAGTAGCTTAACCATTTAAATTGGTCAGACATGTCAGAGAAATATTGTAATTAAAGGATGGGAATTATACTGGTCAAATAAGAAGTCACATGATTGCCTGAATATTATAACCCTTGATATTAGGCTTGTAAATCCGAATGCTCAATTTTCTTTAGTCGCAGATATTGATATGCACTTGATTCCTGATTTCATGTGGTTTCTTGAGTCCATTTACTTATATTCTGTTCCTCTTCATCCTCAATACTTATCTTTTCAATAATACGTGGAAGCTTTGATTAAGGAAAAAATCATTCCAGCCTTTGACCATCGAAAAGATCCTTTCACATTTTTATAAATTCAAAAAAAGTGGAAGGATTGGATCTATATAACACTCCTTCTCAAGCTTGAAGACATACTACCATAATAACTTCTGCGACATTTAGCTTTCATCTTCTGAACCACCTATTGTCTCTCTGACCACATTGCCATGGGAAGTAGCCGCAGATCTTTCGTTGCTGTGTTTTTGTCAATTCTTGCACTTTGCGTGATGTGCTCTCTGGTAGTAATACTTCACCAAGAGGCTGAAGATTTCCCAACGTTACACACAAAAGTGCCCAGGAGGATGCTGCTGTCGTCCACGATATTGTACATGAGTTTAAGCAAGACGGCTAACGGGAAGAGAGATCCTCAGAAGTTGGTGAAGGCTAATCTGAGGACAGCGCCAGCCAGCAAATCGAACCCGAGCCAGAACAACAAACCTCAGCACGGAAAGAGGAATAATTGAAGTCCCAAATAAACTTTCAGCATTTTTTCGTAGTAGTAGGGAAAATGGTAATGATAGGCCACGGTGCCATTTCTCGCATTCTTTCTTGTCCAAAGTCAAGTGATTCTTATGATTCTTCTGTAGTCAAAACTCGGAATTTAGCAGGTAACAAGGAGAAGTCTACTCACAGATTGCATAGAGTTTATCCTAGGCAGCCAGAGTAGAAATTTGCTTCGGAATTATTCTCCCAATTTCATTTTCTCTCTGATACAAAATGCAAGCTAATCAAGTGCCCTCAAGGGCGTCATTAGTGCATATGCTTCCTTCTAGTCTCTCCATCTGCATGTGCATTCATGTGATTGAGAGAACCCAGATCAGTGAGTATAATTCTCTTTCGACGCTTGCGTACATTCTCAGCCAACCTTTTTGTGATTGAAGACAAATCTCTTGAAGCTTCAGAGAGGTTGAATGAATGGGGTTCTAGGTACAGTTGTCAATATATGACGAAAATGAATAAAATTGCAAATCGCAATTGTCGTAGGCATAGGCAAGACCACTTTAGAAAGTGTCTCCAATCGTTTGGTAAGTGGAAGGAGCTATTGAATGCATTTTGCCGGACACAATTGGGATTAAGATGCTCCACAGTTCCCGGATCAACGCACTGATTCTTGGGTCCGTGAGTCTATTTCTCGCCACGCCTCGTGAGTTCTTGTGGCCCCAACATCCCCATGATAGCTGGGGTGACTGTTTTGAACCAGTCACAGGATTCGTCGTTCCGGGACTGCTTTCTCATAGTCATTCCATTCTTTGAACCAGTCAGAGGATTCGTCGTTCTGGGACCGCTTTCTCACGGTCATTCCATTCACCCCCCCGTAGAAATCCTCTTGCATCAACTACTGTTTAAAGAGGGAAAAGAAGAAGAAACCAACTCAAATTTTAATCACGCTTCGGTAGTTAGTATCAAGCACAGAGAAAATCAGACGAAATATAGCCAGAGATGGATGGAGCAGGGCGGTGGCGGCAGCCTCCCTGGCCATTAGATGTGCTCTGAACTTAGCCTGCGAAACTTATGGACACCAGATAATAAGACATAACAAAAAGTTTAGGCACTACTTTCCATCTCGCTCCTCCCGATTTAAATACTGAATTGGCCGCTGAGAATAGCGTACATCCTACCCATTAAAGTGAACATGTCCGGGCTTACAGTGGTACATTTTAATTTCCCTTCATTTACTTCTGCGTTCATATCGAAACATTTGCAATGGATGTGAACGGGGCATCTCCCTCCATTTATGAAACTTCCACCAAAGCACAGAAACAAATGAGGGCCCGGTAGTTTTCAGCAATTGATCGAACTTTCCATCACATTTCACTCTTAAAAATTCCGTTTTCCATGATGGACTTTTACTAAAAAATGAGAAGCTGTACGGATAATTCTCTGCTCTTCTTGAGTGGCCCTAACTTCGCCAAATAGCCCGTACAACGCGTCTTCTTCGAAGATTTTTCCAAGTTGGACGAATTCGCATCTCAGGACACGCTCCTACTGAATATATCTGCAATTCATACCAAATAGCCCGTCCATCAAAGTCGTTGCTGAGACTTCAAACGTGGGTCCTTTTCGTTTCCGTCTTATCATGCTCATTTTCCAAGGTTAGAACCTTGCTTTGTGTCCACGTCATGGAAATTAGCACAAGCCGGGGCGTTTATTATTCAACTCATTGACGCCGAAAGATTCTTGGGGCGACCTGGGAGTCACTTGCCCCGTAATCGTCCAATCGTGGTGGAATGGGATGTCGCCGTGGCCGGAGGGAATTAGTCGGGTGCTTCATTCAACATCACACAAAAATTCTATAATTCGACCCGATGAAGGAACCACAAAATTCCGTATGAAATTAGTACATTGATCAAGTACGGTGCGCATACTGATCAAGGACGTGTGCACCAGAATTGCAACCTTAATCGGTACCTTCACCGACCAAAAAAAAGAATCGGTATCTTCACCCGTATATTCCGCACAATAAGACTACCAGCAGAATTTTCAGCCAATAGCTCGAGCCGTATTGACCAAAAAGAAGATGAAAAGTCTTCAGTGGAGTCTCCTTAAATGCCCGCCCAAAAATGCAGCACAGTTAGTTAGGTGTATGCAGCAATTGCCGATCTCATCAGTCATCACATCCCTTGGCTGATTCACAAAGACTTCGTTGACCTCAAAACTCCATAGCCACAACCTTCTTCCTCTCTTCTGGCTAAGTTCAATCAAACTCATTCTTGAGTCGAAGAATTTCATGTTTGATAACTAAATGAATCCTCCATCGATGTCCCCTGTTTCGATTCATCATACCCTCTTTTTCTTGCTGTTTCTAATTCCACGTCCTTCTCTAGCCCAAGAGAACATACCAGTTGGATCTTCTCTAACCGCCACGAATGGCAACTCTTCTTCATGGCTCTCTCCTTCTGGAGACTTTGCATTCGGCTTTCACTCCTTATCCGACGGCGACACCAAGAAAAACCAGCTCTTCTTGCTTGCCATCTGGTACAACAAGATACCTTCTAAAACAATCGTCTGGTTCGCAAATGAAGACCGTCCTGCCCCCGAAAATTCGAAGCTAACACTTGATTCTGATTCGGGTCTCGTCCTCACCAATCCACAGGGTGGAGAGCTGTGGAAACCTGACACCGTCATCGGCACCGTCTCACACGCTGTGCTCAATGATACAGGCAATTTCATGATCCTGGACTCCAGTTCAGATGTTAAATGGCAGAGCTTCGACAATCCTTGCGACACGTTGCTTCCGTCGCAAGTGCTCGGAAAGGGCAAAAGTCTCTCCTCCCGTCAATCGGAGGAGAGCTTTTCCAGGGGGAGATTCCAACTTCGGATGCGCGAGAGTGGAGACCTCGTGCTTAACACTATCAACCTGCCTTCCGACTATGCCAACGAGGCTTATTACAGCACCGGGACAGACGGCAGCTCTAATGCGTCCACCGCGGGGAAAGAACTCGTGTTCAGCAACTCAGGTTCCCTGTTCGTCTCGAGAGCAAACGGCGAGAGGTTACTCCTCTCGCAGGGGGGCATATCTCCCGCGTCTGATTCTTATCACAGAGTCACCCTGAACTTTGATGGGGTCCTTACTCAGTATGTGCACCCCAAGAATTCTGGTTCCAGCGGAAGCTGGGCAACGCTATGGTCGCAACCTGATGACATATGTGCCAAAGTTCAGGTACGTGATGGAATCGGCGTTTGTGGGTACAACAGCATTTGCACTATGGGTGAGAATAATAGGCCAAAATGCGACTGCCCAGAAAAATTCACCTTGCTCGATCCCAGTGATAAGTATGGCAGTTGCAGGCCTAATTTCACGCAGAGCTGTGCGGACGATCAGGAAAGGACGAAGCTTGGTCCGATGGAGGACCTGTACGGGTTCGAAGAACTCATGAACACAGATTGGCCAACCTCCGATTATGCACTATTGCAGCCTTTCGGTGAAGAAGAGTGCCGGAACTCATGCTTGCATGACTGCATGTGCGCGGTGGCGGTTTGGAGGGGCGGCCAGAGTTGCTGGAAGAAGAAGCTTCCGCTCTCCAATGGGAAAATTAACCCTACCCTCAATGGGAAGGCCATGATCAAAGTCCCGAAGCGAGACTTTCGTCCTACTTACTTCCCGCTCCCGGAGCCGAAGGCAAGGGATAAAGAGCCAAAATCTTTGGTTTTGGTAGGATCAGTGCTTTTGGGATCTTCTGTTTTTGTGAATTTTGTACTATTCGGCGCTTGCATGGTGTTTTTCCTAATCTACCGCAAGCAACTCAAGAAAGTATCCACGAAAGGGAATGTGGTGGAGACGAATTTGCGCCATTTCACTTATCAGGAGCTCTTCCGAGCCACGGATGGGTTCAAGGAAGAGCTAGGGAGGGGAGCTTTCGGGATTGTTTACAAAGGGGTGATTTCAAACAATGTAGCGGTGGCTGTGAAAAAGCTGAGTAGCATGATGCAGGACAAGGAGAAGGAGTTCAGAACCGAAGTGAATGTGATCGGTCAGACCCATCACAAGAATCTGGTCAGATTGCACGGCTTCTGTGATGAAGGGCAAGAAAGACTGCTGGTTTATGAGTTCTTGAGCAACGGCTCGCTGTCAGACCTTCTCTTTGCAGGAGATCCAAGGTTGAAAACCCCCTGGAATCTGAGATGCCAGATCGCTTTGGGAGTTGCCAGGGGACTAATGTACTTGCACGATGAGTGCCCGACGCAGATCATCCACTGCGACATAAAGCCGCAGAACATCCTCCTCGACAACAATTGTGTCGCTAAGATCTCCGATTTTGGGATGGCCAAGCTCCTGATGATGAACCAGAGCTACACGAAGACGAACGTCCGAGGGACGAGAGGGTATGTTGCTCCCGAGTGGTTCAGGAACTTGCCCATCACCGTGAAAGTGGATGTGTACAGTTTCGGAGTCCTGCTTCTCGAGATAATCTCTTGTAGGAGTTGCTTGGCAAGCGAATCAAGTGGGGAAGAAAGAGAGATAGACGCCTTGACCGATTGGGCTTATGATCGCTTCATGGAGGGAAGGTTGGATGCACTAGTGGAAGGCGACGCACAGGCTCTACGAGACACAGAGAAGCTGAAGAATCTGGTCATGGTCGCATTCTGGTGTATTCAAGAGGAACCCTCTTTGAGGCCGACGATGAGGAAGGTGACGCAGATGCTAGAAGGCGCGGTTGGAGTGCCTGATCCTCCATGTCCATTCCCTTTCAGTAGCTGCAACACTACGATCGTTCCATAAAGTCATGTTGGTTTCCGTTTTCATACATAGGGGCTGAACTCTGTGTTCATTACATGTTAGTACTCTTATCGTGCTATAATAAGCGTGTTATTTACTATTTTGTTGATTCAAGTTTAGCACGCCAATTATAAGAATCTTGACCAGCCTGAATATATCTGTACGAGATTTTCTTCCTTCGTTGGCGGTGAGTAGACAGATCTGCACCAGCGAAGGCAGATCAATTTCTCGATGCAATGGGTTTTAGATGTGAAAAATTACAAACAATTCAAGCAATTCTAATTCTTGAAACACTCTAAACTATTTTGTGACCTATATCTCGTATGGAGCACCGCTATTCTCCAGCTCTCCCATCAGTCACCAATCAGTCATAACCTTTTTGCCAGAGCCAAAGGTACTGAGACATTCATATGCTAGAATAGAAGCTACCATAAGCTTTTCGATTTTTAGTTTCTTTTGCTTTTCCAAGTTCTACTGTATTTTGCATGCGTTGTTGAATGCGTTGTTGAATGACGGCTAGGACGGAATTAGTACGTGCAAATGCATAGCCAATGCATATGAGCAGAGTGACTGGTTCATGTGGTTCCTGAAACTCTAAGATGCATAAAACACGATCTGCTGTATGTGCAAAATAGCCATTGTCATGTTCCTCTTCTTCAGGTAATAACTCGCCGACTAATGAGATAATATAGGTACGTTCCTGAAGTCATGTTGAGCCTGCAGGGCATATCGGACGACATTTTAGACATTTGTTGCAACTTTCTCCAATTGAATTTCTGTGCATCTGTGCTTAATGCAGATTATTTACAGAAAGTCCATGGTGATTTGTGGAAATAGCAGTGATTCTAATATCCTGGTCATATAGGATGTCACTGACATGCAATCTTAAGGCGTGGCTCTCATGTGGAAGAAAAGAAAAGCAGCAAAATGAACATCATACCTTTCTATTCCATTCTGCTCTGCTTAGGCCTTTTCTTTAATAGAAAACGGTATGATACTCCGAGCTTTCTTTCCTGAGTGTAAACAGTCCGTGCATCCAACAATCAAAGGGTAATACTCCACAGAGAACGTATAGATGTACAGAAACTACTTTTCTTTTCGATGGTGTCATAAGTAACTATCGAGTTTTGTTTTTGTTCCAAGTTTTTCGTTGCCCGTCCCAATTCCTGATGTGCACTGTTAGGAGATATCTCCAATTGTGACCCACAGAGATGGTCTGACCAACAGCTGGTTCATCACGTTGGGGAGAGTAGCTTTCCAGTAATTGCTGATCACTACGAAATTTCCAAGTCAAAGATTTTTGTCTTCTAAGTCATGGAATTAGGTAAACTTCCCCGGTCCTTCTATTCGACTAATCAACGCTAGAAAATCAAGAAAAAATGAACTCATCAATGTTAGACAATTCAAAGTACGGATCAAATTGACCAAGAAATCAATGCGTGGCCTGATAACTGCATTCATAATCAGGACCACTTACTGTTTCAATGCAATGGCCTGGCTTATCGGTAAGATGCTTGAGTGACACATAATTTTGGTTCTGCAGTCCAGACGATTGCCTAGCCTTTTTGAATTGGCGCACCGAGCGCTGTATGCTCTAAAGCCTCTCTCTGTCACTACACACGCCCATGCCCTTTTCTATATCAGAAAAAAATGACTCCGCTTAATGCTCTCCCAATGCTGCCGGAGACTAGAGCGATGTATATAGTCTTGGTTCCACGGTCCAATCTCAGTTCTTAAGATTCTTCAGAAGTTGAAACTCATAAAATGTAACATGCGACATGCAGAGTAGCTTGAACGGAGTAGCCGTCGAAATCGATTAGTCTAAGTTTTTGCAGACTTTGTCACCCATACAATCAAATCTTCTGGTTTCCATGAGCAGAGTGGCCGGAACTTTGAAAATAATTCCGCCTTCTAGATGATTGATAATCAATCAAGGTCTCGCGTGCCATTAAGATCTGCTGGTTAATTAGTTTAGATTTTTCTATAAAATCGATGATAAATCAACTTGTTCATTTAGGAATGCATGCCATATAACTAGCTATTATAAATGTTAAGATGATATAAATTGTTAGGGGATATTTTTATCTAGATTACGTACTTATGTAATGAGCTTTTGTGCACCAGTAATTTAAGCGCTCCGCTTGTATAAGCAGTTCCTAATTATATCAAGCTTTCCCAATAATATCATGCTACTTTCCATTAGGCAATTTAAAGTATGATGGTTATATATATTTTGTAGTCCTGTTCATCTTGATACTTTCAAGTCTTTATGAACTTCCTATTCTTCTAGGCTTGTTCATCTTTTCTTTTACATAGGTCCTTGATGCAGATTTGAGTATTTCCAGAAATATAGAGAACATTTGCATTATTTAAGCTCGTAAAATATTTGTGGATCATTTTGTCAATTTCAAAATATCATATAAGGTTTTCTCAACAAAATCAAATATGAGTTGTTTTGCTTCAATAAATCTTTATGCAAAATAGAAGTATTCATTTAATCTACTATGACAATTCAAATACTAATGGTCAAGTCCATCAATCAATCTTTGTCAAATCGTGGCATCAACGGTTCTTTTCATTGATCAACTATACGATATATTGCTCAGTGACAAGTTGACTAAGATTTCCTTTGGTAATATCTCTACTTATTATTAATTGAGCAATTTGTTTCGTGAGAATATCCTATAACTAGTATGCATATCTAAAAATCCTCGACCGGTTTCACAGTAATAATGAGCATCAAACTATTGTCCTCTAATATCAAAGATCAAATCCAAAATCCATCTCATAAACCAGAATACATTCTATAAACCGAACATATAACCTTTGACAACTAAGCATATCCGCCAGAAATACTTTGTGCAAAATATTTCTCAAATCATTTTAGAAATTATTTCATAAACGAGATGCAATGTAAGAATTGAGTAAAAGCTACTTCAATTAAGAATATGTTAAATTAAACTTAATCACTAACAAAATCACTTCCATGCGTCAATAAGTTGCTAGCACAACGTAGATATTCCAAATTATTTGCAATGCGGAGCTCAAGTGTGAAATTTTAAATTTTCCCTCCGACTAAAGCTATACTTCAAATTGACTCTCATCAAACCTTATAGTTCCTCAATGCCTTAATTTATGATTTCCATATATATATTTTTTTTTGGTAAGGATGATTTCCAGCTATATTTTGATTTTTTTTCCTTACCAAAAAAAAATTTGGATACCATAGTTTAAATTTCACATAAGTTTGAATTTATATCATAATTCCGAAAAATACGTCAATTAAATGAATAAATGATTTAAATCCTCAGCAATCATTGCGAAAGAAAAAAAATCTGACTGTGGAGGTTCCGATTTACGTGCATTGCTTTCCTCTCTTTTCTTTTCTTCTCTTTCTTTCCCCACCCTGTTCCTGCGTCCTCACTTTCCATTTCGGGGTTGAGCTGGGTGTCCACTTTTCTCTATTTTCTTTTTTAATGGTCCCAGAACTTTTGACTAAGTCAAAGTCCACATAGTACAGTTGACTGCTTTCCCGTGTTGACTGCCAATCTCTTCCATCCAAGCACGGAAATAGTGTAGGCCGTGTGGTTTTCAACTTTTCGGCAACTGATCGATTTCTTCGTCACATTAAACTATTGGATTTCCGTTTGGCACCTTAAACTTCCATGCCAGCCGATGGCTCAAGCCGGTCTATGCCAGCCGATGGCCACCAGCCGGTCTATCTTCTCTTGGCTGAAAGAAGATGAAAAGTCTTCAATAAAATCTGCTTAAATGACCGACCGATAATGCAGGACAGTAGGTGGCTGCATGAGTTATCGATATCCCATCACGTTCCTCGGCTGATTCGCGAAGACTTCGTTGGCCTCAAACTCCATTTGCCACAACCTTCTTCCTCTTTTCTGGCCAAGTTCAAATCCATTCTCGAATTGGATACTTTTTCACGTTCGATAACCAAATGAATCCTCCATCATCGTCTCCTGTTTCAATTCATCATATGCTCCATCTTTGGCTCTTCCTATTCCCCGTTCTTTGTGTAGCTCAAACTAACATAACTGTTGGATCTTCTTTAACTGCCGCAAATGGCAACTCTTCATGGCTTTCTCCTTCTGGAGACTTCGCTTTCGGCTTTCGATCATTGTCCAACGGTAACAACGCCAAGGACGAGCGACTCTTCTTGCTTTCCATTTGGTACAACAAGATACCTTCGAAAACTGTCGTCTGGTTTGCGAATGGAGATCGTCCTGCACCTGAAAATTCGAAACTAGCGCTCACTTCCAACCTGGGGCTCGTCCTCACCAATCCTCAAGGCGAGGAATTGTGGAAATCGGAGAGCATTCTCGGTGATGTCTCACTCGCCATTTTCAATGACACAGGCAATTTTGTGATTCTTGATTCGAAATCGGAGAAACTATGGCAGAGCTTCGAAGACCCCGTGATACGTTGCTCCCTTCGCAGACGCTGGGAAGAATGAACTCCTTGCCTCTCGTCGATCAGAGGAAATCTTCTCCAGAGGGAAATTCCAGCTTCGGATGCTCGACAGGGGAGACCTCGTGCTCAACACGATAAACCTGCCTTCCAATCGTGCTAACGAGGAGTACAACATCACCAAAACTGCTGGTGATTCGAACAGATCGGCCTCGTCGGGGAAAGAACTTGTGTTTAGTGACTCGGGATCTCTGTTTGTTTTGAAGGAAAATGACGAGGAAGTTTACCTCTCACAGGCGAAGGTGCCTTCGGCGTCGGATTTTTATCTCCGAGTGACGTTGGACTTCGATGGGGTTTTGACACAGTATGTGCACCCCAGGAACTCAAATACTGACGGAAACTGGAGCATCCTCTGGACCCAACCCGACAACATATGCTCAGCCATTGTTTCTAAAAATGGCATCGGAGTTTGTGGGTACAATAGCATTTGCACTCTCGGAGAAAATAACAGGCCGAACTGTAGATGCCCCGACCGATACACCTTGGTCGATCCCAGTGATGAGCATGGTAATTGCGTACCGAACTTCACTTTGAGTTCTTGTTTGGAAGATGAGGATAAGCGGAACCATGGTTCGGCCGAGGACATCTACGCTTTCGTGGAGCTTAAGAATACAGCTTTTCCACCGGCCGGTTATGAGATGTTGGCTCCTTTCTCTGAGGATGAATGCAGAAACTCGTGCTTGCACGACTGCATGTGTGCGGCGGCTGTTTACAGAGATCGCGTGAATTGCTGGAAGAAGAGGCTCCCTCTCTCCAATGGGAGAGTCGACCCCCAGTTTAATGGGAAGGCCATGATCAAAGTCCCGAAAAGCGACCTCCCTCTACCTCCCACGAACGATTCCAAATTCCCAATCCCAGAGCTGAAGGTGAAAGAGAAAATCCCAGGACTTGGATTTTGGCAGGATCATTGCTTTTGGGAACTTCTGTTTTAGTTAACATCCTCTTCATTGGTGCGAGCACTCTGGGTTTTTGCGTCATCTACCGCAAGAAGCCTGAGAAAATAAACCTTAGAGAAAATCTAGTGGAGACGAATTTGCGGTGTTTCACTTACCAGGAGCTCTTCAATGCCACGGATGGCTTCAAGGAAGAGCTAGGGAGGGGAGCCTTCGGGATTGTTTATAAAGGGTTTATTCCTAGTGATGTAGCGGTTGCTGTGAAGAAGCTGACTAACGTATTTCAGGACAAGGAGAAGGAATTCAGAACCGAAATGAATGTGATCGGTCAGACCCATCACAAGAATCTGGTCAGGCTACTCGGCTTCTGCGATGAAGGGCAAGAGGTTGCTGGTTTACGAGTTCTTGAGCAACGGCACGCTGTGGAGCCTTCTCTTTACTGGTGAATCCAGACCCAGTTGGAACCAAAGATGCCAAATCGCTTCAGCAATTGCCAGAGGACTGCTCTACTTGCATGAAGAGTGCACCATGCAGATCATCCACTGCGACATCAAGCCACGGAACATCCTCCTCGACGAGTACTACAACGCGAGGATCTCCGATTTCGGATTGGCCAAGCTCCTGAAGATGGACCAGAGCTATACTCTCACAAACATCAGAGGAACAAGAGGGTATGTCGCTCCTGAATGGTTCAGGAGCTTGCCGATCACCGTGAAAGTAGATGTTTATAGCTATGGGGTGTTGCTGCTGGAGATAATATGTTGTAGGAGTTGTTTGGGGGGCGAATTGGGTGGAGAAAGAGAGAGAGAGCTGTTGACTGATTGGGCTTACGATTGCTTTAAGGATGGAAAATTGGATGCTCTCGTGGAAGGCGACATCGAAGCTTTGAGTGAGAGGGAGAAGCTGAAGAATTTGGCGATGGTTGCGTTTTGGTGCGTACAAGAGGACCCGTCATTGAGGCCAACTATGAAGAAGGTGACTCAGATGCTGGACGGAACAGTGGAAGTGCCGGTCCCTCCATGTCCATTCGCTTTTAGTAGCTGCACCACCATCATTCCTAAATGAGAGCTGAGCTTCAAGCTATGAACTTTAATCTACTTATGCTATGATGGGCATACCATACTCCACCGCTTGTTTTGCAGCTTGAAGTGTTGCAATTTGTCTTCTTTGCAGTGTATTGACTCTAAAACGTGCAACATAGTGATGCAAGTTCTTTTTCAAATGAGTATTGTAAATCTCATATGTCTTGAATAGATTTTCTGCACTTGTTGAATCTAATAATGATTAAGATGTGGGACTTCCGGTGTTAAACATTGAAATTTTGTGTCACGCTGGACATTGTTAAATGTTTTGGAGTATTTCATGAAGTTTATAATGTTATCTATGGATCAATGGTGCATAATGTCACGGTCTGGAGAGCACTCGTGTCACGGTCGGGGCTGATAGCCCTCGGCTCAGGACTGTGGCGTGTACTATCTTTGCTTTCGGTGGTGTACCCGGCCGACTCAACCAACTCCGTTTGTTCATCGGTTCGTTTGTAAGCAAGCAGAGATTCAGGTATAAAAATCTACTCATATTGAACAACATTTGTATGATTCTTGATGGCAGTTCCTCATAAGGTGGCCTTACTAACATGCTCAAGATGGCACTATGCCACAGGACGACTAGTTATAGATTTGGATGAGCCCAAACTGTGGCATGCATAGATCATGACATCCGGACAAATCCGACCCCAACTGTATCAAGATCAACTTTGATGCAATTTTAAGGAAGATAAAAGCCTCTTTTGCTTGTCACTTGGTTAGCTCGGTTAGCTCGGTTAAAGTGACACTAGGGCACTGCCAAAGAACATGAAGGTAAAACCAAGCCATCATAATTTGGCGTATGAGATTAGAGAGGCGGGATGGACCGGGCCCCAGAGTCTTTGGGTTCAGGCCTGGGCTTGGTTGACTCAAACTTGAGGGCTAGGGTCCAGGGCTCGGCCTTGATGGACCTAGGTAGGCACCAAGCACAAGGGCTTTACCTTTGTGGACCCACGCCGGGGCAATAGGGAGCTGGGCATGGGCATTGAGTTCTCGAGCTCAGTTTTGGTGAGGCCAATACCAATGCCTATGCTCATGCGCAGGACTCGGGGATCTAGGCTTTAGACCCCAATGCCCATGCCAGGTTTTGGCTTATAGAAAAGTCTCATTTGATTTTTCTGATCAAATAACGAAAAATAATTTTCACTTCATTTTCAGGTCTCAATCAAACACTGAAAATATTGTTATTTTGAAAAATGACTCATTGGAAAACATTTTATAGAAATGTCATATTTTCCGTGGGAACAAACAGAGCCTACATATTTAATGGAAGGATTCAAGTACATCGATATCGCAAGTTTGGGTACTTAAATGCACAAATTAGAATTTTTGGATTAAGGTGTTATTGTAACAAATTTAAGAACTCTTGTTATTATCTCCAAAAAACATAACGAAACACTTGTTCCACACAAATTAAGGTTTTGTTTATTTTACGGCAAATAAATGATTAGAAAAATATTTTCTTGAAAATAATCGCTTATATTACTTATGAGAATGAATGATAGAATAATATTTTTATCGTTCACGAAAATTTCTATACATAAAATGTTGTTGATAATGAAAGTATTTTTTGTTAATTAATTATTCCAAGTGATACAAGCGATCATTTTTGGAAAATATTTTATAAATTATTTATATTCTGCTAAACAAAATGGAACCTAAAATTGTATGTTAAAAACTCCATGATAAGAACCAAATGTAGGGTCTCATTAGAGATGATCATGGAGATTAAATTTGTGGTTTTAACTGTCACAATGAGGGCACAATGAGAGCACAACAAGTGTACTTTTTATTCATCTTATGTAGAGGTGCAAAACCTTATTTTTCTTGATGCTAGCGCAGGGAAGAACTCCATGTAATGCCTCAGGACTTCTAGTTTATTACACGGGCCTTTGCTACGGTGCCGCGATTCAAAGCGTGGCAGATAGCAGTGCCAGCTAACAACCGTCAGATCAAGGCAGTGTCCTGGTGCAAAGCACAGTGAAGTTGTTATGCAAGCTATCAACCGATAGATCAATGAGATTGATCATCGATCGTCCGATCAAGAGATGCTCTACATTGTCGAGCTAAAATGTGTTATCGTCAGCTGTCGGATCAAGGTGGTGCCGTGACGCACGGCATGGCAAAGTTGGCTGTTTCTGTGCCATTTCTCACATTCTTTCTACTCCGAAGTCTCTGATTCTTAAAATTCTTCTGTAGTCTGAAACATGATAATTTAGCAGGAATTACGGAGAATTCTATACACAGATTGCCTGGAGTTTATCCTAGGCAGGCAGTGAAGAAATTGCTTCACAATTGTTCTCCCAATTTCATGTTCTCTCAATAGAAACTGCAAGTTAATGAAATGCCCCCAAGGGCTTTGCCAGTGCAAATTCTTCCTTCAAATCTCTGCTTCTGCATGTGCCTTCGTGAGATTAAGAACTCAGATCAGCGAGTGTAATTCTCTTTTGACCCTCACATGCGTTCTCAACCAACCCTTTTGAGATTGTAAATAAAGGCACTAGCAGCCTCAGAGAGGTGAAATGAATAATTGAAAGGCGTTATGCTGATGAATGCGTTTGCCGAACACAATCCGTGATTAAGATGCTCTGCGGTTCCTGGACCCTAGATATAAAAAGTAAGTTAGCTGATGGAACATGTTGAGGGCACTATTTTTCATCTTGCTCCTCCTGACTTAAATCCTGAAGTCAATGCCTCGAATAGGCGCTTCCTACCCATCAAAGTGACTATATGTCCTAACTTTTATAGTGGTATATTTTGATTCGAGATAAATACATTGAAAATTTTAAAACTATTTACAAAAGTACAAATGAATTTTAAAATTTTCAAAAAATTCAGTTAAATCTTAAAATTAATCATGAAAGCACAATCAAGTCCTCAAACTTTAAAAAATACAATCCTTGGAAGGATTTAATTAGACCAATTTCACAAATTTTAGGGGTTAATTGCAATTTTTGAAAGTTTTAGAATTCGATTGCATTTCCTTTTGAGTTTAAGGACTTTCAATATACTTATCCATTTTCATTCTTCTTCATTTACTTCTACGTTATATTGAAACATTGACATGGATGTGAGGAGCATCTCCCTCGAGCTGCCAAACAGAAACAGAGGACATGTCTCTGTGTTGACTGCTTTGCCTTCTTCTTTCCTCCCAATTACTTACCATCCAAACACAAAAACACACGCAGGCCGTGTAGTTTCGGCAATTGATTGATTTTCCTTTGCATTAAGCTATTGAATTTCCGTTAGCCATGTTAGACTTCTACTAAAAGATGACAGGCCGAATTCATATTTCTCTGGTCGTCTAGAATTGGCCAAATAACCAATCCGACGCGTCTTCTTCTAAAGACTTTTCCAAGTTGCATGAATTCCTGATGATGGGACTTGTTCCTAGGAAAATTTTCTGCAATTCATACTTTTAAACAGCCAATCAATCAAGTAATCGCTCAAACTTAACCAGCTGTAATGCAAAAGCTCGACAGCACGAAAGGCCCGTGATGCCCTTTTGACTAATTGACTTATTGAGCACCTAGTCCACGCTCATGAAGGGAATCCAAAGGAGCTAGTCAAGGCTTGTCCCACACTCTTGTAATATATGGGCTCTTTAATAAAATAAAAGGAAAAGAAAGAGTTTGAAAAGTCAAAAAAAGGAGGTTGAAGGAAAGTGGGAGAAGCTTCGGCTGAGTTTAAAAAGAGAGAAAGAGGGAGAGAAAGAGGAGCAGCGAGCAGAAACAGGGGAAGACGCGAAACAGGGAGAAGAGAGAAAGAAGAGAAAGGAAAAAGGGCAAAAGAGAAAAATTTGGCGCGCTCGTGACCCGGACGCCTCATCAAGCCGACTCAAGTGTGTTTTGCAAGGCCGGTAAGAAATTGAAGCCTTTAATCACTTGCTTGAAGCAATTGCCGCAATTAGGGCTCGAAATTCAGATTTTTTAGGTATTTGTATGGCGAAGCTATTTTTGAGTCGTTAAGCTGTAATTTTTTAGAAATGGTACTTTGGGATGTTGTGAAGCTATAGCATCTTCCGGATCGTGATTTGAGCTTGCGTTGTTCGGAATGGAATTTTGAAGTTGGAGGCGCAATCTGATACTGTAGCGAACAGTGGCTTCGAGTCTTTTTTTTTTTTTGTTATTTCCGGTACTGTTTTGGGGTGGCTGAGTTGGGGTTGTTGTTGTACGTTAAGAGAGCTTTCTAACAACTATAAGAGGGCTTGAAACGGAATTTTGTGGAGGAAGTTATGGCGTGACGAAGTTGGCGCATGGGCCGTGCCTGGCTGAAAATGATGGGTTTATGCTAAATTGTGAACTTTTGGGGCACGTAGGTGTTGTTTATCGACTAATAGGCCTAGTATAGACAAGTCGTTATAAGAATATTATTTTTACTCAGCTTTTTGATATTTTCCCGTTAATTGTTAGGAATCCGAATGCGTCGGTTCGTGTGAGCGTCGTATTTGATTTTTGGCTTTTCCAGGTGAGTGACACTATTTCTTCTTTGTATTTTAAACTCATGTTTTGAGAAACGTGGTGGATTATATATTCCATGAGTTGATAAAAAGCATATTTTGTTGCATTAAACAGGATCGAATTATTACTAACATTTTGTTATTCGAAGGGAGTTATATTCCAACTTCGATTTGAATAGTTGTTTGAAAAAGGATTTGTGAAATTCTTTGTGAAAGAATCTTGAAATGTTTTGGAGAATGCTTTGATATTTATATATCAAATTTCGAGTTGTAATATGATTCTCTTTCTAATGTTGGATTACTGGATATTGTGATATGATTCTCTTTTGAGTTGTTATTGTGCTCAATGTCTCTATGGACCCTGAGGGGTGTGGATATGCGCATACTATTCTAGGATATCCTTGTGGGCCGAGCTACCGGCTAATAATATGTGGAGACCTTGCCAAGGGGGGAATCTTGGTCGTCTTGTCACGGGCGTTACGCGTGATCATGGCTAGACATTTGAGCATGAATTGGTCAATGGAGTGAACCATTGACGTATGATTTGAGTTTGATCGGTGGAGTGGACCATCAATATGAGTTGATGAGATTAATCAATGGAATAGACCATTGATGCATGTTTACGAGATTGACTAATGGACTCGACCGTTGGTGCTTTCAATATTTGAATTATGATTTGGTATTATGATAAAGTGAGTTATGTTTGTGTTTTAAAATGTGCATAGTGATTTCTCGATCCGCTTAGAAGAAATGGGTTACTCACTGAGCCGTGGTAGCTCACTCCTCTCATCTACTTATTTTTCAGGTTCTTCAGTGAGTCACGAATAGGCGTGAGCGTTCGTTCGGGGAGGACTTTTTTGGTGGAAATTTTGGGTATGGCTTATGCATAGATCATAAGTTTATAAGTTAGTCTTTGTAGAAGGTTTATGTTTTGATGTTTGTGGATTATAGATATACTCTGGTATTGTAACCAATTGCCCCTTTTTGTCAAATATATATATTTGGATGTATATATGTTGATATCAGGTTGAAATTTGGTTACGTTGAGGCTGCATCCTTTGTAAAAAGGACGGTCGTGTCATGCCCTTCTTCTTGTGAATCGGGGTGTGACACCTTTTGTTTTGACTTAAGACGATCATGAAAGGCTCCACTCCTTTAAACTCAACCACAACCTGCATTTCTCCTCGCAGGCCATGGGCAATTCCACTCTTGAGCGAAACATTTTCGTTCACAGCTTACGAGTCCCTTGTTGCTCCATCCATCGAAAAATGTCCCCTGTTTCAGTGCTCTGTTTCTTGCTCTTTCACCTGCTAATTCCTTCCCCAGCGCAAGCGGACGGTGATATAACCATCGGATCTTCTCTGACCGCGAAAAAGGACGACTCTTCATGGCTTTCACCTTCCGGGGACTTTGCATTCGGCTTTCGTACGCTACCTGCCAACCCCGACAACCACGGTGAGGTCTTCTTGCTCTCCATTTGGTATAACAAGATACCTTCGAGAACAATCGTCTGGTTCGCAAATGGAGATCATCCTGCACCTGAAAATTCGAAGCTAGAGTTCACTTCCGAAATTGGCCTGGTTCTCACTGATCCACGAGGGCAAAGATTGTGGATATCAGAGAACATCGTCGGTACTATCTCGCATGCTACCTTCAACGACACAGGCAATTTTATTATTCTCGGTTCAAATTTGGAGAATCTATGGGAAAGCTTTGAAGATCCCGACGACACATTGCTTCCTTCACAAACGCTGGGAAAAAATAAGTACCTTTCCTCTCGTCAATCAGAAGGAAGCTTTTCCAGAGGAAAATTCCAGCTTTGGATGCTGGACAGCGGAGACCTCGTACTCAACACCATAAACCTGCCTTCCAGTTATGCAAACGAACCTTATTACAGCACTGGAACTGCCCGAGATTCGAACACGTCGAGCCCGGGGAAAGAAGTCGTGTTCGACGATTCAGCTTCTCCATTTGTTCTGAGAGAGAATGGCGATAAAGTTTACCTCTCGCAGGTGAAAGTACCTTCAGCATCAGATTTTTACCATAGAATTACGCTGAACTTTGATGGGGTTTTGACTCAATACGTACACCCCAAGAATTCTATTTCTAATGGAACCTGGACCTCTCTGTGGTCTGAACCTGAAAATATATGCACTGCCGTTCTTGCTCCACGCGGCTCTGGTGTTTGTGGCTACAACAGTATTTGTTCCCTGGGTAACAATAACAGGCCGAACTGTGGCTGCCCCGAAAAATACACTTTGCTTGACCCCAACGATGAGTATGGCAGTTGCACACCTAACTTCACACTGAGTTGTGAGGAAGATGAAAAGAAGCTGAAGCAAGGTTCCATAGAGGATCTTTACACTTTCGTAGAGCTAGAGCACACGGGTTGGCCGACGTCTGATTATGCCCTGCTGAAGCCTTTCTCTGAAGACGAATGCAGAAACTCATGCCTGCATGACTGCATGTGTGCGGCTGCCGGTTTCAGAGATGGCAACAGTTGCTGGAAAAAGAAGCTTCCCCTGTCCAACGGAAGAGTTGATCCTAACTTGCAAGGAAAGTTCCTAATCAAAGTCCCGAAGCGTGACTCAACTCTTACAAACGATTTCCAATATCTGTTGTAATGAATCGGCGTCGCAGCGGAAGCGGATCGTATATTTTGTAATTATGTTGGGAGCTATAGAAATCGATCGAAATAAAACGAGGAACAATAAAAGAAAAAGGATACCAGAAATTTACGTGATTCGATCTGAATGTCGGAACCTACGTCTAGAAGAGCCAGCAAATCAATCCACTATAACTCGGAAAATTATAGGATTACAATCACACATATGCATTCAAGTGTTTCCCAGCTCTACTTTATACCCGATACCCATGGTGTTTAACAAAACAACTCAATGGATTCGACTCAACACAAAACCTCTCTAAGCTCTCGTCTCTCACACTCTCTCGAGCTCTTTTCTCTCTGGCTCTTTCTTGCGTAGCCTACGAGCTCCAGACGTCTTTCTCCTTTTATCGGTGGAAGTGAAGGAAATAAAAGAAACAAACTTGTATTCCCCAATTGTCAGAGCGTTGCCGATTCAAAGCATGCGTCTCCATGCATTTAATGTTAGCGTGTGAGCTGAGCAGCATGTACTGACACACGTAGAAGACCTTTTGCCTTCTCTCCTTCTTTATGCGCAACAAGACGAAAGAAGTCCACAAAGAGAAACCGTGAAAGAGGGAATTCGGCGCCTACAAGTGCTGACCAACTTTATTCTTCTACAAGCATGCATGCACATGGCCATGTGCATGCATTTAATGATGTAGAAGAATTGGACGATCACCCCTTCAGATTTCATGCTGACAAATGAGAAGAATCCCATGGATTGAAGACTTTATTTCCAACGCCAAGGATTGGACTTTTTTCGGCTTCTATCGCACGCTCCTTAATTTTAATTAAATATTTCGCGGACGTTCTTCCTCGTTTCAGCGTGAAAATGTTTTGCGTTTATCGGGTATCATATAAACAGATTCAAACTTAAGACATAATTTAACAATATCCAATCCCAAAGGGAAGGATAAAAGACCACAATCGTAGAATTTTGATTTTCGTTGGATCAGTGCTATTCGCAACTTCTGTGTCCGTCAATTTTCTACTCATCGGTGCTCTCACTTGGGGGTTTTTCTTTGTCTACCTCAACAAGCTCAAGAATATATCCACCAAAGAGAACTTCGTGAAATCAAATTTGCGTTATTTCACTTACCAAGAGCTTTTCCGAGCCACGGATGGGTTCAAGGAAGAGGTAGGCCGGGGATCTTTCGGGATTGTTTATAAAGGGGTGATGTCCAACGATGCACCAATTGCCGTGAAGAAGCTAGCTAGTGGGATGCAAAACAAGGAGAGGGAGTTCAGAACAGAAGTCGATGTGATAGGCCAGACCTCTCACAAGAATCTGGTTAGATTACTTGGTTTCTGTGATGAAGGCCAAGAAAGGTTGCTCGTCTATGAGTTTTTGAGCAATGGCACACTATCAAGTCTTCTCTTTTCAGGTGAATCCAAACCCAGTTGGATCCAGAGATGCCAAATTGCTTCAGGAATTGCCAGGGGATTACTATACTTGCATGAAGAGTGCACTACACAAATCATCCACTGCGATATAAACCACAGAACATACTTCTCGATGACTACTACAACGCGAGAATCTCTGATTTTGGACTTGCCAAGCTCCTGAAGATGAGCCAGAGCCATACTCAAACGAATATAAGAGGAACAAGAGGGTACATCGCTCCTGAATGGTTCAGGAACTTGCCCACCAGTGTGAAAGTGGATGTCTATAGCTACGGGTGTTGCTTCTGGAGATAATATGCTGCAGGAGCTGTTTCAAGACTGAGGTGAGCAGAGAAAGTGAGGGAGGGCTCTTGACTGATTGGGCTTATGATTGCTTCATGCATGGAATGCTGGATGCTCTGGTTGAAGGTGACACGGAGGGTCTGAGTAACAGGGTGAAGCTGAAGAATTTGGTCATGATCACCTTATGGTGTATTCAAGAGGACCCTTCCTTGAGGCCAACGATGAAGAAGGTGACACAGATGCTGGAAGGAGCAGTGGAAGTGCCTGTCCCTCCATGTCCATTCCCCTTGAACAGCAGCACCTCCTCTTTCCTTCACCCAAATTGAACAGGGCTTAAGTGGTATGCTCCATGAATCACAATTTTCTCACGCTGGTCGTGAACATGTTATCTTCGCTACGTACATTTTAGCATCTTGCTGGGTAACTTACAAAGGAGGAGAACCTCCGGTTGCCAATGTAAGTTACTACAGTAATTTATATGTAATCCTAGAAAATAAAAATAAGGATTATTTTGATAATGAATGTAGTACTGAAGGATGCAACTTAGAGGAATCAGTCGTGTAAAATTTTTAACTGTACAACTTGCATTACTATGCAATTCAATTTATAGACCAAATGAGTAAACACTGCCGCACAAGATCGTTTGCATCCTCAATTACCCAATACTCAACAAATCTGTTCACAATGACTTGAAACTAAGTCTGTTTGAAACAGAGGATGAGTGATATAATTAAAGCAGTCCTGAGTGAAATATGATTCCCAGTTCCCACTTTGTCATGACAAGAGGCAGGGGACTCAAGCACTGTATTATAGTCCCAGTGCAAAACAACTTGCATGGTTTAAAAGAACGGGATGCTTAATGCGTTGATACAGTGAGAATTTCCCAGCTCACACTGGTCTGCATAGATTCTGTACCTGTATGATCAGCATTCACCTGGACCACAGCTTGCACAAGATAGAGGAACCCAGACATCAAAACATGCGGAGTTTGGAACAACTGTACAAAATTTTACTTTCCCTATGCATAATGCGATGATGCACTCTACCAAGAAGATTGGGTTTTAGACTTCATCCTACACCCAAGTTCAAATGAGATAGAATTACGGGACGGTCCATGAAAAAGATCTAGGCTCGGTCACTTTGGCAAACTATTAAACATTCGACTCGTGAAACCTCCATTTAAATGAAAAAATTCAAGCAAGATGAGGCTTCCCTTGGACATCAAGTGAAGTTAGTTTCAGCCTGTCGACTGGCGACAAATATGAAAGACATTGATACTAAGTGAAACATCTTTATTTTACGCACGGTTATTGAAGCTGAAGGAATGATGCTCTACTGGCAAGATGGATCGTTGTTTTTCAGAAATTTTTGCAGTATATTAAGGAGTGGAATAATACATGAGTGGAAGATGTGATTGAGGACACGCAGTGGAGACGGCCTTCTCCATGATCCACCGAGTTATTGGAAATTCAAGCTGCAATTACTGTGGTACTTTGAACCCTAATTTAGTTTTTTTTTTTTTTTTAATTTTTAATTTTTAATTTTTCTTAATTTTTAAAAATTTTAAAATTTTAAAATTTTCTTAATTTTTTAAATTTTTGAATATTTTAAATCTAATTTAATTAATTTATATATTATTATTTACACGTATACAAGAAACAGCGTCGTTTTTGCGTTTTCTCCGTCACATCGCATGCAAAAACGACGTCGTTTTGAACCAAACTCGCCGGAAAATTGCCACGTCAGCCATTTGGCCGGATTTTCGCCGGAGTAGCACTTACGTGTCTCATTTTACTCCGATATTGGCATTTAAGTGTACAATTTTAAAGTTATGGCGGCTTAAGTGTCCTCCCCGTCTTGAAGTTATGGCACTCCAGGTGTCCCAACCTCGGGTTTTGGCATAGTATGTGCACCCCAGGAGCTCAAATACTGACGGAAGCTGGAGCATCCTCTGGACCCAACCCGACAACATATGCTCAGCCATTGTTTCTAGAAAGGGCATCGGAGTTTGTGGGTACAAATAGCATTTGCACTCTCGGAGAAAATAACAGGCCGAACTGTGGATGCCCTAACCGATACACCTTGGTCGATCCCAGTGATGAGCCCGGTAATTGCGCACTGAACTTCACTTTGAGCTCTTGTTTGGAAGATGAGGATAAGCGGAACCATGGTTCGGCCGAGGACATCTACGCTTTCGTGGAGCTGAAGAATACAGGTTTTCCTCCGGCCACTGCCAGTTATGCGCTTTTGGCGCCTTTCTCTGAGGATGAATGCAGGAACTCGTGCTTGCACGACTGCATGTGTGCGGTGGCTATTCACCGAGACGGCGTGAATTGCTGGAAGAAGAAGCTCCCTCTCTCCAATGGGAGAGTCGACCCCACCTTTAATGGGAAGGCCATGATCAAAGTCCCGAAAAGTGACCTCCCTCTACCTCCCACGAACGATTCCAATTCCAAATTCCCAATCCCAGAGCGGAAGGCGAAAGAGAAAAATCCCAGGACTTGGATTTTGGCAGGATCATTGCTCTTGGAAACTTCTGTTTTTGTCAATATCTTCTTCATTGGTGCGAGCACTCTGGGTTTTTGCGTCATCTACCGCAAGAAGCCTGAGAAAATAAACCCTAGAGAAACTCTAGTGGAGACGAATTTGCGGTGTTTCACTTACCAGGAGCTCTTCAAAGCCACGGACGGCTTCAAGGAAGAGCTAGGGAGGGAGCCTTCGGGATTGTTTATAAAGGTTTATTCCTAGTGATGTAGCAGTTGCTGTGAAGAAGCTGACTAACTTATTTCAGGACAAGGAGAAGGAATTCAGAACCGAAGTGAATGTGATCGGTCAGACCCATCACAAGAATCTGGTCAGGTTACTCGGCTTCTGCGATGAAGGGCAAGAGAGGTTACTGGTTTACGAGTTCCTGCACAACGGCACGCTGTCGAGCCTTCTCTTTACAGGTGAATCCAGACCCAGCTGGAACCAAAGATGCCAAATCGCTTCAGCAATTGCCAGAGGACTGCTCTACTTGCATGAAGATTGCGCTATGCAGATCATCCACTGCAACATCAAGCCACAGAACATCCTCCTCGATGAGTACTACAACGTGAGGATCTCCGATTTCGGATTGGCCAAGCTCCTGAAGATGGACCAGAGCTATACTCTCACAAACATCAGAGGAACAAGAGGGTATGTCGCTCCGGAATGGTTCAGGAGCTTGCTAATCACTGCGAAAGTAGATGTTTATAGCTATGGGGTGTTGCTTCTGGAGATAATATGTTGTAGGAGTTGTTTGGGGGGCGAAATGGGTGGAGAAAGAGAGAGGGAGCTCTTGACTGATTGGGCTTACGATTACTTTATGGATGGAAAATTGGATGCTCTCGTGGAAGGCGACATTGAAGCTTTGAGTGAGAAGGAGAAGCTGAAGAATTTGGCGATGGTTGCGTTTTGGTGCATACAAGAGGACCCATCGTTGAGGCCAACTATGAAGAAGGTGACTCAGATGCTGGACGGAGCAGTGGAAGTGCCGGTCCCTCCATGTCCATTCGATTTTAATGGTTGCACCACCGTCATTACTCAATGAGAGCTGAGCTCCAAGCTCTGAACTTTAATCTGCTTGTGCTGTGACGAGCATACTATACCCCACCGCTTGTTTTGCAGCTTGAAGTGTTGCATTTTGTCTTCTGTGCAGTGTTTTGACTCTAAAACGTGCAGCAGAGTGATGCAAGTTCTTTTTCAAATGAGTATTGCAATTTCATTTGTCTTGAATGGATTATCTGTAGTTGTTAAACCTAACAATGATTAGGATGTGGGACTTCCAGCGTTGAACATTGAAATTCTGCGTCACGCTAGACGTTGTTATCTGTTTAGGAGTATTTTGTGAAGTTTATAATGTTATCAATGGATCAATGGTGCATAATGTCATGGACTGGTGAGCTCTTGAGTCACAGTCAGGGCTGATGGCCCTTAGCTCAAGGACCTGTGGCATGTACTATCTCTGCTTTCGGCTGGTGTACCATCCGACCCGAGCGCGTAACCTCTCTATGTAATATTTGGCTGGTGGGGCACAAAAGAAGAAAAAGAAACATAAGTAAAAAGGAAGGGAGGGGAGGGCTCGGTTAAAAAGGACAGCAGAGAGCTCCCTCGACCGAAAAAAAAAAAGGAGAAAAAGAAGAAGAAGAAGAAGGGGGAAAAGAAGAAAGGGTTTTTTGGCACATGCATATCACGGATGCCTAGCCAAGCCGGCTCAACTTTATAACGCAGCACCCGGTAAGAGATTAGGCCCATTATTCGTACAATCGGAGTAATTGACGGGTTTAGGGCTCCAATTCGAAATATTTGGAAAATAGAGCGGCGAAGTCCAATTTTGGAGTCATTGAGCCGCGTATTTTTGTAGAAATAATAGTTTAGGGTGTTGTGGAGCCGTGGGATTTTACGGATCGTGATTTGAACTTACGGTTTGCTCGAAACAAAATTTTGAAGTTTCCTGCGCACAGTGAACAGTGTGCGTCCAGCAGTTTCGAGCCCTTATTTTGTTAATTTTTCGGTTTGATTTTGGGACGGTCAAGCTGAGATTATTGTAGTATGATGGAAGGGCTCTCTATTGACTATAAGTATGTTAATAACGGGGTTCGATAGAGAAAGTTATAGTGTAACTAAGTTTTACACTCAAGTGTCATGTTACAAACGGCTTGAATAATTATTTTGGGTATGCAATTTATTAGCGCATAGGAATCGTTTTGTTAACATTTAGATATAATATAGCCGTTTCGTGGTTGATGTGGCGTGCTACCAAAATTAATGTTGATTTTCGCTCATTTGGTAGGATCGTGAGATCGAAGGATCAAATAACACGCACGTTATTTGATTTTGGGGCATCCCCAGGTGAGTAGTACTAATGTTATCTTTGGTTTTGTGTAACTCATGTACTAAGGTAAGATTAACCGATATATACTTGTGAGGAAATGATGACCTATTTGTTATATATTGATGGATATAGTACTCGGTAATTTTGAGTTATTGTGAGATGATTCGACAAATCACTCTCGAAGGGTTATGTATGCTATTTTGGTATAATCAATTTATGTGGTTATGTGATAACTATTGAAACATGATATGTGTTGTGTTGAGGAAATCAAATGTGTGGTAGTAAAGGACTAAGTGCTACACGACAACGAAATTTCGTGTGGGTCACCTCTAGAGCCTTGTAGTCAAAGGCTAAGTGATACATGGCGACTTGAGTCACATGGGAGTCACCTCTAGAGCCTTGTACTACTGACATGCATAGTAAAGGACTAAGTGCTACATTATAACGTAATTTCGTGGGAGCCACCTCTTGGGCCTTGTACTATTGCTATATGTGGTCGAGGGCTGTTGACACCTATTATTATTATTATTATTATTATTATTATTATTATTATTATTATTATTATTATTATTATTATTATTATTATTATTATTATTATTATTATTATTACCTAAATTAATTAATTTAAAATAGTATTAAATGTTGGGAATTAGTCACAAAGATTTTTTTAAAAAATATTATTTAATTAAGTTATTTAAAAAAAAAAACGAATGAAATCGGTCGAGTCGGGCCCAATCCGGCCTTGGCCCGACTTGCCCTTTTCCTTTTTCTTTTTCCTATGCTCGGCCCAGCCTTTTTTTTCTTTTCTTCTACTGGTCTTCGCTCGAAGACTTGCAGAAGACAGAGCAACAGGAGGGCAGCGAAAATAGGCGCGTCAGAGGATCGGTGGCAGGCGAGCGGCGTGATCTGCAGGTCGAGGGGTGCAATCCGGCCGGCAAGCTGGCGGCTGCAGGAGCCATGCGCGCTTGCTGGCCGGGCATAAAAACCGAAGAACAGAATCGACACGAGAGAGGATTCGCAACAAAAAAAAAGTGAAATACCGAGAGAAACACGAAGGAAACCAAGGGAAAGGAAGGAAAATTGGCCGAATAGGGAGCCGAGAAGCTTTGGATGTCCAATCCGCCGGTGAGTTGCCAACCGTCGTCTGTAATCTTCGGGGCCCAACAACACAAGAAAGGGCGAAAAGAGACGAAGCAGGGGAGAATCGGAGAGAGAATCCGAACCGGAGGCGGGAAGCTAGAGGGAACAATGCAGTCATTGCCGAAATCCCGTATGTGTGCCATCGTTCGCCGCAGCTCTCCTCCGGATAAGGTAGGTCCCCCGAAAACCCGTTGCCCGATTTTTGGAAAACACTGGCCGGAGCTCGCGGTCGACCGGTTCGTGCAAGCTCCGACCCTCGCCACCTCTGTATTTTGCTCTCATGTTCCTTATAAATTATGATCGAAGACTTCTAGAACGTGTTCGAGTCTCGGCCGAGCCGTAAACCTCTGAATTTGCTAATGTCCATTAGACGTTTGACAAAATGCCTCAACGAAACCGCCACATCCAGCCCTCGGCCAGGAGCTTAGCTTTTTGATTTTTTTGCGTTGCTTGGGATCATACCCTTGTCACGCATCGTCCCCGTCGTTCTTCTAGCTTTTAGTAGGTTTCCTCGCGGTTTGGGGTGAGACAAAGCGCATGTCTCACCGGAATCATAGGAGACTCTCGGAATGCCGGCCAGCCGGTGGCCGGCGGTGCTCGGTGTCGGTCGGACTGAACCACTGACGCCAGATGATGGGTCGGTGATTTCCTTAGGGCGGTCGGTACTCGTAGCGTTGTCGGCGTTGGACCGGGCGGAGGAGCTGCGAAGCTTCGACACGCTGCGGCTGCGAGAGAAGAAGAGTCGAAGAAGAGGATTGAAAGGGGTAAAAAAAAAAAATTGAAAAAAAGAGAAAAGAAAACACAAAAGATAAAAACTAAAAAAAGAGAGATGGGTTTTGTGTTGGGCCTTTTTAGTTCGTGGGCTGATTAGGTTGGGCCGAAAAACAGAAATTAGAAAATGGGCCCTCGGGTGGGCTGAAGTAAAAATTCAAGATGGGCTTTGGGCTGAAAATTGCCTTCATTTCCTATTTTTTTAAATTCGTGTGGTTTTTAGTGGGCCGAACTCCGGGTGCGGTCGGAGACTAGGCCAAACCGGGTCGGGTCGACCGAGACTCAACCGGTTCGCCCATTTAAAAAAAATAATTTTTTAAATTAAAATTAAAAAAAATCGAAAACCCTTTTAAAAAATCGAAAATTTAAATTTTTGAGAGAATTAAAAAATTAAATTTTAAAAAATTAAAAAAAATAAATTAAAAAATTTCAAAAATTCAAAAATTTCGAAAATTCAAAAATGATAGAGTTTGGTTAGGAAATGTTAGGTGTTGTCGTTTTAAGTGTAATTATGCATTTATTTTGACTACATCGCATGTTTAGATTGTATATCTTGTTGTGTTCAATGGTATGTGTGTAGACTCATGGTGATTAGGACATTGTTAGCTATGATTATTGGTGGATGTGTTTAATGTTATGTGTGTAGTCATATGGTATGTTTAATAGTACATGTTTAGATTACACTCGTATGATCACTTTAATATGTTTGTGGATGAGTAAAATCAATTCAAACTGCTTGGCAAATAATTATTTTGTTAAAATGAGCAAGATTAGGTACCGGAAGGGCATTAATTAACCAATTAGTGTAATCAAGTCCCCGACCCTAGATTCTCTAGTAGCGTAGGAAGTGAGGTACACTCCCATGCCTCACTTGGTCTCTAGCCGACCCCAATAGGCTAGTGGCGACTCCTTTTTTTTTTTTTTTGTAAAAGTTATAGAAAATATCCCAATGTCACGCGGGCTATGGACTTGGGAGAGCCCACACCTAATCATGGGCCGAAGGCTCGTCATTTAGGTAATACCCCTAAACCTGTTCCCTCCCCCCGAGGGTAGGTCGTGACAGCTTGGCGACTCCATTGGGAACTTTGTTTTAAACCTTAGAGGACTTCGGCCAAAATTAATCTTGTTCGAATATATTTTTGTTAGGCAGCGAGGATATCATATGCATCCATAGCATGTTGAATATTGAATGCTTATGGGAGTTATAAGGGGCGGTGATTTCTAACCTTTGTTTTGTAAGGGGTGTAAGAGTGAATGGTTTATTTATGTTTGAAGTGATGATTGTTTTTAAATAGTCATGCATGAATTTCTTACATTGCACTACACCATAGTACACACAACCTACCGTCGGACCTGGGTCGCATAGGATCACTTAGGATGGTGTTAAGATGGATACCACTCCGACTACAACCGCGTAGTACGAGTCGCCCACCTTAACCCCGAAATTTCTTTCTTCTCGTCGAAGGAACCCACCCCAGTCTGCAACTGCGCGACACGGGTCGGTTCTTTGACGAAGCCGGAGTGATGGGTAACCCGACCTAGTCGCGACCTTCTTTGGTTCAGATCCGGTGATCCCATGGCTCCATTTTGAGCCGTTTAGAGTAGAAATTGAACCACCGTCCATGCGTATGTCTATGTCATTGGCTTTGCTACTCAATGAGTAGGGTAAGATTTTCGAATTCTCTCATTCGTAATTTACTTATTCGCTTTTCTTTTTTGGTCGGTTTATGGCAAATTAGGTTGATCGTAACTGTGAGTAGTATACGATGGGGATACCCGAGCTTCACATCATTGCTACCCCGAAAGCCGAGCTTCGCACATGGTGGGATAGACTAGACCCGATCGGCCATGATTGGGTTCGATCCTACGTCGGACGATTACTTCCCCTTTTAGAAATAGAAACTCATTATGGTGTTGTACGAGCGTTGGCGCATGTCTGGTGTCCCGAGACTTGCACATTCATGTTCGGTGACCACGAGCTCACTCCAACCCTGGAAGAATACAATGTTGCCATGGGAAAGCCTTTGGTGTTGGAGTTAATGGCCCACCAGGGACCGAACATGCATCGACCTTATCTGATTTCCTTAGAGTTAAGGAGGATGATGTGAGGAAAGTTTTGAAAGTTAATCGCAAGACCTGCCCGTTTTCATTCCTAAATGAGCTTTTCCAAAATGCCCCATCTTTTCAAAAGAATAGGATCTTCCTGCTAGCCTTCTTCGGGTTTGTGTTATTCCCACATTGTAGGAATGCTATTAACCCTTCTGTGGCATGGGTAGTTCGTGAGGCATGTATGGGAAAGGGTTTTGTTAACGCCATCCCGACTAAAACTTTTCTTTCCCTTACTTGTTTCAAAGAAAACAAAAACAAAATTTTCCATGCTCCTCCTGAACTCTTGCAAATTTGGTTTTTCTCTCACGTTAAAGGGTTTGGTAGCTTAATGACTGTGAACAACATCTCTAACTCTAGTCACCTTATCCTGAAGTTTAAAGATAGGAAGGCGTTTGCCCCCGATTATCATTATTCTGAGTGGTTAGCTTTCATGACTAACCCTGGACCCGAAGATTTCCAATGGCACGCCAAATGGCTCAGAGTTCGAGAAGCGCAGCCTCTGTGTGGGCTTATCGGACTGTTCCTTTGTTGGGAATTACCGGAGTCACCGAGTATTACCCAACCCGAGTCGCTCGCCGGTTCAAGAAGTTCAACAACTTCCACCGACGATTCAAGAAGACCCGCTCAGAATAGACTTCCCTAATGGATGCCAAGATCACGAAGACTCCGTTGCATTAGTCAAGTCGATGTGAGATATGTGCCATCCCCGGAAGCTGATATGGCCCTAAGAGGAGTTGGAAGGACAAGAGAAGACCTACTATGCCTCAATGGAATACATCCTTAATCATAAAATCCCAGAGAGCCTACACTCGAAGATTCTCGACGTGCCATTAAAGACCACCCATCGAGCCGAGATCAAGCGCCTCAAAAGGAAGCTCGAAGAAACCGAGGAGCGTGCCTCGAGTTGACTCGAGTTAGTGGAGCGGTCACAAGCGGGGGGCTGTCCTCATTAGTTAGATCGAGTCAAGTGCGATATGTAATGGGTCAATGCTCACATATGTTACAATGTTAAAGAATTTGTCTCGAGTCGCGTTATCGGGAGATAAGAGTCATGATTAGCTTCGTTGTTTAGGGGCTCTCCCTCATGTCTTTTCCTATGTTATGTAGCAACCTTGTTTTCAATGAAACGGGCAAATTTGGGCAATTAGATCTTTGTCATGGACTGACCGCCTAATCATTACTCCATGCTTACACATGCTTATCTATCCTTATTTAGGTACTAGCTGATTGATTATCTTTTACCAATCGTCGACATGGCCAAGCGAAGATCCCCAATTCACACGCGCGCGAAAGTCAGAATGGAGAACGAGGACACCAATGTACGAATGGCCAAGATGGAGGACCATTTGGCTTAACTCACCGCAATGATGCTTTGAAATAAGCCAAAAGCTCAAGGAGCCTCCCACTGTGGCTGTCACTAGAACATCCACTCCGGTGTCGACAGAAGGCATACACGTTGCCGATCCCCCTGGGAAAGAAACTGCTGGGGAGGCTCCTTCTGTCACGCCAATCATTGTCAATTTGGATCCCCCTCTGAAGGAAAACCCAACCCCCCTTCTAAGTGAAGAGAGTGAAAAACGCTTGGCAAAGATGGAAGAGCGACTGTGTGCCTTGCAAGGTTACGAGCTGAAAGGAGCTGATAGGTTGTCTCCATACACCAAGATGAACTTCCCCGAAAACTTCCAAGAACCCGAGTTCACAAGAAAATATGACGGAACGAGATGTCCCAAGACCCACCTAAGATATTACATGAGGAAAATGGCTCGCTATGCTGACAACGTGCCATTTCTCATACACACATTTCAAGATAGCTTGGAAGGCATTGCTTTAACGTGGTTCATTGCGTTGGACATTGAAGAACTCACTAGTTGGGAGGATTTAACCAATGAGTTCTTGCAGCAATACCGGTTTAATACCGAGCTCGCCCCCATGAGGGAAGAATTGACCCGTATTGAGAAGAAGAGGAACGAGTCATTCAAGGCCTTTGCGCAAAGGTGGAGGACCATGGCCTCACAAGTGAAGCCGGCCTTGAATGAGAGGGAGATGAAACAATTGTTCCTTAAGACATTACCCCTTGAATACTTCCAAGGGTTAGTGTTCTCAGGTTGCCAGACATTTTCATAGCTAGTTGAGGTAGGTGAAGGAGTCGAATGGGCAATGGTCAAGGGAAAGATTTCAACCGGAGGCACGAAGAAATTCCTGGCGAGAAAAGATAAGGAGGCCGCAGTTGAAGTAGCACTTGTGCAGGAGCCGCCTTTCCCTCGACTGTCCTCAACACCTGCGCATAAGCCCATAGTGGTCCAAGGTAGTTCGTCACGAGTATATGATAACATCAAGAGACCTTTTCGAAAGGATTTTTCTCCACTGCCGCGCCCGCTGTCAAAGCTGTTACCTATGCTCCTCGAAAAGAGGATGGTCGCGAAGGAAGTACCAAGGGACAATCCCCCGAGGTTCGCCGGGTTTGATATGAACAAGACTTGCGAATACCACATGGGAGAGAGGGGGCATGATGTAGATGATTGCAACGTGTTGAGATATAAAATTCAACAGCTTCTAGACAAGAAGATCTTGACTTTCAAGGAGGCCCAACCTAATGTGCAACAGAACCCTCTACCAAATCATGCAGGGGGAGTGAACTCAATTTCCAAGGAGACGTGGGCAAGTCAAACGCCTCTAGTGGTGGATGCTTCCAGGTTGTACAACTCCTTAGTGCTGGCGGGATATTACGAAGGTCAGGATGATGTCACTCCAGAAGAGAAGTTGAACCGTGTTCGCAAGATGGTAGCCATGGGGGTAATCCAACACGGAGAAGAGGAGGAGGGGGTCATGTCCATGATAATGCCATCATCATTCTGCTCTTCTTTCTGTAAGTTTGCTTGTATATCTCAGGCAAAGAAGGTTATGCTTGGAATTTCGAAAACCCCAGCTTTGTATGAGGAAGGGGTGATAGCTATGATAACTCCAATAATGATTGAACTACCTGATGAGGAGCCCGCTGATGATATTAAGATGGAAATCACTGAACCCATGGTGATCGACCTTATGGTCAAGGAGATGTCGGCAATTGAAGTCACGGGAGGGAACGCAACACCAGTCACGATAGAATTGCCACCTTGGGAGAAAGATGGAGTGATAGTGTTGGAGAATCCTCCCAAATTCGATCCCAAAGTTGTACCTTGGGACTACAGAACAATTGAGGTGGACACTGTCATGCGATCAAGCCACTGTTACGCCCCTGATAAAGGAGTAGAAAAGAAGGCCGTGATTGAGGAGGAGGCAAAGCAATTCTTGGCTGTAGTAAAGTCTAGTGAGTTCAATGTGGTGGATCAACTGCGGAAGCTGCCGGCTCAAATCTCCCTCTTAGAATTATTCAAATCTTCTGAGAAACATTGGGATATTTTGCTTAAAGTCCTTAAGGAGGTGCATGTGCCAGAATCAATTGATGAAGTCCAATTGGAAGAGTTTGTTGGGACCGTTCTACTGAAAGACCAAATCTCCTTTACTGATGAAGATCTCCCCCCTGAGGGCCCTAATCATACCAAAGCGTTACACATTTCGGTGAAGCATGAGAGCACTCTTGTTTGCAAAGTGTTGATCGATAATGGTTTGGCACTCAATATATGCCCGTTGGCTACGCTCCACCGTCTTGGCGTTGATCTTGGAAGAATTCATACTGGCAAGTCAACTGTGCGGGCTTTTGACGGGATGAAGAAGGAGGTGATAGGGGAAATTGAACTTAAGCTACTGATTGGCCTTGTACTTTTCCAAATCCCGTTCCAAGTGCTAGATATACCAAGCACTTTTAATTTTCTACTAGGGACGCCATGGATCCACATGGCAAGTGCTATTGCCTCTAGCCTTCATCAGAAAGTACGATTTGTGGTGGACAACAGGCTTGTCACAGTCCATGGAGAGTCTGACTTCAAGATCTATCACGTGACAGCCATCCCTTATGTGGAGCCCGAATGTACTGAGGAATCCAGCTTTCAAATATTAGAGCTGATGTCCATGATTCATGTGCCTACGGCTCTTTCACAAGGACTCTCGAATTGTCTAGGCTAGCTATAGCTGTGGGAAAAATCATGCTGGCAAGCGGATATAATCTTGAGGAGGGTCTTGGATCGCATGGCCAGGGTGTGCGAAAACCCATTGAAGCTCGTAAAAACTTCAAAAGAAGAGGCTTGGGATATATCGAGAAGCGGGGAGGCCATAACAACCGAGGAGGCCGTGGATGGCATAGAGGCCGAGGTGGCCGAGGTGGCCAAGGAGGCTGAGGTGGGTACAGAGACCAGAGTGAACGTGTTGCCCAGACTGAAGAGGACGAGGGCCATCAAAGCCCGTTTTCCCCGTTGCTAAAGGAGACGTATCCAGGATCCCCAAGGATGTTGTTTGAGGAAGAGGAGAATATCTATGGTGTGACTGAGCTATTCGAGGAGGATGTCATATGCACCATATTGGCGTGCGAGGAAGCCGAGTCCTCTGAAGTCATGGATGTCCCTCCAGAGTAGGGCAGCTCTTGTTTAGCTTAGTCTTTCATTTTATGTCTTATCCCCTACGCGGGATCTCGTAGTTTTCCTTTCTTTATTTCTTGTTTTTGTCATTTGTAACGTGAACTTTGGTCAACCCCGATCTTGAGCCGTTGTTCGAGGGTGGTGTGTGTTAAAATACGGCCTTATCTTTCTTCATTCAATAAAATAGACACATGTTTTATTGAGGACATGTGGAAGCACATCAAACTAGCCCTATGATGGTCGCTGAGGCCTAGGCCTCCACATGCTCCCTTATTTGACTGTTTTGCAAGAATGAAGAAATCCGAGGATATGAGGATGAGTTCTTGAAATTTTTACAAAAATACTTCAAATTTTTTTCGAAAATGACATGCATCGTCTTTGTTGTCGACATTACTCTGACTCATTTCATCGCATCTCAGGCATTACATTATACATAATCATGATAAGGACACATGTGACTCAGATGTGCATGAAGAAAGTCCCTCAGGTTCTGATGACACCGACGACGATGATCAGAAGGGGATCGAGCGCGAATGGAATCGACACGAAGAATCGAGGCCGTTGACTGAAGAGTGAACAATCACCATAAATCTGGGTGATGTAGAGAATGTCAAGGAGGTAAAGATCGGAGCATGTCTCTCAGAATTAGAAGCGGAAAAGATGACTAATCTGCTAAAAGAGTATCAAGATGTGTTCGCCTGGACATATGCCGACATGCTGGGATTGGATCCTGAAATTGTGGAACATGCTTTACCAACGGATCCCAATGTGCCACCTAAGAAGCAAAGACTCAAAGAGAACTAAACCAGATTTGTCCAAGAAGATTGAAGAAGAAGTGATGAAACTACTGAAAGTAGACTTTATCGAAGTGACTCGTTATCCTGATTGGGTAGCAAATATTGTGCCTATAATAAAGAAAGATGGGTGAATTAGGGTGTGTGTCGACTATCGCGACTTGAATAGAGCAAGTCCCAAAGACGACTTTCCGCTCCCCCATATCGATGTCTTGGTTGACAGTACAGCGGGATTTGAATTATTCTCCTTAATGAATGGTTTTTCCGGATATAACCAAATTCGTATGAAGGAGATAGACAGGAGCAAAACATCATTCATAACTCATTGGGGAACTTTTTGCTATAAAGTGATGCCTTTTGGTCTAAAGAATGCTGGGGCAACATATCAAAGGGCTATGGTCACGTTATTCCATAACATGATGCACAAGAAAATCGAAGTATACGTCGACGACATGATTGCGAAATCGAGACATGGTGAAGATCATGTTAAAGTCTTGCAAAGGTTGTTTGAACGTCTTCAGAAGTTTAAGTTACGCCTCAATCCCGCAAAACTTGTCTTTAGAGCAAAATCTGGGAAGCTATTAGGATTCATGGTTAGTAGTAGGGGCATAGAGATTGATCCGTCGAAGGTTAAAGCCATTTGTGATTTACGACCGCCGACTACCGTCAAAAAAATTCGCAGCTTGATGGGACGGCTTAATTATGTGGCGAGGTTCATTTGTCAGTTGTCTGAAACGACGAAGCCATTCTTCAAGCTCATGAAAAAAAATGCAAAGATTGAGTGGAATGCTGAGTGCCAGGGTGCCTTTGAGAAGATAAAACATTATCTCACTCATGCACCAGTCTTAGTGCCCTTACTCCCTAAAATTTCCCTGATTTTGTACTTAACCATACATGACGAGTCATTACGAGCTATGCTAGCCTAGAAAAGACCAAATGCCGGGAGAGAATGCGCAATATACTACTTGAGCAAGAAGTTCACTATTTCCGAGATGAATTATATGGAAGTTGAGAGAACTCGTGTCGCTTTAATTTGGGTCTTGCACAGGCTACAACAGTATACACTTCATCACCGAATCTGGTTGGTGACTGAAAATGATCCTATCAGGTATCTCCTGGAGAAACCAGCTTTGGTTGGCAAATTGGCCAAGTGGCAAATCTTAATTTCTGAGTTTGACGTTCAGAGCCTGGACAAAAGTCTGTTAAAGGTCGAGCCATAGCAGACATGTTGGCAAAAGATTCCGAGAGGTATAGAGCATCTGATGAGGATAGTGATGTAGAAGAGCGAATTTTACTTGTATCAAACGATAAATGGACAATGTGCTTTGATGGTGCGGTTAACTTAGCTGGGTCGGGTACCGAGGCAGTTCTTATCTCCCCGGATGGACAACATTACCTCGTCGTTGCGAAATTAACATTCCCTTGCACGAATAACATTGCTGAATACGAAGCATGCATTCTCGGCCTCCAAGCCGCTGTTGATATGAAAATTCAAAAGCTACAAGTTTATGGTGATTTAGCCCTTATCATCTTACAGACTGAAGGCAAATGGTGAACACACGATTCTAAATTGATTCCGTATCATGAGTTCCTGGGGAAGTTGACGGAAGAATTCTAACAAGTATTATTCGAATACTTACCAAGGTCTCAAAATTAGTTCGCTGATGCCCTAGCTACCTTGTCCTTGATGTTGCAAGTAGTTGGAGGCTCGGAGATTGAACCATTGAGAATTGACATCCTTAGGCACTCGGCTTATTGTATGACGATTGAAGAGGAGCTAGATGGACAACCTTGGTATTACGACATCTTGAAGTATCTACAGAAGGGTGAAATCCCCGAAGGAAGTGAAGCAGCGGACATAAAGCATTTGATAAAGCTAGCATCAAAATTCTTCACCAAAGTGGAGATGTCCTCTACAAAAGGTCCTTCGACTCAACATTGCTAAGGTGTGTTGATGCTAAAGAAGCTGATCGGTTGATGAAAGAAATATATGAAGGGGAGTGTGGCCTTCATATAAATGGACACTTCTTGGTGAGAAAGATCATGCGACTCGGTTATTATTGGGCTGACCATGGAGTCTCGACGCATTCAGCACGTACGACGGTGTCACCAATGCCAGATTTATGGAGACAAGATAATTCCCCTCCGATTGAACTTCACCAAATGTCTCAACCCTGGCCCTTTTCAATGTGGCGAATTGACGTGATCGGGCCCATTAACCCTAAAGCTTCTAATGGGCATCGATTTATCTTGGTGGCGATAGACTATTTTACCAAGTGGACTGAGGCCAACTCGTATGTTAATGTTACTTGCCAAGAATGTGGCAAAGTTCATTTGTTGTGACATTATCGCTCGTTACGGGGTGTCGGAGGCGATCATTACCGACAACGGCACTAATTTGAATAACAAAGTCGTGGATGGTTTGTTCAGTGAGTTTCGAATTAAGCATTTGTACTCGTCACCGTACCGTCCTCAGATGAATGGAGCAGTGGAGGCGGCGAACAAGAACATAAAGAAAATCTTATCAAAGACCGCTGAAAATTATTGTGATTGGCACGATAGGCTCCCTTACGCGCTAATGGCATACCGAACTTCTATCCACACCTCCACAGGGGCAACTCCTTTCTCACTCGTGTACAAGATGGAGGCAGTCTTGCCTATTGAAGTTGAAGTCCCTTATTTAAGGGTCATTTCTCAATCTATGCTTGATGAGACTGAGTGGATGCAGTAGAGGCATGAGCAGTTAAACATGATCAATGAGAAGAGATTGCAAGCTATGTGTCATTGTCAGTGCTATCAGAGACGAGTTGCAAAAGCCTTCAACCGAAAGGTGCGTCCCAGACACTTCGAAGTCAACGAGCTGGTGTTAACAAAGGTGCTTCCAATCATACCAGATCCTCATGGCAAATTCATCCCAAACTACGAAGGGCCATATGTCATTAAGAAGATTCTTCCTGGTGGTGCCATGATTTTAGTTGAAATGGATGGCAGTGAATTTTGCCTAGACCTGTAAATGCTGATGCAGTCAAGAAGTACTTTCCATGAATGAAATCAAGGTTGAGGGGTCACTTCATGCACAATTCAAGTTGCATAGCATCATGCATAGCATTGTAGATATCGTGCAAATGTTGCATACATGCATGTCTATTTGTGTTTCAGGCACCCTACCGTCTAACGAGGAAATGGTAGGGGAAAGAACGGACTCAACAATCCATCAAGTCTTCGCACAATAGGTTGAATGTCTCTTTTGAGAGGTAAGTTGAGACGATAAAAAATGGGCAAAACAAACAAACAAAATAATAAGGACAAAAACAAAAATGCATGACATGATTCACATGACCTATTCTTTGGTGTCATTATGCACGCTTCACGTCTGTGACCCTCAAGAAAATGGCTCATAAAAATGACTTTATTTGGGCAAAAGAGTGAAAGGTTAACCATGCCAAACAAGAAGTATTTAGATGAAAAAAGGCAAGCCCATTTCCAGACACATCCTCCAAACACTTTTGAGAGTTGAGTGAAAATCGACCTTCTCTTAGGACGAGTGATTCATTTGCATTGAGCACAAAGATCGAAATGATAAAGGCGTTCCCTTCATCAGTCCCAAGCATTGCACTAATCTCCTGTTATCACTTTAGGCCGAAAAAAATAAAAATGATACTTCAAAGTACCATTGTCAAGAACAACCTTACATTGGGGCATCATAGGAGGTTATGATCATGTTGTAGAATGAAAGATTGAGAAAGGTTATATTACTTTCACTTGCATTAATCTTCTGGTGATGGCTTCAAAGGAATTCTCATTAGAGCTTGACTCATCCCAAAGTGAAGAAAAGAATTTCCTTCTCTACCCAAACACTAATATCCATTGTTTTAACTAATTTGGGCCTGATTATTCATTTCGAACCTCAAGCGGTGATCATCTCCCTTCACTAGGGCAAGGCATAAGAATTGACCAAACACAATTGATAGTCACGAGAAAATGTGAAAAATATCTCGAAAGTCATAAGAGCTGTAAAAGTTCAAAAAAAAAAGTTTGACAAATTAGGGGGCATGAAAAAGCAGTGTCCCTAGTAAAAGCAAGGTCAATGCCCAACAAAAGAGAGAGAGAGAGAGAGAGAGAGAGAGAGAGAGAGAGAGAGAGAGAAAGCCAAAGGATGCATCTTATGTGAAAAAAAATTATCAAAGTCCAAGTGCTTGAGTAAAAAAATCATCACAAGTGCAAAAGAAATTAGAGAAGAGCAAACCTCCATACGAAATGGTTAATCAATGGACTTTCGAGATGCGCTCTGTTTCAAAAGCCAAGTGACTTCGAAAGATCGAATGACACGGTTATGATGCTATGATGATCACTGACTCTTAAAAAAAACCCTTTGAAAATGTTAAGCCTTTCAAGCCTTTTCCGAGCCAACATTACAACCCTCTTCCGAAGTCTCTTATGATTGGGATGGTTCGAGTGAAAATGAGAATGCCACAAAGAAACTATTGCTTGAAGAAGTGGAAGTAATCCTATCTTGTCTTATCTTTCAAGTTCTCGACTTGTAAACCCGACAAAGATAGCAACAAGTGTTCCCCTATTGACCTCAAAGCAATAATTCCTTCATATAAGCCCTAAACGAGCCTATATTGCAGCTTTTTGGAAAGACCTTTTTGATAAATCATACTGTGCTCATCGCGAATGTTTCTGAAAGCCTTTGATCTAGGTTATGTGAGATAGCCTCAGCAACCAGTTATCTCCCACATGAACAAATGGGATCAAGCAGCCATTTTATCAAAAGTGCGTGAGAAGCCCTTTCTGACTAAGAAGCTCTAGTTTGGCATGCTTAATGAGCCTTGTTCATAAGTCGTGATCATCTTGATAAGAACTTGACTCCTAGAGAATTTGATGATTAATGATATATCCACAAGCAATATGACCATTATGCGCCACATGATGCCGATTGAAATCAAATGTTTTTTCCAAAACAGTCGGACTTAGCTTAATTAGCTTGTTCAATTAATGCTACAATATTGCTAATACGTCTCTTGATAACATCTCTAATGACATTCACTCAAGTTGAGTTTGATAGGATTCCTCAGTGAAGCCATGCAGTTTTTAAAGGGGTTAGCGGGTGCCTCCCTAAAAATCAAGGGTTCATGGTTAGCCTTAAACCATACAATCTCCAAAGGTTCATGGTCAACCTTAAACTATGCCATCTCCAAAGGTTCATGGTCAACTTTAAACCATGTCATTTTCTTATGATCCGATGGGCTTCTGTAGCTCGGAGTCTTCTTTTTCCCCATTCTTATGACCTGGTGGGCTTTCCGTAGCCTGGAGTCCTTCAACCCCATTCTTATGACCCGATGGGCTTTCTGTAGCCCGGAGTCCTTCAACCCCCTTCTTATGACCTGGTGGGACCCCCTTCTTATGACCCGGTGGGCTTTCCGTAGCCCGGAGTCATTCAACCCCCTTCTTATGACCCGATGGGCTTTCTGTAGCCCGGAGTCCTTCAACCCCCTTCTTATGATCCGGTGGGCTTTCTGTAGCCCGGAGTCCTCCAACCCCATTCTTATGACCCGATGGGCTTTCCGTAGCCTAGAGTCCTTCAATCCCTTTCTTATGACCTAGTGGGCTTTCCGTAGCCCGGAGTCCTTCAATCCTCTTCTCATGACCCAGTGGGTTTTTGTAGCCCGGAGTCTTTCTTCCTCTTATTGACAAGATGCACTTTCATAATTATGAGTCATTTCCATCGATCTAGTACGTATATATGCACCTAGGGTTTCTCTACCATCGAAATAATTTAGGTGTCTTCTGTCTTTAAATGCAACCTCTGCGAGGCTACATTCAAAGAGGGGCAGTTGTTGATACATATTATTATTATTATTATTATTATTATTATTATTATTATTATTATTATTATTATTATTTTTTTACCCAAATTAATTAATTTAAAATAGTATTAAATGTTGGGAATTAGTCACAAAAGATTTTTTTTTAAATATTATTTAATTAAGTTATTAAAAAAAACGAATGAAATCGGTCGAGTCGAGCCGAATCCAACCTTGGCCCGACTCGCCCCTTTCCTTTTTCTTTTTCCTATGCTCGGCCCAGCCCATTCTCTCCTTCCAACCGGCGCAGCCTTTTTTTTCTTTTCTTCTTCGCCGGTCTTCGCTCGAAGACTTGCGGAAACAGCAACAGGAGGGTAGCGAAAATAGGCACTGCAGAGGATCGGTGGCAGGCGAGCGGCGTGATCCGCGGGTTGGGGGTGCAATCCAACGCAAGTTGGCAGCTGCAGAGCCATGCGCGCTTGTTGGCCGGGCATAAAAATCGGAGAAAAAAAAATCGACACGAGAGAGAGGATTCGGAACCAAAAAAAAAAAAAAAGTGAAATACTGAGAGAAACACAAAGGGAAACCAAGGGGAAAGGAAGGAAAATTGGCCGAATAGGGAGTCGAGAAGCTCCGACGTCCAATCGCCGCCGGTGAGTTGCCGACGCCGCTATAATCTTTGGGGCCCAAAGAACACAGAAAGGGCGAAAAGAGATGAAGCACCGGGAGAATTGGAGAGAGAATCCGAACTAGAGGCAGGAAGCTCGAGGGAACAACGAGTCGTTGCTGAAGTCCCGTACGTGTGCTATCGTTCGCCGCAGCTCTCCCCCGGACAAGGTAGGTCCCCCGAAAACCCGTTGCCCGATTTTTGGAAAACGCCGGGTCGGAGCTCGTGGTTGACCCGTTCGTGCAAGCTTCGGCCCTCGCCACCTCTGTATTTTGCTCTCATGTTCCTTATAAATCATGATTGAAGACTTCTAGAACGTGTTTGAGTCTCGATCGAGCCGTAAACCTTTGAATTTGCTAATGTCAATTAGACGTTCGACGAAATGCCTCAACGAAACCGCCACATCCAGCCCTCGACTAGAGCTTAGCTTTTGATTTTTTTTGTGTTGCTTGGGATCATACCCTTGTCACGCATCGTCCCCGTCGTTCTTCTAGCTTTTTAATAGGTTTCCTCGCGCGGTTTGGGGTGAGACGAGCGCATGTCTTACACCGGAATCACAGGAGACTCTCAGAACGCCGGCCAGCCGATGGCCGGCGGTGCTCGGCGTCGGTCGGACAGAACCATCGACGCCAGACAATGGGTCGGCGACTTCCTTAGGGCGGTCGATACTCGTGGCGTTGTCGGTGTTGGATCGGCGGAGGAGCTGCGGCAGAAGCTTCGCACGCCGCGGCCGCGAGAGAAGAAGAGTCGAAGAAGAGGACTGAAAGGGGTAAAAAAAAATTGAAAAAAGAGAAAAGAAAACACAAAAAGATAAAAACTTAAAAAGAGAGATGGGTTTCGTGTTGGGCCTTTTTAGTTCATGGGTTGATTAGGTTGGGCCGAAATAGAAATTAGAAAATGGGCCTCGGGTGGGCTAAAGTAAAAATTCAAGATGGGCTTTGGGTTGAAACTTGCCTTCATTTCCCTGTTTTTTTTTTTTTTTTTAAATTCATGTGGTTTTTTTTTTTAGTGGGCCGAACCCGGGTCCGGTCTCCACCAGACTTGAATCCGCGAGACTAGGCCGAACCGGGTCGGTCGCACGACCACCCTAGGTCGCCCATTTTAAAAAAATAATAATTTTTTTAAATTAAAATTTTAAAAATTGGAAATCCTTTAAAAAAATCGAAAATTTAAAATTTTTGAGAGAATTAAAAAATTAAATTAAAAAATTAAATAAAATAAAATTCAAAAATTCAAAAATTCAAAAATTTCGAAAATTAAAAAAATGATAGAGTTTGGTTAGGAAATGTTAGGTGTTGTCGTTTTAAGTGTAATTATGCATTTATTTTGACTACATCGCATGTTTAGATTGTATATCTTGTTGTGTTCAATGGTGTGTGTGTAGACTTATGGTGATTATGACATTATTAGCTATGATTATTGGTTTATGTGTTTAATGGTATGTGTGTAGTCATATCATATGTTTAATAGTACATGTTTAGATTACACTCGTATGATCACTTTAATATGTTTGTGGATGAGTAAAATCAATTCAAACTGCTTGACAAATAATTATTTTGTTAAAATGAACAAGATTAGGTACCGGAAGGGCATTAGTTAACCAATTAGTGTAATCAAGTCCCCTTCCCTAGATTCTCCGGTAGCGTAGGAAGTGAGGTATACTCCCATGCCTCACTTGATCTCTAGCCGACCCCAATAGGCTAGTGGCGACTCCTTTTTTTGTAAAATTCATAGAAAATATCCCAATGTCACGCGGGCTATGGACTTGGGAGAGCCCACACCTAATCATGGGCCAGAGGCCCGTTGTTTAGGTAATACCCCTAAACTTGTTCCCTCCCCCCGAGGGTAGGTCGTGACATGGGCTAAGTGCTACACGATAACGCAATTTCGTGGGAGTCACCTCTAGGGCATTGAGTTTGGATATTGAGTGTGGAATGAACCATTGATATGAGCTAGGATGAGTTCATGCTGGTTTTGTTATTATGGATGAATTGAAAATTTGGCTATTTGATATGCTAGGTTGAGGTAACATTTAACATATTTTTTTCTTGCAAGTTATCATATTTTGTTTGGCGATAATGTGTCGTGCCTTGAGTTTTAAATGTTTAATGTGGAAGCTTGATATGCTTTTATGATATGTACTACTCACTGAGCTATAGTTGCTTATCCTATTCATCTTCCATGTTTTCAGGTCTCAGGGTTAGCAACTAGTAAGACGATAGCGCTTTTGGAAAACTTTTGGGAGTTCTATTTTGGGTATGGTTTAAGAAAGTGGTGTATATAATATTTGCTAATGGTTGGACTAGTTGAGTTTTAAATGTATATTTCTTTTTGGTGGAATATGGTAACTTTAATGTGCAACAAACTTGTTAGTTATCCGATATGTATATATTAGCTTGAGATATACATAATTCATGGAAGGTTGGCCGTATCATTCCCATTCCTTGTAGTTTTGGGGTGTGACATTTTTGGTATTAGAGCCTAAGTTTTGATCTTCCTAGGTAGAGATATGGGACATTGGGAGATTGTGTGATAGGTTTTAATGTGCTAACTTTTTTGATACTAAGGTGTAATCTTATTCTTGAGTCCAGGTGATTATGCATACCGACTTAGAGACACTTGCCTCGCTTCGTAGAAATAGCAAAGGCAAGCGAGTCGCTACCCCTAATACTAGAGATGAGCCTCAAGCTTCTCGAGGGGCAGCTTTAAGGAGGAGACTAGAGGACCGATTTGATGGGAATCCTGATGTGAAGCTAGGGAAAAGCCCCAAGAGCCGGTTCCTCTGACTGAGTTCACGCAGACGATGATTCACTGGTATCGTCAAGCGAAAGAATTAAGTGAAGGTGGAGTACTTGGCTCATGCACCTTTGCCCAATTCAGAAAGGCGAATCCACCTAAGTTTGATGGGAAGTTGGATCCTCTCAAGGCTGATGATTGGATTAGAAACATGGAGGGGGTTTTTTTAGAGCTGAGAAAGTTCGTGATGACCAAAAGGTCAACTTTGCCACTCAATGCTTAGAAGGCGAAGCTATTAGCTGGTGGGAAGGAACTAGACCGGCTCTCGGAGATGATGATGCGATCATTTCATGGAAGGACTTCACTGAGGCTTTTAACGCCCAATTCTTTCCAGAATCTTTTCAAGCGAAGATGAGAAGCGACTTTGTCAATATATCTCAAGGTGGCTTAACATTTATGGAGTATGCGACCCGCTTTAATCGGTTAAGTAAATTTGAGGATGGTTTTGCAGCCAATGAAAGGTGTAGGGGTGAACACTTTCAGCGTGGACTCTGACTGGATATTCGTACTATACTCGTACCATTTGAACTAACAACGTACAAAGATGTTTTGAATCGAGCAATTAGGGTCGAGCAAGACATTTTGGAGCGTGGCATGCAAGGAGCACCTCAACACAAGAGATTTAAGCCCACCGATTTCCAAAACAATCATACTAGTGATAGCGGGAAGCAAAGAGATTTCAATCGGCTAGATAGGTCTCGGATCAAAGTGGTCAAAGCCCTTGTGCTACTTGTGGAAAACTTCATGGCGGTCGTTGTTATCATAAATTAGGAGCATGTTTTGTTTGCGGAAAAATGGATCACATTGCACGTGATTGCCCCACGAAGAGGAATAATCCTACGGATGGTAGGATATGTTATATGTGTGGACCGCCAGGACACATCGCACGCAATTGTTCTATGCGGAGGAATGCTCCTTCCATTGGTAGGCCCCAAGGGAACCCACAAAAATAAAATGCAAGTGGGAAAGTTTTTGCGATGACGAAGGAAGATGCGGAGGCGTCTAGCGCAGTTGTTGCAAGTGATATTTTTATTACCTCACAACGTGCTTATGCGTTATTTGATTCTGGTGCTACGCATTCATTTATTTTAACTGAATTTGCAAAGAAGCTTGATGTGTTACCTGAACCTCTTGAGTGTAAATTGCATGTTGATACTCCTACTGGTGATTTCTTAATTGCTCATCATGTGTTCAAAAGATGTATGCTTCGGATTAATAATGTTGAAATGCCTGTGGATCTAGTAGAGTTAAATATTCGAGACATCGATGTTATTATAGGGATGGATTGGTTATCTACATATCGTGCTACTGTTGACTGTTTTTCAAAGAAAGTGATCTTTAGACTTCCAAATCAACTCAAATTTTCTTTTTCGGGAGGTTGTCAAGACACTTTTCTAATGTTGATCTCAGCTTTACAAGCGAAGAAACTTTTGAGAAAAAGGTTGTTATGGTTATTTAGCTTGTGTAAAAGACACAAGTAATGTTATAGGGAAGTTGGAGAATATTCCTGTTGTTAGAGACTTTCCAAATGTGTTTCTTGAAGATTTACCAGGTTTGCCTCCTGATAGAGAAATGGAGTTTTGTATTGAATTGATGCCCGGTTCAACACCAATCTCTAAGGCACCATATCGGATGGCACCCGCTGAATTGAAAGAATTAAAAACACAGCTGCAAGATCTTTTGGATAAGGGTTTCATCAGACCCAATGTTTCGCCTTGGGGAGCTCCTGTTCTATTTGTGAAAAAGAAAGATGGTAGTATGCGACTTTACATAGATTACCAAGAGCTTAATAAGGTAACGATCAAAAACAAATATCCTTTGCCTCGAATTGATGATTTATTTGATCAACTTCAAGGAGCTAAGATATTCTCCAAGATCGACCTTCGTTAAGGGTATCATCGCTTGAAGATAAAAATAGATGATGTGCCTAAAACTTTCGTAACAAGGTATGGCCATTATGAATTTCTTGTCATGCCTTTTGGATTAACAAATGTGCCCGCTGCCTTCATGGACTTGATGAACAGGGTGTTCAAAGAATATCTAGACAAATTTATTGTGGTGTTCATTGATGACATCCTAGTGTATTCAAAGAGTTTAGAGGAACATGAACAACACTTGAGATTTGTCTTGCAGATTTTGTATGAAAAGAAGTTGTATGCCAAATTTAGTAAATGTGATTTCTGGCTTGATCATATAGAATTCTTGGGTCATGTGATCTCGAAGGATGGCATATTAGTGGATCCAAAGAAGGTTGAAGCAGTTGTTAAGTGGAATCGCCCAACTAATGTTACAGAAGTGAGAAGTTTCCTTGGGCTAGTTGGCTACTATAGGCGATTTGTAGAGGGATTCTCAAAGATTGCTAGTCCACTTACCCGTCTAACTCAGAAGAGAGTTAAATTTGAATGGTCAGACCAATGTGAGCGCAGTTTTCAAGAGTTAAAGAGATGGCTAGTATCGGCTCCTATTCTAACTTTACCTTCAAGAAGTGGCGGCTTCGTAATCTACTGCGACGCATCCAAAGAAGGTTTGGGTTGTGTTCTTATGCAAGATGGCAAAGTTATTGCCAATGCTTCTAGACAATTGAAATTACATGAGAAGAACTACCTCACTCATGATTTGGAGTTAGCAGCAGTTGTATTTGCCTTGAAGATATGGCGGCTCTATTTGTATGGTGAAAAATGTGAAGCCTTTACCGATCACAAGAGTCTAAAGTATATCTTTACTCAGAAAGAACTAAACATGAGGCAAAGAAGATGGCTAGAGCTTTTGAAGGATTATGACTTGTTCATTAATTACCATCCGGGTAAGGTTAATGTGGTAGCGGATGCTTTGAGTCGTAAATCCTTTGGAAATATGGCAACTTTGCTCACTTCTCAGAAACCCATATGCATAAATTAGACTTGGAAGTATTGGTACGTCAGCTTGGTGCTCAGTTAGCTAACCTTCAAGTACAACTTATGTTGATTGACAAAATTAAGGCTAAGCAGAATGAAAATCCACAATTACAAAAATTTAGAGAAGGTGTGGAAGCTGGAAGACAAGCGGATTTCAATTTACACGTAGATGGATCCTTGAGGTTTTGTGGTCGATTATGTGTTCCAAGGGACTCAAAGCTGAAAAAGCAGATCCTACAGGAAGCTCACAGCACTAGATTTTCAATTCATCCTAGAAGCACTAAAATGTATAGAGACTTGAGAGAAAACTTTTGGTGGGTCAACATGAAAAATGATATTGTAAAATTTGTCGATCAATGTCTAGTTTGCCAACAAGTAAAAATTGAGCATCAGAAACTAGGTGGACAATTACAACCTCTAGAAGTACCTAAATGGAAGTGGGAACATGTCACCATGGACTTTGTAGTTGGTCTACCGAGGACGCCAAGTGGTAAGAATGCTATATGGGTGATTGTTGACCGATTGACTAAGTCCGCTCACTTTTTGTCATATCGATTTGGCCTTTCAATGGAAGATATGGCAAAGCGATATGTTAATGACATAGTGAAACTTCATGGAGTTCCAGTAAGCATTGTTTCTGATAGGGATCCTAGATTCGTGTCTAACTTTTGGAAGAGTTTGCAAGGAGCATTGGGCACGAAACTCAACTTGAGTACAGCTTTTCATCCACAAACAGATGAACAGTCAAAGAGAACAATCCAGACATTAGAGGATATGTTGAGATCATGCATCATTGACTTTGGTGGTTCTTGGGATGAACATCTACATTTGGCAGAATTTTCTTATAACAATAGTTATCACTCTAGCATTAAAATGGCACCATTTGAAGCTTTATATGGCCGAAAATGCAGAAGTCCTATTTGTTGGGATGATGTTGGTGAAAAAAGACTAATTGGCCCTGAATTCATTCAATAGTCAGTAGAGAAAGTTAGGCTAATTTGGGAACGCCTCAGAACGGCTCAAAGTCGTCGGAAAAGCTATGCGGATCTTAAAAGACGCAAGTTAGAATTTAGTGTGGGGATCACGTATTCTTAAAAGTTTCTCCTACGAAGGGTGTATTGAGATTTGACACACGTGTGGGAAGTTAAGTCCAAGGTATGTGGGACCATTCTTGATCTCAGAGAAAATTGGTGAAGTCGCTTATAAATTGGCTTTACCACCGGCGCTATCAGGTGTCCATAATGTGTTCCATGTTCCTTTGTTGCGGAAATATGTGCCAAATCCTGAGCATGTGCTAGACTTTACCCCATTGAGATTATATGAGAATTTGACATATGAGGAGCAGCCTATTCGCATTGTTGATAAGAAGGATCGGGTGCTGCGACGGCGAACTATTCCTTATGTGAAGATACAATGGCAAAACCATACTGAGAGAAAGGCTACTTGGGAACTTGAGGATGAGGCAAGACGCAAATATCCTTACTTGTTTCATGATTGAAGTACATGTAAATTTCGAGGATGAAATTTCTTTTATGAGGGTACAATGTAATATTTGGCTAGTGGGGCCCAAAAGAAGAAAAAAAGAAAGATAAGTTGAAAAGTCAAAAAATTAAAAAGGAAGGGAGGGGAGGGCTCGGTTAAAAAGGACAGTAGAGAGCTCCCTCGACCAAAAAAAAAAAGGAGAAAAAGAAGAAGAAGAAGAAGAAGAAGAAGAAGAAGGGGGAAAAGAAGAAAGGGTTTTTGGCACGTGCATACCACGGATGCCTCGCCAAGCTGGCTCAACTTTATAACCTAGCACCCGGTAAGAGATTAGGCCCATTATTCGTACAATCGAAGTAATTTATGGGTTTAGGGCTCCAATTCGAAATATTTGAAAAATAGAGCGGCGAAGTCCAATTTTGGAGTCGTTGAGCCGCGTATTTTTGTAGAAATGATAGTTTAGGGTGTTGTGGAGCCGTGGGATTTTACGGATCGTGATTTGAACTTACGGTTTGCTCGAAACAAAATTTTGAAGTTTCCCGCGCACAGTGAACAGTGTGCGTCCAGCAGTTTCGAGCCCTTGTTTTGTTAATTTTCGGTTTGATTTTGGGACGGTCAAGCTGGGATTATTGTAGTATGATGGAAGGGCTCTCTATTGACTATAAGTATGTTAATAACGGGGTTCGATAGAGAAAGTTATAGTGTAACTAAGTTTTACACTCAAGTGTCGTGTTACAAACGGCTTGAATAATTATTTTGGGTATGCGATTTATTAGCGCATAGGAATCATTTTGTTAACATTTAGATATAATATAGCCGTTTCGTGGTTGATGTGGCGTGCTACCAAACTTAATGTTGATTCTCGCTCATTTGGTAGGATCGCGAGATCGAAGGATCTAACACACGTTATTTGATTTTGGGGCATCCCTGTGTGAGTAGTACTAATGTTATCTTTGGTTTTGTGTAACTCATGTACTAAGGTAAGATTAACCGATATATACTTGTGAGGAAATGATGACCTATTTGTTATATATTAATGGATATAGTACTTGGTAATTTTGAGTTATTGTGAGATGATTCGACAAATCACTCTCGAAGGGTTATGTATGCTGTTTTGGTATAATCGATTTATGTGGTTATGTGATGACTATTGAAACATGATATGTGTTGTGTTGAGGAAATCAAATGTGTGGTAGTAAAGGACTAAGTGCTACACGACAACGAAATTTCGTGTGAGTCACCTCTGGAGCCTTGTAGTCAAGGGCTAAGTGATACATGGTGACTTGAGTCACATGGGAGTCACCTCTAGAGCCTTGTACTACTGACATGCATAGTAAAGGACTAAGTGCTACATTATAACGTAATTTTGTGGGAGCCACCTCTAAGGCCTTGTATTATTGCTATATGTGGTCGAGGGCTAAGTGCTACACGATAACGCAATTTCGTGGGAGTCACCTCTAGGGGCCTTGAGTTTGGATATTGAGTGTGGAATGAACCATTGATATGAGATAGGATGAGTTCATGCTGGTTTTGTTATTATGGATGAATTGAAAATTTGGCTATTTGATATGCTAGGTTGAGGTAACATTTAACACATTTTGTTTTTGCAAGTTATCATATTTTGTTTGGCGATAATGAGTCGTGCCTTGAGTTTTAAATGTGTAATGTGGAAGCTTGATATGCTTTTATGATATATACTACTCACTGAGCTATAGTTGCTTATTCCATTCATCTTTCATGTTTTCAGGTCTCAGGGTTAGCAACTAGTAAGACGAGAGCGCTTTTGGAAAACTTTAGGGAGTTCTATTTTGGGTATGGTTTAAGAAAGTGGTGTATATAATCTTTGCTAATGGTTGGACTGGTTGAGTTTTAAATGTATATTTCTTTTTGGTGGAATATGGTAACTTTAATGTGCAACAAACTTATTAGTTATCTGATATGTATATATTAGCTTGAGATATACATAATTCATGGAAGGTTGGCTGTATCATTCCCATTCCTTGTAGTTTTGGGGTGTGACACTCTATGCCTAGGAGCGCTCTCCAGTTGGTTCATGAGTTCGTTTGTGAGCGAGCAGAGACTCAGGTCCAAAAAGCCACTCGTATTAGACAACAACAGTAGTACGAGTCCCTGATGGCACTTCTGCAGAAGGCGGCCAATTAGGTACACTACCCTTGTCCTTCTATTTGACTAATCAACGCTAGAAAATCAAGAAAAAAATAAACTCATCAATGTTAGACAATTCAAAGAACGGATCAAATTGATCGAGAAATCATTGCGTGGCCTGATAACTGCTCTCATAATCAGGACCACTCACTGCTTCAATTCAATGACCTCGCTTATCGGTAAGATGCTTGAGTGACACATAATTTTGGTTCTGCAATCCAAAAGATTGCCTAGTCTTTTTGAATTGGCACCGAGCACTGTATGCTTTAAAGCCTCTCTCTGTCACTACACACGCCCATGCCCTTTTCTATATCAGAAAAAAATGACTTAGCTTAATGCTCTCCCAATTCAACTGGAGATTAGAGCGATGTATAATCTTGGTTCCACGGTCCAAAGTCAGTTCTTATGATTCTTCATTAGTTGAAACTCAGAAAATGTAGCAGGTGACAAACAGAGAAGCTCGAACAGAGTGGCCGTGGAAATCAATTAGTCTGAGTTTCCAGAGATTTTGTCACCGCACAGTCAAATATTCTAGTTTCCATGAACAGAGTAGCTTGAACTTTGAAAAGAATTCTGCCTTCTTAATTATTAACAAGCAATCAAGATTTTACGCGTATTTAAGATCTTTTGCATAATTAGTTTAGATCTTTCCAAGAAATGGATGATCAATCAACATTTTCATTTAGGAATGCAAGCTAGTTAACTAGCTGTCATAACTGTTAAGATGATATAAATCGTCGTTGGATATTTTTATACAGATTACGTAAGTATGTGATAAATTATTGTGCATAGGTAATATAAGCGCTTCGCTTGTGTAAGAAATTCCTATTTATATCAACTTTTCCTGATAATATCATGTTGCTTTCCATTTGGCAATTTAAAGTACGATAACTTAATACCTACCATTTTTTTACGAACTTTCCATTCTTCTAGACTTGTTTGCCTTTTTTGGCTTAGGTCCTTCCAATCCTCATGCACAACTTAGTTTCTTTGATGCAGATTGATTACTACCCAAAACATAGATAATATTTGTATTTATGAAGCTCATAAAAAATTCATGGATTGTTTTGTCAACTTCAAAATATCATTAGGAGGTTTTCTCAACAAAATCAAATATGAGTTGTTTTCTTTCAACAAATCTTTATACAAAATAGAAGTACTTATTTAATCTACCATTACAATTAAGCACCAATGATCATGTCCACTGACCAGTTTCTATCAAATCATGCTTTAATGGTTCTTTCCATTGATCAATCTACACGACATACCGCCTAGAGACAATGTGACCTAGCTTCCCTTTGGCAACATTTCCACTTAGTATTAGTTGTAGTTTGCCTTAGGAGGATACCTTAAAATTAGTATACATACCTAAAATCCCCTAACCAGTTTTATAGTAATAATGAGCATCAAACTATCATCCTCCAATATCAGAGATCAAATGTAGAATCCATCTCATAAACCAGAATACGTTTTATAAACCAAAACAGATAACTTTTTGCAAATCGGCACATCAAATACTTTTTGCAAAATATTTTTCAAATCATTTTAGAATTCATTTCATAAACTAGATTCGCAAAGCGGTATATATATCTTTTCACACTACCTTTTCTAAAAGCATTCTCAAAATATTCAAAAATACTAATGAAGTAATTACTTGATCTATACTTTTATGCAATAAAATACCATTTCACAACTCATACTATATCTAATCCATATTGTTTCCAAGATATGAGTTTACAAATTTGAAAAAGAGATGACAACACTTACTTGGGAAAGCTTAAAAACTAAATTATGAAAGTTACTTAAACTGTAGGACTCGCAATGCTATCAAATAAGCGAGAAACAACGTTGAAATTGAGTAATAGCTACATCAGCTATGAATAGACTAAATTAAACTTAATTGCTAACAATCTGACTTCTATGCCTCAATAATTCGCTTGCCCAAAGCAGCTATTCAAAGTTATTTGCAATGTGTGGCTTGCGTGCGAAATTTTAAAATTTCACTTCGACTAAAATTATACTTCAAACTGACTCTCATCAAACCTTACCATTCCTCAACGACCTAATTTGTGATTGTACAACTCCAAAGTTGGATACTGTAGTTTAAATTTCACATAAGTTTGAATTTATACACTAATACCAAAAAATACTTCAATTACATGAATAAATGACTTAAATCCTTACCGGTCATTGCGGAAGAAAAAAAATCTGACTCGTGGAGTTTCCGATTACGTGCATTTCTTTCCTTTTTATTTCTTTTCTTTTTCTTTCTTTCCCCACCCTGTTGGGGCGTCCGCACTTTTCATTTCACAGTTGAGCTGGATGTCCACTTTTTCTCTCTTTTGGTACCTGAACTTTTTTACTTCTGTGTTGACTGCTTTCCTTCTTTTCCTTACAACTACTTCCATCCAAGCACAGAAATAGTCTAGGCCGTGTGTTTTCGGCGACTGATCGATTTCTCCATCTCATTAAACTCTTGGATTTCCGTTTGGCACGTTAATCTTCTGCTAAAAAATGAGAAGCTGAATGAGGTCGAGTCTCCTTTGAAGTTGCATGAATTATTATTTCAGGACTTGTCAGGAGGAAAAATATCTGTAATTCATACATTTAACATAAATCGTTCTTTCCAATTGAACATCTTACTTTATGCACATGTCATGGAATTCCGCACAAAGCCTGGGCCTTGTTATTTAACACACCGCTGCCCTATGATTCTTGGGGTAGCCAAGGAGTTGCTTGCCCCTGTAATCATCCGATTGTGGAGTGACGGGATGTTGCTATGGTTGGTTGGAGTTAATCGGGTGCTTTTAAGAAATTCAGACAATCAACAGTCACAAAAAGAAAATACCGGTCTATAATTCAATGTGACGAAGGAACCACGGCATTTCATATGGAATTAGTACATTGATCAAGAATCATGTTCATGTGGGTCAGCTACGTGTGCATGGGACAAGGTTTGCAACCTTAATCAGGACATCTGTGCATAAACTCCATACAATAATCCTCACGAGTCTTCCTCTGGTTGTCAGCCAATAGCTCAAGCCAGTCTATGCTCCTTGACTAGAAAAAGAAGATAATGCAGGACAGTAGGTGGCTGCATGAGTTATCGATATCCCATCACGTTTCTCGGCTGATCTCAAACTCCATTTGCCACAGCCTTCTTCCTCTCTTCTGGCCAAGTTCAAGTCCATTCTCGAATTGCATACTTTTCATGTTCGATAACCAAATAAATCCTCCATCGCCGTCTCCTGTTTCAACTCATCAGATGCTCTATCTTTGGCTCTTTCTATTCCCCGTTCTTTGGGTAACTCAAACTGACATAACTGTTGGATCTTCTCTAACTGCCGCGAATGGCAACTCTTCATGGCTTTCTCCTTCTGGAGACTTCGCTTTTGGCTTTCGATCGTTATACAATGGCAACAACGCTAAGGATGAGCGACTCTTCTTGCTTTCCATTTGGTACAACAAGATACCTTCGAAAACAGTCGTCTGGTTTGCGAATGGAGATCGTCCTGCGCCTGAAAATTCGAAACTAGCGCTCACTTCCAACCTGGGGCACGTCCTCACCAATCTTCGAGGCGAGGAATTGTGGAAATCGAAGAACATTCTCGGTGATGTCTCCCGCGCCATTTTTAATGACAGGCAATATTGTGATTCTTGATTCGAAATTGGATAAACTATGGGAGAGCTTCGAAGACCCCCACGATACGTTGCTCCCTTCGCAGACGCTGGGGAAGAATAAACTCCTTGCCTCTCGTCGATCAGAGGAAATCTTCTCCAGAGGGAAATTCCAGCTTGGGATGCTCGGCAGCGGAGACCTCGTGCTCAACACGATAAACCTGCCTTCCAGTTATGCTAACGATGCGTACTCCATCACCAAAACTGCCGGCGATCCGAACTGATCGGCCTCGTCGGGGAAAGAACTCGTGTTTAGCAACTCGGGATCTCTGTTTGTTTCGAAGGAAAATGGCGGGGAAGTTAACCTCTCACAGGAGAAGGTGCCTTTGGCGGCGGATTTTTATCTCCGAGTGACGTTGGACTTCGATGGGGTTTTGACACAGTATTACCACCCCAGGAACTCAAGTACCGACGGAAGCTGGAGCATCCTCTGGACCCAACCCGAAAACATATGCTCCGACGTCGTTTCTCAAGGCGGCAATGGACGTGAATGGGGCATCTCCATTTATGAAACTTCCACCAAAGCACAGAAACACATGAGGGCCCGGTAGTTTTCAGCAATTGATCGAACTTCCATCACATTTCACTCTTAAAAATTCCGTTTTCCATGATGGACTTCTACTTAAAAATGAGAAGCTGAACAGAAACTTCTCTGCTCGTCTCGAGTGGCCCTAACTTCGCCAAATAGCCCGTACAACGCGTCTTCTTCGAAGATTTTTCCAAGTTGGACGAATTCACATCTCAGGACACGCTCCTACTGAAAATATTTGCAATTCATACCAAATAGCCCGTCCATCGAGTCGTTGCTGAGAATTCAAACGTGGTTCCTTTTCGTTTCCATCTTTTTTGCTCATTTTCCAAGGTTAGAACCTTGCTATGTGTCCACGTCATGGAAATTACCACAAGCCGGGGCCTTTATTATTCGACTCATCGACGCCGAAAGATTCTTGGGGCGACCTGGGAGTCACTTGCCCCCTAATCGTCCAATCGTGGTGGGATGGGATGTTGCCGTGGCCTGAGAGAATTAGTCGGGTGCTTCATTCAACATCACACAAAAATTCTATAATTCGACCCGATGAAGGAACCACAAAATTCCGTAAGAAATTAGTACATTGATCAAGTACGGTGCGCCTACTGATCAAGGACGTGTGCATGGCACCAGAATTGCAGCCTTAATCGGTACCTTCACCCGTATATTCCGCACAATAATCCCAACGAGACAACCAGCAGAATTTTCAGCCAATAGCTCGAGCCGGTCTTTACTCTATTTTTTTTAAAAAGAAAATGAAAAGTCTTCAGTGGAGTCTCCTTAAATGCACCCCCCCTCCTCTCATCAGTGATCACTTCCCATGGCTGATTGACAAAGACTTCATTCACCTCAAAACTCCATAGCCACAACCTTCTTCCCCTCTTCTGGCTAAGTTCAATCAAACCCAGTCTTGAGTTGAAGAATTTCACGTTTGATAACTAAATGAATCCTCCATCGATGTCCCCTGTTTCGATTCATCATACCCTCTTTCTCTTGCTTTTTCTAATTCCACGTCCTTCTCTAGCCCAAGCGAACATACTAGTTCCATCTTCTCTAACCGCCACGAATGGCAACTCTTCTTCATGGCTCTCTCCTTCTCGAGACTTTGCATTCGGCTTTCGCTCCTTATCTGACGGCGACACCAAGAAAAACCAGCTCTTCTTGCTTGCCATCTGGTACAACAATATACCTTCTAAAACAATCGTCTGGTTCCCGAATGAAGGCCTTCCTGCCACTCCTGTCCCTCCTGTCCCCGAAAATTCGAAGGTAGAACTTACTGATTCTGGTCTCGTCCTCATCAATCCACAAGGTGAAGAGGTGTGGAAACCTAGCAACGTCGTTGGCACCGTCTCGCACGCTGTGTTCAATGATACGGGCAATTTCGTGATCCTGGACTCGAGTTCGGAGGTACTATGGCAGAGCTTCGACAATCCTCGGGACACGTTGCTTCCATCACAAGTGCTCGGAAAGGGCAAAAGTCTCTCCTCCCGTCAATCGGAGGATAGCTTTTCCAGGGGGAGATTCCAACTTCGGATGCTCGAGAGTGGAGACCTCGTGCTCAACACGATCAACCTGCCTTCCGACTATGCCAACGAGGCTTATTACAGCACCAAGACCGATGGCAGCTCTAGCGCATCCACCGCAGGGAAAGAACTCGTCTTCAACAACTCAGGTTCTCTGTTCGTCTCGAAAGAAAACGGTGAGAGGTTTTACCTCTCGCAGCAGGGGATATATCTCCGCGTCTGATTCTTATTACAGAGTCACCCTGAACTTTGATGGGGTCCTTACTCAGTATGTGCACCCCAAGAATTCTGGTTCCAGCGGAAGCTGGAGAATGCTGTGGTCGCAACCTGATGACATATGTACCAATGTTTATGTCGCTAATGGAATCGGCGTTTGTGGTTACAACAGCATTTGCACTCTGGATCAGAATAATAGGCCAAAATGCAATTGCCCAGAAAAATTCACCTTGCTCGATCCCAGTGACAAGTATGGCAGTTGCAGGCCTAATTTCACGCAGAGCTGTGCGGACGATCAGGAAAGGACGAAGCTTGGTCCGATGGAGGACCTGTACGAGTTCAAAGAACTCGTGAACACAGATTGGCCAACCTCCGATTATGCGCTATTGCAGCCTTTCGGTGAAAACGATTGCCGGAACTCATGCTTGCATGACTGCATGTGCGCAGTGGCAGTTTGGAGGGACGGCCGGAGTTGCTGGAAGAAGAAGCTTCCGCTCTCCAATGGGAAAATTGTCGGTACCCTCAATGGGAAGGCCATGATCAAAGTCCCAAAGCGAGACTTTCCTCCTACTTACTGCCTGCTCCCGGAGCCGAAGGCAAGAGATAAAGATCCAAAAACTTTGGTCTTGGTAGGATCAGTGCTTTTGGGATCTTCCGTTTTTGTGAATTTTGTACTATTCGGCGCTTGCATGGTGTTTTTCCTAATCTACCGCAAGCAACTCAAGAAAGTATCCACGAAAGGGACTGTGGTGGAGACGAATTTGCGCCATTTCACTTATCAGGAGCTCTTCCGAGCCACAAATGGGTTCATGGAAGAGATAGGGAGTGGAGCTTTCGGGATTGTTTACAAAGGGGTGATTTCAAACAATGTAGCGGTGGCTGTGAAAAAGCTGACTAGCATGATGCAGGACAAGGAGAAGGAGTTCAGAACCGAAGTGAATGTGATCGGTCAGACTCATCACAAGAATCTGGTCAGATTGCTCGGCTTCTGTGATGAAGGGCAAGAAAGACTGCTGGTTTATGAGTTCTTGAGCAATGGCTCGCTGTCGGAAGTTCTCTTTGCAGGAGATCCAAAGTTGAAAACCCCCTGGAATCTGAGATGCCAGATCGCTTTGGGAGTCGCCAGGGGACTAATGTACTTGCACGATGAGTGCCCAAAGCAGATCATCCACTGCGACATAAAGCCGCAGAATATCCTCCTTGACAACTATTGTGTCGCGAAGATCTCCGATTTTGGGATGGCCAAGCTCCTGATGATGAACCAGAGCCACACCATGACGAACATCCGAGGGACGAGAGGGTATGTCGCTCCCGAGTGGTTCAGGAACTTGCCCATCACCGTGAAAGTGGATGTGTACAGTTTCGGAGTCCTGCTTCTCGAGATAATCTCTTGTAGGAGTTGCTGGGGAAGCGAATCAAGTGGAGAAGAAAGAGAGATAGAGGCCTTGACCGATTGGGCTTATGATTGCTTCACGGAGGGAAGGTTGGATGCACTAGTGGAAGGCGACGCACAGGCTCTACGAGACACAGAGAAGCTGAAGAATCTGGTCATGGTCGCGTTCTGGTGTATTCAAGAGGAACCCTCTTTGAGGCCGACAATGAGGAAGGTGACGCAGATGCTAGAAGGGGCAGTTGGAGTGCCTGATCCTCCATGTCCATTCCCTTTCAGTAGCTGCAACGCTACAATCGTTCAATGAAGTCATGTTGGTTTCCGTTTTCATACATAGGGGCTGAACTCTGTGTGTTCATTACATGTTAGTACTCTTATTATGCTATAATAAGCATGTTATTTACTATTTTGTCGATTCAAGTTTAGCACGCCAATCATAAGAATCTTGACCAGCCTGAATATATCCGTAAGAGATTTCTTCCTTCTGTTGGCGGCGAGTAGACAGATCTGCACCAGCGAAGGCAGATTAATTTCTCGATGCAATCGGTTTTAGATTTGAAAAATTACCAACAATCCAAGCAATTCCAATTCTTGAAAACACACTAAACTAATTTGTGACCTATGTCTCGTATGGAGAACCGCTATTCACCAGCTCTCCCATCAGTCACCAATCAGTCATAACCTTTTTGCCAAAGCCAAAGGTACTGAGAGACATTCATATGCTAGAATAGAAGCTACCATAAGCTTTTCCATTTTTAGTTTCTTTTGCTTTTCCAAGTTCTACTGTATTTTGCATGCGCTGTTGAATGACGGCTAGGACGGAAATAGCATGTGCAAATGCATAGCCAATGCACATGAGCAGACTGACTGGTTTATGTGGTTTCGGAAACTCTAAGATGCATAAAACACGATCTGCTGTATGTGTAAAATAGCCATTGTCTTGTTACTCTTCCTCAGGTAATAACTCGCCAACAAATGAGACAATATAGGTACGTTCCTGAAGCCAGGTTGAGCCTGCGGAGCATATCGGACAACATTTTAGACATTTGTTGCAACTTTCTCCAATTGAATTTCTGTGCATCTGTGCTTAATACAGATTATTTACAGAAAGTCTATGGTGATTTGTGGAAATAGCAGTGATTCTAATATCCTGGTCATATAGGATGTCACTGACATGCAATCTTAAGGCGTGGCTCTCATGTGGAAGAAAAGAAAAGCAGCAAAATGTACGTCATAACTTTCTATTCCATTCTGTTCTGCTTAGGCCTTTTCTTTAATAGAAAACGGTATGATACTCCGAGCTTTCTTTCCTGAGTGTAAACAATCCGTGCGTTTAACAATCAAAGGGTAATACTACACAGGGAATGTATAGATGTACAGAAACTACTTTTCTTTTCGATGGTGTCATAAATATCTATCGAGTTTTGTTTTTGTTCCAAGTTTTTCGTTGCCCGTCCCAATTCCTGATGTGCCCTGTTAGGAGATATCTCCAATTGTGACCCACAGAGATGGTCTGACCAACAGCTGGTTCATCACGTTGGGGAGAGTAGCTTTCCAGTAATTGCTGATCACTACGAAATTTCCAAGTCAAAGATTTTTGTCTTCTAAGTCATGGAATTAGGTACAGTTCCCCGGTCCTTCTATTCGACCAATCAACGCTAGAAAATCAAGAAAAAATAAACTCATCAATGTTAGACAATTCAAAGTACGGATCAAATTGATCAAGAAATCAATGCGTGGCCTGATAACTGCATTCATAATCAGGACCACTTACTGTTTCAATGCAATGACCTGGCTTATCGGTAAGATGCTTGAGCGATACATAATTTTGGTTCTGCAATCCAGACGATTGCCTAGCATTTTCGAATTGGCGCACCGTGCCGTACGCTCTAAAGCCTCTCTCTGTCACTACACACGCCCATGCCCTTTTCTATATCAGAAAAAATGACTCCGCTTAATGCTCTCCCAATGCTACTGGAGACTAGAGCGATGTATAGTCTTGGTTCCACGATCCAATGTCAATTCTTAAGATTCTTCAGAAGTTGAAACTCAGAAAATGTAGCAGGTGACATACAGAGTGAATAGAGTAACCGTTGAAATCGATTAGTATGAGTTAGGGGTGTGCATGGTCCGGGCGGACGGTTCCCGACCTAGAACCAGGAACCGCCTGCTAAGGAGCGGTTTCGAAAAATTGCAACCGGGATCCACCCGTTAGTTGTATGAATCCATCCAGGAATCAGATCGCCGGTCTGGTCCGGTTCCCGGATGGATCCGTGAAACCGATCTCACAAATAATAATATCGTTTTCTAAATCCCGCTGTGAGTACTCTTCATATTGAGTAACATACTAGAAACCAAAAGTTACAACAACTAGAAATCAAAACATAATGTTGAAAGTGAAAGAAGGTAAAACTAATTATAAGTCAAAAGCCACAAGTTGCTGCTGTGGAGGGCGACGGCAATTTTCCGGAGGGCCAAAAAGAGAAAGGGACGGACGGACGAACGGACGGACAGACCTGCTGCTGTCGAGGGTTTCCCCCGCGAACCCTAGCCCGAGGGGGTTCTTGGGTTTCTTGAAAGCTCCAATCTTGATGCGAAACAACTTTGGTTTTCGATCAAAATTGATGGTTCTTCGCTTGACCTATTCTTCTTCTCCTCCTCGTGCTTCTTTGCGTGCTTGCTTTTTGCCCACTAACCGCTCGGCGTTTTGTCAAGGTGTGTGCGCTTTAAACTTTTTAGCTTCAAGATCGGACCTCTCCATCTAGTTTGACCGGCATGATATTAGATTACCCACTTTAATTAAAATTTTTAATTATTTGATTTGGGTTAATTGTTTAATTTGGATTTGTTAATTAGTAATTTCAATTTTTTAATATTAAAAATTAATATATTATTATAATATAATTAGTTCAGTCCGAATGGTCGAGTGGACGGATCCGCCCATGGAATCGGGAACCGGACCGGTACCCACTGGTTTCTATAAATTAGAACCGGGAATCGGACCGGTTCGCTCAAGAACCACCGATTCCGGGCAGTTTTGGTTTGGTTCGGGCGGTCCCGGTAGGTCTTGGTTTTTGCACACCCCTAGTTTGAGTTTTCGAAGACTTTGTCACCCATACAATCAAATCTTCTGGTTTCCATGAACAGAGTGGCTAGAACTCTGAAAATAATTCCGCCTTCTAGATGATTGACAATTAATCAACGTCTCGTGTGCCATTAAGATCACCCGGTTAATTAGTTTAGACTTTTCTATGAAATTGATGATAAATCAACATGTTCATTTAGGAATGCAAGCCAGATAACTAGCTATTATAAATGTTAAGATGATATAAATTGTCAGGGGATATTATTATCTAGATTACGTACGTATGTGATCAGCTTTTGTGCACCAATAATATAAGTGCTTCGCTTGTATAAGCAGTTCCTAATTATATCAAGCTTTCCCAATAATATCATGCTACTTTCCATTAGGCAATTGAAAGTACGATGGTGATATATATTTTGTAGTACTGTTCATCTTGATACTTCCAAGTCTTTAAGAACTTCCTATTCTTCTAGACTTGTTCATCTTTTCTTTTACATAGGTCCTTGATGCAGATTTGAGTATTTCTAGAAACGGACAACATTTGCATTAATTGAGCTTGTAAAAATATTCGTGGATTGTTTTGGCAATTTCAAAATATCATAGAAGGTTTTCTCAACAAAATCAAATATGAGTTGTTTCAATGCACGCCAGATAACTAGCTATTATAAATGTTAAGATGATATAAATTGTCAGGGGATATTTTTATCTAGACTACGTACGTATGTGATAAGCTTTTGTGCACCAGTAATATAAGCACTCTGCTTGTATAAGCAGTTCCTAATTATATCAAGCTTTCCCAATAATATCATGCTACTTTCCATCAGGCAATTTAAAGTACGATGGTGATATATATATTTTGTAGTCCTGTTCACCTTGATACTTTTGAGTCTTCATGAACTTCCTATTCTTCTAGACTTGTTCATCTTTTCTTTTACATAGATCCTTGATGCAGATTTGAGTATTTCTAGAAACGTTGACAACATTTGCATTATTTCAGCTCATAAAATATTCATGAATTGTTTTGTTTATTTCAAAATATCATAGAAGGTTTTCTCAACAAAATCAAATATGAGTTGTTTCGTTTCAATAAATCTTTATGCAAAATAGAAGTATTCATTTAATCTACCATCACAATTCAAATACTAATGGTCAAGTCCATCGATCAATCTTTATCAAATCAGGTGTCAATGGTTCTTTTCATTGATCAGCTTAGTGACAAGTTGACTAAGATTTTCCTTGGCAACATCTCTACTTATTATTAATTAGGTAGCTTGTTTCATGAGAATATCCCACAACTAGTATGCATACCTAAAAACTCTGATTGGTTTCACAGTAATAATGAGCATCAAACTATTGTCCTCTAGTATCAAAGATCAAATCCAAAATCCATCTCATAGAATAGAATATATTCTATAAACCGACCAACATATAACTTTTGGCAACTAAGGGTGCGAATGGTAACGCTTCTTGGCTGGGGAAGATTTTTTTCATAAATAGTTCTTTTCTATTTCTATTCCAGGAAACAATTCTGAGTAAAATAAGGTATTTGATAACTATACAAAATTTTTACTCTAAAAATAGAAAAAGAATAGAAATGCGTTTGGTAACTACACATTTTTTTTATTTTTTGTATTTATTTGTTTTTTATTCTTGCTTACGGATTGCCGACCATCGACCGTCGGCCACCGCCAGTCAACCCTTCAGCTGCTGCCAACCGCCAACCGACCGCCAGTTGGCGGCGGCGACGGGTGGCAATTGGAGGTGGCCACAAAGCAAGAGAGAGGAACAAAAGAAAAAAAAAATTGGCTTATTTCTAGAAATTGTTCCCGGGAGCAAGAAGCAACTTTTTTTGTTTCGTTTCTGCTCCAAATCTATTCTCGGGTTAACTTTCTATTTCGGGAGCAGAAAAATAATTTGGCGTTATCAAATGGATTTCTGTTCTTTTTTGTTCAGGGGAACAAAAGAACAAAAATCCGGAGGAACAAAAATATTCTCATGTGGAGCCTAAGCATATCCGCTAGAAATACTTTGTGCAAAACATTTCTCCAATCGTTTTAGAATTCATTTCATAAATGAGATCTGCAAAGCACTATATATATCTTTTCATACTACCTTTTCTAAAAGCATTCTCAAACCATTAAAAAATATTAATGAAGTAAATGCTCGACCTAGACTTTTAGGCAATAAAAATACTATTTCATAAGTCATACTATATCTAATCCGTATTGATTTTGAAGTATGAGTTTATAAACTCGAAAAAGAGATGACAACACTTACCTAGGAAAGCTTGAAACAAAATTATGAAAATTACTTGATCCATGAACTCACAATTCTATTAAATAAACAAGAAGCAACGTAAGAATTGAGTAAAAGCTACTTCAATTAAGAATAGGTTAAATTAAACTTAATAACTAACAAATCACTTCCATGTGTCAACAAGTCGCTAGCCCAAAGTAGACATTCAAAATTATTTGCAATGCGGAGCTCGAGTGTGAAATTTTAAAATTTCACTCCAATTAAAACTACACTTCAAATCGACTCTCATCAAACCTTATAGTTCCTCAATGCCCTAATTTATGATTTTCATATATTTTGACAACTTAACAACTCAAAATTGGATACCATAGTTTAAATTTCACATAAGTTTGACTTTATATCCTAATTCCAAAAATATTTCAATTAAATGAATAAATGATTTAAATCCTTAGCGGTCATTGCGAAAGAAAAAATGATCTGTGGAGGTTCCGATTTACGTGCGTTGCTTTCCTCTCTTTTCTTTTATTCTTCTTTTTCCCCACCCTGTTCCTGCGTCCTCACTTTTCATTTCGTAGTTGAGTTGAATGTCTACTTTTTCTCTCATTTTTTTTTTTTTAAATGGTCCCAAAACTTTTTGACTAAGTCAAAGTTCACATATTACAGTTAACTGCTTTCCCGTGTTGACTGCCAACCACTTCCATCAAAGCACAGAAATAGCGTAGGCCATGTCTGGCTTTCGGCGACTGATCGATTTTTCCATCACATTAAACTCTTGGATTTCCGTTTGCCACGTTAAGGGCACGTTTGACAACCGACCAAGTAGTAAAAATTTATATTCTTTTGTTCTTGATAATATATTTGAAATAGAAATCCGTTTGATAAAATTTTTGTTTTCAGAAATAAATTTTTATTTTTTTGTTCCCAAAATAGATTTAGAACAGAATCGAGAAGTAAAAAGAAGTTGATTTTTTGTTCCCAGGATTCATTCTAGAATCAAGTCAACCTATTTTTTCTTCGGCAAAAGAACGCTTCAAGTGCTATAACTTTACACAAATGGACACATAAGTGCCATAACTTTTACGAAAGGTATACTTAAGTGCCACATTCGAAGAAACGGATTGTGCCACTCTGGCCAAAGTCTGGCCAAAACGTCGACATGGCATTTTTCGGGCGAAGCGCCCAAAATGATATCGTTTTGCACGCCGACGTGGCCAAATAATGTAAAAACGACGTCATTTTTAGGCGACGTTGTAAAAAATAATAAAAAAATTTATTAAATTAAATTTAAAATTAAATTTAGTTAAAATATTAAAAAATAATAATTTTTAAAATTTAAAAAAAATTTTAAAAAAAGGAAAGGGGGAAGGCGGCCGAGGGATCGCCTCGCTTGCTACCGCCCGCCACCGCCGGGAAGGGCCAACGACGGTGGGGGAGGGTCGGCCGGGTCGCTGGGCCCTAGCCAGGGCCGGTGACCCCGGCCAACCGCGCCGAGGGCTCGCGAGCCCTCACCTCGATCTCGGGGCGAGGGTCGCGGCCCTCCCTGTTGTGGCCGTGGCAAGGGCTCGCGGCCCTCGCCCGGATCTCGCGACGGCCGGCGGCCCTCGCTCGGCCGGGCCAAGGGCCGTCGACCCTTGTTGGATCCGGGCGAGGGCCGCGACTCTCGCCCGATCTCTTGCGAGCCTCGTCCGCCGGTTGGGCTGGGGTCGTCGGCCCTGGCCAAGAGCCGCGACCCCGGCCGACCCTCCCCCGCCATCGCCGACCATTCTCGGCGGGCGGGGGCGGCAGCCCCTTAGCCGCCTCCCCACCTTTCCTTTTTTTTTTTAAATTTAATTTTTTAATTGTTTAAATTATTTTTAAAATATTTTAACTAAATTTAATTTAATTAATTTTTTATTATTCTTTTATCACGTCAGCCCAAAACGATGCCCTTTTTGTATTATTTGGCCACATCGCAAACAAAACGCGTTGTTGTGGGCTCGGCTAGTTAGAAAAATGCCACGTCGGCATTTTGGCCGGACTTTGGCCGGATTGATATTCAAGTGATCCATTTTACTCCGATTTTGGCACTTAAGTATACTTTTCGTAAGTTATGGCATTTAAGTGCCCATTTGTGCAAAGTTATAGCACTCCCGGGGTCCGCACGTCTTTTTTCTTCTCTCTTCTTGCTTCTTGTTCTTCTACCCTCTCTCTTCTTCTTCAAATGCTGCCACTATCGTTAAGGGTGTGTGCATGGTTTGAGCGGGTGGTTCCCGACCTAGAATTGGGAATTGCCCACTAAGGATTGGTTCTGAAAAATTGGAAGTTGGGATTGCATAAATCTACCCGAGGATCAGACAGTCGGTCCGGTTCGGTTCCCGAGTGGATCTATGGAACCGGTCTCACCAACAATAATATTATTTTTTTAAATCTCGCTATGAATACTCTTCCCCGCTAACCCTAGCCCGAGGAGGTTCCTGGGTTTCTCGAAAGCTCCGATCTTGACATGAAATAACTTTGGTTTTCAACCGAAATTGCTAGTTCTTCGCCTGACTTATTCTTCTCCTCCTCCTCCTTCTTCGCATGCTTGCTTTTTGCCCACTAACTGCTCGGCGTTTTGTCAAGGTGTGCGCTTTGGACTTTTCAGCTTCAAGATCAGGACCTCTCCATCTAGTTTGACTAGCATGATATTAGATTACCCACTTTAATTATTTTTTTAATTATTTGATTTGGGTTAATTATTTAATTTGGGTTTGTTAATTAGTAATTTCAATTTTTTAATATTAAATATTAATATATTATCATAATATAATCGAGTTCGGTCCGAGTGGGCGGGTGGATGGATCCACCCATGGAATTAGGAATCGGACCGGCAGCCACCGCCCCACAAGTTGGGCCGGAACCGGACCGATTCCTCAAGAATCACCGTTTTTGAGCGGTTCCGGTCCGGTTTTGGGCGGTTCGAGCGGGTCTCGGTTTTTGCACACCCCTAGCCGTTGCCGCCGTAGCCATCGCCGATTGCTAAAAACTGGTTGGGTGAGGTCCGGCGAGCTCACCGGAGGCTCATCTAACCACCGGGCCGAGCTTGGCTTGGCCGGTGGCTAGGTGAGCCTTGCCCGGGCCTCCCAACTAGTGGCGAGGCTTGACCCACTCACCAGCGAGGCTTTTGACCTTGCCGATCTAAGCGAGGCCGCTTGCCCAGCTATCTGGCCGGTTATTGATCATCCCAAGGCTGGTGACTGGCAAACCTTGAAGAAGAAGAAGAAGAAGAAGAAGAAGAAGAAGAAGAAAAAAAAAAAATTATTAAAAAATTTTAAAATGATTTGGATTAAAATTTTTTAGAACGGTACTAAACACAATTCTATTCCAAGAATAAAATTTTTGGACAGTTACCAAATGGCTTAAGATGCTTTAAAATTGTTCCCGAGAATAGAATAATAAAGAATCATTTCTGATCAGAAATTGTTCCCGATAATAGAATGGTTACCAAACGCGCCATAAACTTATGCTAAAAAAATGAGAAGCTGAATGGGGTCAAGTCTCCTTTGAAGTTGCATTAATTCTTATTTCAGGACTTATAAGGAGGAAAAATATCTATAATTCATCCTCCCAAGGTAAATCATTCTTTCCAAGTTCAACAATATCTTACTTTGCACGAATGTCATTGAATTCCGCATAAAGCCCAAGCCTTATTATTCAACACACTGCTGCCCTATGATTCTTGGGGTAGCAAGGGAGTTGCAGGCCCCTGTAATCATCCGATTGTGGTGTGTTGGGATGTTGCCGTGGTCGGATGGAATTAATTGGTGCTTTAAGAGATTCATATAATCACAAAAAGAAAATACCGGTCTATAATTCAACACAACGCAAGAACCACGGCATTTTGTATGGAATTAGTACATGGATCAAGAACCATGTTCATATTGGGCAGGGATGTGTGCATGGGACAAGATTTGCAACCTTAATCAGGACATTTGTGCATAATTCCATGCCAGCCGATTGCTCAAGCCGGTCTATGCCAGCCGATGCCCACTAGCTGGTCTATCCTCTCTTGACTGAAAGAAGATGAAAAGTCTTTAATAAAATCTGCTTAAATGACCGACCAATAATACAAGACGGTAGGTGGCTGCATGAGTTATCGATATCCCATCACGTTCCTCGGTTGATTCGCGAAGACTTCGTTTGCCTCAAACTCCGTTTGCCACAACCTTCTTCCTCTTTTCTGGCCAAGTTCAAATCCATTCTCGAATTGGATACTTTTTCATGTTCGATAACCAAATGAATCCTCCATCACCGTCTCCTGTTTCGATTCATCATACGCTCCATCTTTGGCTCTTCCTATTCCCCGTTCTTTGTGTAGCTCAAACTAACATAATTGTTGGATATTCTTTAACTGCCGCAAATGGCAACTCTTCATGGCTTTCTCCTTCCAGAGACTTCGCTTTTGGCTTTCGATCATTGTCCAACGGTAACAACGCCAAGGATGAGCGACTCTTCTTGCTTTCCATTTGGTACAATAAGGTACCTTCGGAAACAGTCGTTTGGTTTGCGAATGGAGATCGTCCTGCACCTGAAAATTCGAAACTAGCGCTCACTTCCAACCTGGGGCTCGTCCTCACCAATCCTTGAGGCGAGGAATTGTGGAAATCGGAGAACATTCTAGTGATGTCTCCTGCGCCATTTTCAATGACACAGGCAATTTTGTGATTCTTGATTCGAAATTGGAGAAACTATGGGAGAGCTTCGAAGACCCCCGCGATATGTTGCTCCCTTCGCAGACGCAGGGGAAGAATAAACTCCTTTCCTCTCGTCGATCATAGGAAATCTTCTCCAAAGGGAAATTCCAGCTTGGGATGCTTGGCAGCGGAGACCTCGTGCTCAACACGATAAACTTGCCTTCCAATCATGCTAACGATGCGTACTCCATCACCAAAACTGCCGGCGATTCTAACGGATCGGCCTCATCGGGGAAAGAACTCATGTTTAGCGACTTGGGATCTCTGTTTATTTCGAAGGAAAATGGCGGGGAAGTTTACCTCTCACAGGAGAAGGTGCCTTTTGTTGGATATATTATTAATAGCCCAAAATAATATATTCACATACAAGCTTAATAGGTGAAAGCATGATTATTTGGGTCCATATGGGCCAGAGCCCAATAATTTGCATATAAAAACTCTAGGGTTTCCTACGTTGGAGGTAACACTATTGAACGTTCCAAACTTGACGCCTCTCTGGTGTAATACTTCAAGCAACCGCTTCTTCTCTCTCAAACCTATAACCATCAACAATCTTGAAGTATTATGTTTGTGTGTTGGATTTGAGAGAGTAAGGTGTCTTCTTGAAGATTTCGTCAGGACGAACTCACGGGTGTAATTTACTTTCGATTTCGATGGTGATATTGGTCGGGATATGAGTTTGAAGATTCGGGTGACTGAAATCTTTAATTCAAGAATCCAAAAATTATAGCCAATTTTAGAGGGTGAAACCACTTGGCTTTGTTCTACTCTGTCGATACGAACGTTTTGAGTGGTCTCTCGCATCAATCGGAGGTCGGACGGAAAAGTTACGGCACCCGGAAGTTTCCATATGAATTTCTAGCGAATTTCGGGGATGAAATTTCAGCGAATTTCGGTAGCGGAAATTTCCAGCAAGTTTCAGTGAAAAGGGCAGTCCATCTTAAGGTTTTTGGGTGCTCTAGATCTATTTTTGGGGTTTGTTTTGGCAAATTCCATCTCTACAGAGCGATTTGATTAAGGTTAGGGGAGTTATTCGACTTTGTGGCTCCAAGGACTCCTAGGTGCACTCTTTCTAACACTTTGCTCTTATTAAAATAGCAAAGCGTAGTTCCTATGATATTATAAAGTTGCAATCATTCGATATTACTGAATTTCGTTGCTGGAAATTACATGTTCAATTTGGCATGAAAGAACGTGATATATTCTATATTGTATTGAGTGATTTTGCATCTACCACTGAAGATGTGGATGAATATCAATGGAACAAAGATGAGGATTTTTGTAGAGATTACTTGTTGAACTCTCTAAATCCTAATCTTGCTATGACTTATAATGAGTATAAGACGGCGAAAGAGATATGGGATCACTTGAACGATCAGTTCCAAAAATAAGAAGGGCTCTCTAAAACTCTCCTAGCGGAGAAATTCTTTGACTTTAAATTCACTATGTATTCAAGCATTACCTCTCAGTTAGTTCAATTTGAGAACATGAGGAACAAGCTGAAAGTTGATAACTCTGATATGTCCGATAATCTTTTTGTCGGTCTTTTGTTGAGCAAACTACCAATTGAATGGAGTTCTTTCAAGAATGAAATGCACAGATTGAAGGTACAGATGAGACTGGATGAATTAAAGAGGTATATTCACATTGAGGATCAAAATATTATTAGGAAGAATTTGGAACAAGTTTGACAACAAAAGTTAGTTGCCAACTTAGTTTCACACTCCAATAAACCTCAAAAAAAGTCTTAAGTCACCAAAAGGTGAATCCTCTTTACAGTTAGAGGCCAAAAAAACTATCTTCAAAAAGAAGAAGAAGAAGGGCAAGTGCCATAACTGTGGAAAGTGGGGTCACTGGGCAGCAGAGTGTAAGTTGCCGAAGAAGCCAAATAATGACACACCACAAAATGAGGCCAATATGCTAATTAGAGGATTTGAGCCTCGAGTCTTTATTGGAATGATGAAGAATGGAAATGCCAGCGTCTCTTTTGAGTGGTGGTTGGACAGTGGCGCTACTTGTCATGCTACAAATGACAAGAACTTACTCATTGAGGTCACAAAAGTGAAAGACACTGTGGAAAATTGCAATGGTGGTGAGGCAAAGGTGACTCATGCTGGAACTGCAAATTTGGTGCTTTCTTAAGGTAAATTACTAACTTTGAAATATGTTAGGGTAGTACATTTACTTAAAAAAGAATTTGATATCTATGAGTTTACTTGATAAAGCTGGTATGTCATTTTCAATTATGAATGGTAGAGTAACTTTATTTGTTAACTCATATTATTTTGGTTGTGCATTAATGGTTAATGGTATGTATAGGTTGAATTTAAATACCGATAACATAAATCATGTGAATTCTACTTTGATTGATCCAAAGTTGCTACACAATAGACTTTGACATGTGAATTACAAGAAAATGCAACATTTAGCTAAAACTCACAACATTCCATTAGATACTTCTATTCGATTTGACAAGTGTGAAGTGTGTGCACAGGCTAAAATCATTAGAAAACCCTTTAAGTTGGTTTCTAAAAGCAAACAACTTCTCGAGTTAATATATTCTGATATTTGTGACTTTAGAAATTACATTACTAAAGGTAGTCGGAAATATCTAATAACATTCATAGACAATTTTTCTAGATATTGTCATGTCTATTTATTGAAATCGAAAGATGAGGCTTTTAAAAAATTTAAGATCTTCAAGTCTAGAGTAGAAAATCAACTTAACTTGAAAATTAAGAGGTTTAGGAGTGATAGAGGAGGAGAATATACTATGTCAAGGTTCAAGGAATTTTGTGCTTTAGAAGGTATAATACTTGAAACCACTGCTCCTTATTCACCCCAATCAAATGGTGTTGCCGAGCGTAAGAATAGAACGTTAACTGAAATATTAAACTCTATGTTACTTGCAGCTGGCATGCCTTCCTCCTACTGGGGAGAAGCGGTTCTAACTGCTAATCACATCTTGAACAGGTTGCCGCACTCTAAGTTGTCCATGACACCTTATGAGATATGGCATAAGCACCCTTGTAGATATGATACTCTTAAGACTTGGGGCTGTATTGCTTACGTAAGTATACCAGATTCTAAGAAACCTAAGGTGGGATCTAGAACTATTACTTGTGTAAATCTAGGTAGTGCAGAAGATAGTGCTGCAAATAGGTTTTTAGATCTATCTACTAACACAGTGATAGAATCTAGAGATGCAGTGTTCTTCGAAAACAAGTTTCTCAAGATCAATGCTTGAATGTTTCTGCATCTACAAATATGATTTCAGAATCTCCTGTAAAATCTGAAGTAGGCCATTCGAACACTAATTCCACGCAGTTAGCTATTGAACCAATTTCAGTTATAAATGGGTGTTGAGAGAGAGAATTTCCAAAAATTTTGATGAGGACTTTGTTGCTTACCATCTTGAGGATGATCCATTCTCCTATTAGGAAGCAATGAGATCTAGGGAATTCTACCAAGCGAAGCCATAGATGATGAAATGAGCTCTCTGTTGCAGAATCACACTTGGCAGCTAGTAAATTTGCCAAAAGGGACTAAAGTTATAGGTTATAAATGGGTGTTGAAGAAGAAACTGAATAGTGATGGATTAATAGCTAGATACAAAGCACATTTAGTAGCTAAAGGTTATAAACAACAGAGTGGAATAGACTATTTTGATGTCTATTCACTTGTGTGTCATCTATCAACTATAAGAATTCTTCTTGTTTTGGAATCTATTGAACACCTTCTAATGCATCAAATGGATGTAAAAACAGCTTTCTTAAATGGGGATTTAAATGAAGAAATTTACATGGAACAACCGGAAGGATATGTTATGAAAGGTCTTGAGGATAAAGTTTGTGAATTGAATAAATCCTTGTATGGTCTTAAACAAGCACCAAAGATGTGGCATCTTAAATTTGACAAAGTGGTAAGGAGTTATGGCTTCCAATCTAGTTATTTAGATAAATGTCTTTACCATTGTTCTATGTCAAATAAGGTAATCATCATTTGCTTGTATGTTGATGACATGTTAATTCTTGGTTCCGATCATTCTATAGTGAGTGACGTGAAAGCTACTTTAGCTAAAGAATTTGACATGAAAGATCTTGGTATTGCTAATACCATTCTTGGTATGGGAGTAAGCTTTAATCGGCAAGTCATCTCCCTTTTCCAGACTCATTATATTGAGCAGCTACTTTCTACTTGGGGATATGATAAGTGTAAACTAGGGGTGTGCAACGGAAACCGCCCGAACTGGGAACCGGCCGGACCGGACCGGACCGATCGGTTTCGGGCGGTCCTAGAGGGTCTCGGTCCGGTCTCAGGTTCCTATTTTTGGAACCGGTGACCGGTTGGTCCAGTTCCCGGTTTCGGGGTTGGAACCAGATCGGACCAGACCGACCATTATATATATATATATATATATATTATGAAATAATTTATAGTACCCATTACCATCATATTCATTTCTTCTCTCATAACTCAAAGCTAATAATCCCTCCCTTTTTTTGCTTTTGAACGACACTCAACAGTAACCATCACATCATCTTTTATTTTCCAAATTTTTGCAATTCTCCTCACTTGCCTTTCCCTCTTGAAACCTAAACGAACGGCTAAACCCCTCTCTTTTTTTATGTTAGTTTCTGCTTCAATATACAGTAACCATCGCATCAACTTCTATTTTCCCAATTTTTGTGATCCAACTCGGCGGTAATTCGATTCAACTTTCATTTTCCCAAACCCTTCTTGGTTCCTCCCTCTTCGCTCTCTCCCGTCTCCCGTCGTTGCCCCGACGATTCCCAAGGCCCTCTCGTTCTTTGAGGTGAGTCCCGAGTCCCGTCCTCGATCAGCTCTTTTTGCTATGTTTTCATTGCCGTGCGGCTTCGTTGTTTGATCATTTATACTCGTAGTCCCATCTTCGTATGTTTCCGACATACAATTGTGCTGTATTGATGTCGCATTTGGGGGCGGGGGGTGGGGGCGGTGGGTGGTTGGATTTCGTCTCCTCCGCGCATTTTGGTGTGGGTAAGAGCGCGCTTCGTTAGGGATTTCAATCTCTTGGCTCTCTCGTTGAGATTTAATTCTTCGTTAGGAGATTTCAATCTCTTGGCTCTCTTTGTTTCCACAAAGTTGACGTTTTTAATTTAATGGGGCGTCACTTTGTTGGTCACAAAGTGAATAAAAAAACTTGACCAGAACATAATCTCGCACATTACTTTACTAGTAATTACTATTTATTTTTTTGTTAAATGAAATGAAAACAAGTGATGGTTCATTGGAACCGGACCGAACCGGTTGGTCCGGTCCACGGTCCAGAAAAGTGGGAATTGGTCCTCCCAGTCCGGTTCCCGGTTCTTGGGTGGAACCGGACCGAACTGGGAACCGATTACCCCTAGTGTAAACCGAGTGAAACACCATGTAATTATAATAATAGACTGAGTCCTAATGAAGGGACCAGCGCGAATCAGCTAAATTTCTCAAAACTGCTTGGTAATCTCATGTATGCTATGAGTTGCACTAGACCCGATATAACTTTTACAGTTGGCATGCTGAGTCGTTTTACTAGTAATCCTAGTAAAGAGCATTGGGATGCCCTTGATAGGCTAATGAGATACCTTAAAGGTACTAAAGATTATACTCTCTATTATTCTAGTTATCCTCCAACTGTGGATGGATATTTTGATACCTCATGGTGCTCAGATATTGGAAATAGTAAGTCCACTAGTGGATATGTATTCACTTTAGGTGGAGCTGCTATTACTTGGAAATCCAAACGACAGACTTGTATTGCATTGTCGTATATGGAATTGGAACTTTTTGCTTTAGCCTCAGCTGGTGAAGAGGCAGAGTGGATAAAGAATCTGATTATGGATATTCCTTTAACTTGGCTAAAGATTTAATTCTTTAAGCCTATTTTGTGATAATTGAGTAGCTATCCAAGTCCTCAAGAATGCTTTCTTTAATTCAAAGCGAAGACATGTGAGATTGAGACATGCGTTGTTGAATTATCTGAGAGAACAAGGGGTTATCACCTTGATCGATATGAGATCGAAGGATAACATAGCTGATACTCTCACCAAAGGTATGCTTAAAGATCGATTATTCAAAACAATGGGGGAACTGGGGTTAAAGACTATATAGGCAAGTCTTAACTACCATTCACTTACCTTCTAATTGTGTCTTTTGAATTAACGAATTTTTCTTTATTGGCTATAACGATAAGCACAGTTTATATGTTTAATCGATGTTCACAGTTGTTGACTAATTTGAAAATGGTGAGTTATCTCATTCCAAATTTGATGAAGATGATTTTAACCTAATTCAAATGTTCTATCGGGGAAAATTGTGTCATTCCAAACTTGATGATACAATTCAACTAAGTTGGACTATCCTTTTTGATTAAATGATCTCATTCCAAACTTGATGCTAGATTATTTGACTTTAAGGAATCAGTAACCGTGACATTCCAAATTGAAACATAGAAACAATTGTTTACATAAGAAGCCTGCTAGTCTTGTTCTTAATTGAAACTTGATATTACATGGCTAGGTTATTGTAGGTGACTTGATTATTGGTCATGTTCTTTGAAACTAGACAATAGTTATTTTCCTATAAATAAACTTAAGTTGATGGCTCTTAGTAAATTACATTGTTTAGGTCTTGTTCATAATATATGAAACTTGATTGATGCTCATGAACATGGTATTATTATGCTTTATGACATCAATATATGTTCTTCTCTGCCAGATGGAATGTGAAGTTTTTATTCAAATGATTGAATTCATGATAATATGAAATTGGCAAAAGAACGCTTCAAGTACCATAACTTGGCACAAAGGGACATTTAAGTGCCATAACTTACGAAATGTATACTTAAGTGCCACAATCGAAGAAAACGGATCATTTAAGTGCCACTCCGGCCAAAGTCCAGCCAAAACATTGACGTGGCATTTTTCGGCGAAGTGAGCTCAAAACGACGTCGTTTTGCACGTTGACGTGGTAAAAATAATATAAAAAGTAATTCAATTAAATTTAGTTAAAATATTAAAAAATAATATTTTAAAATTTTAAAAATTTTAAAAAAATATTAAAAAAGAGGGGGGCCAATGGGTGAGGGTTGAGTCCTCACCGCCGCCGCCTCCGCGCCGTCGCCGGAAGGGCCAACGACAAAGGGGGAGGGTCGGCCGGGTCGCGGGCCTAGCCAAGGGCCGGCGACCCCCGGTTGACCAGGCGGCGAGCTCGCGAGCCGAGCCCTAGATCGAGTGAGGATTGCAGCCCTTGCCCGGATCGTGGCGAGGGTCGTGGCCCTCGCTCGGGGGCCAAGGGCTGCCGCCCGGGGCCGCCTCGGTGGGTGGCAGCCCTTGGCCCGGCCGGGCGACGGCCACCGACCCTCGCCGGATCTAGGCGAGGGCTGCAACCCCGCCCGATTTGGGGCGAGGGCTCGCGAGCCCTCGCCGATCGGCCGGGGTTGTTAGCTCCGGCTAGGGCTAAGCGACCTCGGCCAACCCTCCCCTCCGTCGCCGACCCTTCTCGACGACGGTAGGGAGGCGGCGGTGGCCGAGGGCTAAGCCCTCAACCATCGCCCTCCCTTTTCTTTTTTTAATTTTTTAAATTTTATTAATTTTTAATATTTTAACTAAATTTAATTTAAAATTTAATTTTATATTATTTTTTTATCACGTTAGCCCAAAACAACGCTGTTTTTGCATTATTTGGCCACGTCGGCATGCAAAGCGGTGTTGTTTTGGGCTTGCTTCGCCGTAAAAATGCCACGTATGCAATTTGGCCGGATTTTGATCGGATTGGTACTCAAGTGATCCATTTTGTTTTGATTTTGGCATTTAAGTGTACCTTTCGTAATGTTATGACACTTAAGTGTCTCTTTCTCGCCAAGTTAAAGCACTCTAGGAGTCCGCGAGTCATATGAAATTCATATTTGACATTTTACAGGGGATGACAGAGATTGAGGAGAGCTTAATGAGTGGGATCCTGACCAGGATGACCTACTTGATGAATGAATATATATAATTTAAAGCGTGTAGGGACTTGACAGTTTGCCTGCTATTGCCTATTTTGATGAAGTCCATTTACTTGATCCATTTACTTGAGACTTGCATTTTGCTATTTCTATTTTGTGAACATTATTATGCTTGTTTCTTATATTTGTAAGGCCTTGGACTATTTTGACTGGCCTATTTATACTTGACTATTATGCATATATTGGTTATGAACTGAGTCTGAGATTTATTTTGGGATTTGGATTTTGTTAATCTCATAACAGATTCATGATAAGAATGATGAGTAAATGATGATTTAGTTTAATACTTTACTGCAAAAATACTCTTTGACCGATCCGTGTTGATTGTCTTGGACTGAATGTAGATGATTCATGTTTGTGTTAACATTACACTGACCACCTTATTGGATTGTGCTGTATGGTGAACATAGGAGGAGATTGTTGGATATATTATTAATATAGTCCAAAATAATATGTTCACATACAAGCTCAATAGGTGAAAGCATGGTTATTTGAGTTCATATGGGAAGCCAATAACTGCATATAAAAACTCTGGGTTTCCCTACACCGGCGTAACAACATTTGTTAAGCGTTCCAAACTTGACATTTCTTGGTATAATACTTCAAGCAACCGCTTCTTCTCTCTCAAACCTATGACCTCCAACACCTTTGTCGTTGGATTTTTATCTCCGAGTGACGATGGACTTCAATGGGGTTTTGACCTAGTATTACCACCCCAGGAACTCAGTACCGATGGAAGCTGGAGCATCCTCTGGACCCAACCCGAAAACATATGCTCCGACGTCGTTTCTCAAGGCGGCAATGGATGTGAATGGAGCATCTCCATTTATGAAACTTCCACCAAAGCACAGAAACACATGAGGGCCCGGTAGTTTTCCGCATTTGATCGAACTTTCCATCACATTTCACTCTTAAAAATTCCGTTTTCCATGATGGACTTCTACTTAAAAATGAGAAGCTGAACGGATATTTCTCTGCTCGTGTCGAGTGGCCCTAACTTCGCCAAATAGCCCGTACAACGCGTCTTCTTCGAAGATTTTTCCAAGTTGGACGAATTCGCATCTCAGGACACGCTCCTACTGAAAATATCTGCAATTCATACCAAATAGCCCGTCCATCAAGTCGTTGCTAAGACTTCAAACGTGGTTCCTTTTCGTTTCCATCTTATCATGCTCATTTTCCAAGTTTAGAACCTTGCTTTGTGTCCACGTCATGGAAATTAGCACAAGCCGGGGCCTCTATTATCCAACTCATCGACGCCGAAAGATTCTTGGGGCGACCTGGGAGTCGCTTGCCCCGTAATCGTCCAATCGTGGTGGGATGGGATGTTGCCGTGGCCGGAGAGAATTAGTCGGGTGCTTCATTCAACATCACACAAAATTCTATAATTCAACCCGATGAAGGAACCACAAAATTCCGTATGAAATTAGTGCATTGATCAAGTACGGTGCGCATACTGATCAAGGACGTGTGCATGGCACCAGAATTGCAACCTTAATCGGTACCTTCACCCGTATATTCCGCACAATAATCCCAACGAGACAACCAGCAGAATTTTCAGCCAATAGCTCGAGCCGGTCTTTACTTATTGACCAAAAAGAAGATGAAAAGTCTTCAGTGGAGTCTCCTTAAATGCCCGCCCAAAAATGCAGCACAGTTAGTTAGGTGTATGCAGCAATTGCCGATCTCATCAGTCATCACATCCCTTGGCTGATTCGCAAAGACTTCGTCGACCTCAAAACTCCATCGCCACAACCTTCTTCCTCTCTTCTGGCTAAGTTCAATCAAACCCATTCTTGAGTTGAAGAATTTCATGTTTGATAACTAAATGAATCCTCCATCGATGTCCCCTGTTTCGATTCATCATACCCTCTTTCTCTTGCTTTTTCTAATTCCACGTCCTTCTCTAGCCCAAGCGAACATACCAGTTCCATCTTCTCTAACCGCCACGAATGGCAACTCTTCTTCATGGCTCTCTCCTTCTCGAGACTTTGCATTCGGCTTTCGCTCCTCATCTGACGGCGACACCAAGAAAAACCAGCTCTTCTTGCTTGCCATCTGGTACAACAATATACCTTCTAAAACAATCGTCTGGTTCCCGAATGAAGGCCTTCCTGCCACTCCTGTCCCACCTGTCCCCGAAAATTCGAAGGTAGAACTTACTGATTCTGGTCTCGTCCTCATCAATCCACAAGGTGAAGAGCTGTGGAAACCTAGCAACGTCGTTGGCACCGTCTCGCACGCTGTGTTCAATGATACGGGCAATTTCGTGATCCTGGACTCGAGTTCGGAGGTACTATGGCAGAGCTTCGACAATCCTCGACACGTTGCTTCCGTCGCAAGTGCTCGGAAAGGGCAAAAGTCTCTCCTCCCGTCAATCGGAGGATAGCTTTTCCAGGGGGAGATTCCAACTTCGGATGCTCGAGAGTGGAGACCTCGTGCTCAACACGATCAACCTGCCTTCCGACTATGCCAACGAGGCTTATTACAGCACCAAGACCGATGGCAGCTCTAGCGCATCCACCGCAGGGAAAGAACTCGTCTTCAACAACTCAGGTTCTCTGTTCGTCTCGAAAGAAAACGGTGAGAGGCTTTACCTCTCGCAGCAGGGGGATATATCTCCCGCGTCTGATTCTTATTACAGAGTCACCCTGAACTTTGATGGGGTCCTTACTCAGTATGTGCACCCCAAGAATTCTGGTTCCAGCGGAAGCTGGAGAATGCTGTGGTCGCAACCTGATGACATATGTACCAATGTTTATGTCGCTAATGGAATCGGCGTTTGTGGGTACAACAGCATTTGCACTCTGGATCAGAATAATAGGCCAAAATGCGACTGCCCAAAAAATTTCATCTTAGTCGATCCCAGTGACAAGTATGGCAGTTGCAGGCCTACTTTCACGCAGAGCTGTGCGGACGATCAGGAAAGGATGAAGCTTGGTCCGATGGAGGACCTGTACGAGTTCGTAGAACTCAACGACACAGATTGGCCAACCTCTGATTATGCGCTATTGCGGCCTTTCGGTGAAGATGAGTGCCGGAACGCATGCTTGCATGACTGCATGTGCGCGGTGGCAGTTTGGAGGGATGGCCAGAGTTGCTGGAAGAAGAAGCTTCCGCTTTCCAATGGGAGAATTAACCCTACCCTCAATGGGAAGGCCATGATCAAAGTACCAAAGCAAGACATAACGGTTGGATCTTCTCTAACTGCCACAAATGGCAACTCTTCATGGCTTTCTCCATCTGGAGACTTCGCTTTCGGCTTTCGATCATTGTCCAACGGTAACAACGCCAAGGATGAGCGACTCTTCTTGCTTTCCATTTGGTACAACAAGATACCTTCGAAAACAGTCGTCTGGTTTGCGAATGGAGATCGTCCTGCACCTGAAAATTCGAAACTAGCGCTCACTTCCAACCTGGGGCTCGTCCTCACCGATCCTCAAGGAGAGGAATTGTGGAAATCGGAGAACATTCTCGGTGATGTCTCCTGCGCCATTTTCAATGACACGGGCAATTTTGCGATTCTTGATTCGAAATTGGAGAAACTATGGGAGAGCTTCGAAGACCCCCGCAATACGTTGCTCCCTTCGCAGACGCTGGGGACGAATAAACTCCTTTCCTCTCGTCGATCAGAGAAAATCTTCTCCAGAGGGAAATTCCAGCTTCGGATGCTCGGCAGCGGAGACCTCGTGCTCAACACAGTAAACCTGCCTTCCAATTATGCTAACGATGCGTACTCCATCACCAAAACTGCAGGCGATTCGAAAGGATTGGCCTCATCGGGGAAAGAACTCGTGTTTAGCGAGTCAGGATCTCTGTTTGTTTCGAAGGAAAATGGCGGGGAAGTTTACCTCTCACAGGAGAAGGTGCCTTTGGCGTCGGATTTTTATCTCCGAGTGACGTTGGACTTCGATGGGGTTTTGACCCAGTATTACCACCGCAGGAACTCAAGTACCGACGGAAGCTGGAGCATCCTCTGGACCCAACCAGAAAACATATGCTCCAACGTCGTTTCTCAAGGCGGCATTGGAGTTTGTGGGTACAATAGCATTTGCACTCTAGGAGAATATAACAGGCCGAACTGTGGATGCCCCGACCGATACACCTTCGTCGATCCCAGTGATGAGCACGGTGGTTGCGTACCGAACTTCACTTTGAGTTCTTGTTCGGAAGATGAGGAGAAGCAGAACCGTGGTTCGGCCGAGGACGTCTATACTTTCGTGGAACTTAAGAATACAGATTTTCCATCGTCCAATTATGCGCAGTTGGGACCTTTCTCTGAGGATGAATGCAGGAACTCGTGCTTGCATGACTGTATGTGTGCGGTGGCTGTTCACGTAGACGGCATGATTTGCAAGAAGAAGAGCTTCCCGCTCTCCAATGGGAGATTCGACCCCAATTTTAACTGGAAGGCCATGATCAAAGTCCCGAAAAGCGACCTCCCTCTAACTCCCACGAACGATTCCAAATTCCCATGCCCAGAGCCGAAGGCGAAAGAAAAAAAAAATCCCAGGACTTGGATTTTGGCAGGATCATCGCTCTTGGGAACTTCTGTTTTTGTCAACATCCTCTTCATTGGTGCGAGCACTCTGGGTTTTTTGCGTCATCTACCGCAAGAAGCCTGTGAAAATAAACCCTAGAGAAAATCTAGTGGAGACGAATTTGCGGTGTTTCACTTACCAGGAGCTCTTCAAAGCCACGGATGGCTTCAAGGAAGAGCTGGGAGGGAGCCTTCGGGATTGTTTATAAAGGGTTTATTCCTAGTGATGTAGCAGTTGCTGTGAAGAAGCTGACCAACGTATTTCAGGACAAGGAGAAGGAATTCAGAACCGAAGTGAATGTGATCGGTCAGACCCATCACAAGAATCTGGTCAGGCTACTCGGCTTCTGCGATGAAGGGCAAGAGAGGTTGCTGGTTTATGAGTTCTTGAGCAACGGCACGCTGTGGAGCCTTCTCTTTACTGGTGAATCCAGACACAGTTGGAACCAAAGATGCCAAATCGCTTCAGCAATTGCCAGAGGACTGCTCTACTTGCATGAAGAGTGCACGATGCAGATCATCCACTGCGACATCAAGCCACAGAATATCCTCCTCGATGAGTACTACAACGCGAGGATCTCCGATTTCGGATTGGCCAAGCTCCTGAAGATGGACCAGAGCTATACTCTCACAAACATCAGAGGAACAAGAGGGTATGTCGCTCCTGAATGGTTCAGGAGCTTGCCGATCACCGCGAAAGTAGATGTTTATAGCTATGGCGTGTTGCTGCTGGAGATAATAAGTTGTAGGAGTTGTTTGGGGGGCGAAATGGGTGGAGAAAGAGAGAGAGAGCTCTTGACTGATTGGGCTTACGATTGCTTTAAGGATGGAAAATTGGATGCTCTCGTGGAAGGCGACATCGGAGCTTTGAGTGAGAGGGAGAAGCTGAAGAATTTGGCGATGGTTGCGTTTTGGTGCGTACAAGAGGACCCGTCATTGAGGCCAACTATGAAGAAGGTGACTCAGATGCTGGACGGAACAGTGGAAGTGCCGGTCCCTCCATGTCCATTCGCTTTTAGTAGCTGCACCACCATCATTCCTAAATGAGAGCTGAGCTTCAAGCTATGTAGTATGAACTTTAATCTACTTATGCTATGATGAGCATACCATACTCCACCGCTTGTTTTGCAGCGTGAAGTGTTTGTCTTCTTTGCAGTGTATTGAATCTAAAACGTGCAACATAGTGATGCAAGTTCTTTGTCAAATGAGTATTGTAAATCTCATGTCTTGAATAGATTTTCTTTTCTTTTTTTGATAAAAGGTAAGTATTATAGATAGACTAGAGAACCATGAAGCCATACAAAGTACAGCAAAGAAGAGCCGGCACCAAAAAAACTTGCACTCAGAAGGTCAGAGAAAAGCCAATCGAGCGGAAGGGTGCCAACCCGAGCTGTAGAGAAAGATACAAGAAACGGGAAAACAAGCAGCTAGAAGAAGGCTAACAAACAGCGAAGCTAGGGCAGAAAGCAAGACACGAACAAACGAAAAGGGAAGGCAGAAATACAACCCAACAAAACCAGGTTACAACCAAACTGAAGCAGCAACCGAGTGAACTAGAACCAGCAACAACAACGAATGAAAGACCCAGGGAAACACAAAATAGAGAACCACCCATACAAAGGGGGAAGAGGGGGCTACCCATGAGCATCATCAAGCATCATCAATGCAAAGAAAAACACGAACGGGGCACAAAAACGAAATGGCCATATGATCACTTCGGTAGGAGGCCGAAACACTTACTCAAAGATAGAAGGGTGGATACCCCAGCTAAGTTGAAGACGTTTGTTGCGGAGGATATCCGGGACCTTTGAGAATGTAATGGCCTTGTCTTTAACAGCTTTGCTTAGTTGGGCTTTCAAGGCTGGGAGAGAGAGCTGTTGGTTGCGGAAGATGATATTGTTTCTCTCCTTCCAGACAAGATAACATAAGGCACCAAAGGCAAACCTAGCCATTGATTGGTGGAACCCTAGATCAGATAAGTACTTAATAGCCCACAAAAGATTCTCTTTCCAAGCTTGGTTTCTCCAAGGAAGATTAAACTTCGCCGCCCAAAAGGCCGCAAGGCTGCGAGTAATGGAGCAGCCAGAGAAAGGGTGATCGATTGAATCCGGTCTAATCGAACAAAATGCACAAGACACATCCGGGATTCTTCCATGGGAGAGTAACCTCACCTGAGTTGGTAGACGATTGCGAGTAATCAGCCACAGGTGAGTTTGATATCGAGGAGGGAGAGGGGCTCGAAATAAACCTGTACCAGTGACTCAAGGGCTTCCTCGACCTCAGGAGATTCCAAGCAGAAGCTGAAGAGTAGGTACCAGAGGGGTGGCCCAGCCAAACCAGTCGGTCATTTTCCCCATTAAGGTTCGGAAGGGGCTCCTCCCAAGTCACAATAACACTTGCAAATGAGGACGGGGTGGACAGGGCTGCCACAACAATTCTAATTGTTTCAAGTCGTGGAATACCGGAGCAATAGATATCACAATTAGAGAAGATCTTATAGAGAGGGCCACGTGGATGCTAAGAGTCGAACCAAAAGGAGGCTAAAGAGCCATCGCCAATATTCCACCTAAACTGAAGCTGGATCAAGTCACAAAGACCAAGTAATTTCTTCCAAGCCCACGAACGAAACGTTGGCTTAGGCACAATCCAAAAATTCTTATGCTTTAAGAAGTTTGAATGGATCCATTTACACCATAGGGACTCTTTATCAGTAAAGAGGATCCATAAGTGCTTGATCATGGCCACCAAGTTACTTACTCGAACGGATCGAATCCCCAACCCACCTTCCTCCTTAGGTAGGCAAGCATCATCCCAAGCCACCTTAGCCCCACCCAAACCTAGGGTAGGTCCTTTCCAAAGGAATTGCTGAAAGATTTGTTCAATTTGCTTAATAACTGAAGAAGGCAATATAAAGACACTCGACCAATACACCTAGATAGAGTGGAGGACTGATTTTATCGATTGCAAACTACCTGCCATGGACAAGAATCGGTTTGTCCAAGATTGGACTCTCGAGGTGATAGCGTTCACCAACGCAGCACAATCTACTTTCCCAAGTCTAGTAGAAATAATAGGCACACCAAGGCACTTAAAAGGAAGAGATCCTAATTGGAAGCCTGAGGCACTTACCAGTGCATCCGTAAGAGAAGTAGGCCCTCTCGAGATAAATATATCACTCTTGCGAAGATTGGGTAAAAGGCCTGACTAGTCGGCAAAAAGATGGATCCCATCCATTAAGAGTCGCACCAAGGTCAAGCTAGCCTTCGAGAATAATAGGACATCATCCGCAAAGAAGAGATGGGAGAGCTTAGTGGCTTTGCATCTCCAAAAGTAATCAAAGCCTGGCTTATTGGATTGGCGATTAAGGATACCAGTGAATACTTCCATAACGAGAGTGAAGATTTAAGGAGACATCGGGTCACCCTGACGAATTCCCCTTCCACTTGAGAAAAAATCATGAAGCTCACCATTTAGGGAGATGGAGAACATGGGCAACCGGATACAAGCCATGATACGGTCAATAAACACACCAAGGAAGTTGAAAGCTTTAAGGGTTAGTTCGATGAAATTCCAATCCACCGAGTCAAAGGCTTTAGAAAAATCAACCTTAATGATGCATTTTGGCCAATACGGTTCATGATGAAAATCACAAAATAATTCCTGAGCTAGCAAGATATTATCGCTAATCATTCTACCTTTAACAAAAGCATTTTCGGGAGGGTTGATGATGGAAGGAAGAACCGAAGCAAACCTGTTAGCAAGAATCTTGGTGATGCATTTATATATAGTGTTGCAACAGGCTATGGGGCGAAAGTCATTGACTGTCGAGGCATTCGGGATCCTAGAAACCAAGGTGATGATAGTGGCATTAATCTGTCGAAGGAGGTGGCCCGAATTAAAGAAATCCCGATCCGCCAAGATCACCGAAGGACCAACTATGTCCCACAACCACTTAAAGAAATCTACGTTGAATCCATCCGGGTTAAGGGCTTTACCATTTGCAAGGGAGAACATGGTTTCCGGAATCTCTTCATCCGTAACAGGCCGAGAGAGGCTAAGAAAATGAACATCGCTGATAGTATGATTCAAATGAACACGGATATCATCAGACGAAGACTTTACAGCAGGGGGGAAGTCGCCAGAAGGTTACGAAAATGGGAGATAAAGAGCTGCTGAACTTCGGAAGGGTCGATAATCTGGAGATCTCCATCAATAATTGATAATATTCTATTCCAGAGGTGGCTCCGCTTAACCGAGTGATGGAAATACTTCGTGTTTCGGTCGCCTTCTTTAAGCCAGCGCACTCTAGACTTTTTTCTGAAGAATGACTCTTCTTGGATGCGAAGATCCGAGAAAGCCTATGGGCGATCCTTCTCTGTATTAGCTAAAGTTGGTTGAGCGGGTCTAATTGAATTGCATTTTGGGCAACCAACAACAGACTTCTACCTTCCTCCGTACGAGTTGAGATATCCGAGTGGGCTGTCCTGTTTAGGTCTTTAAGTCTATACTTTAGGGCACGCAATTTGCAGTAGAGCATATACATGGGCGAGCCAATGAAGGAAGATCCCATACTTGTGCTACCAGCTCAAAGAAGGTCGGATGGGCCATCCAAAAGTTGAAAAACTTAAAAGGCTTACGATTGTTTGGAGTAGGGAGGATCCTGACAACCATCGGGGAATGGTCCGACACACTCGGTGCCAAAAAGGGGGCCTCAGAATAAGAGAATGTGGAGTTCCAAGCCAAATTAACAACAACCCTGTCGATCTTCCTTTGTTTGCGATTAGGTCCAGAGGAGGTTGCCCAAGTAAAGCGATTACCAACAAACCTGAGATCATCCAAGCCAGCTTGAATGAGACAATTGCCAAAATCTTCTAAGGCTGGAATCTAGTAGTTTGATCTATCCGCCCTATCAGAGGCATACCGGATAGCATTGAAGTCTCCCGCAACGATCCAAGGCTCATTCGGGTACAAAAGGCTGTAGTGATTCAACTCAGCCCACAACGATCTTCTCAAAACAAAGGAGTGCTCCGCATAAACCACCGATAAGTAGAAGGAAGTGCCATTAGCGATAGACCTCAAGCGGCCATGAATGGCCTTAGAGGAGTAGTCGAACATAACAAAAAGGGCATAGGCAGGGTTCCAACCCACCCAAACTCTACCTCTTGCCAAATGCACATAATTGAAGCACCAATTCCAACCAGAAAGCAAAGTAGTGGAGACAGCATGAAAAACATTAGGCGAGATCTTTGTCTTCAAGATACCAATACAACAAATGTTATTGGTTCTCACAAAATTCCTAATTTCAGCTTATTTAAGGAGGGTGCCGAGACCCCTAATATTCCAAACACCAAAAAACATGGGACCCAAAAAGGTGAGGAAGTTACCTTTTCTTGCCACCTTGCTTTTTCGCCGAGTGTGGCATCGGCTTAGGATTCAAAGGGAAACTCGCTTCAACTGACGCAGGTTGAAGATTTCCTTTCTGCCTCACAAGGGCTGCAAGGGTCGATTCAGGGGGAAGTTAGGGAGGGTCAGGATCCGCAAGGATGGATGAAGCAACCACATCGGGAGAATCCGATTCACTTCCACCAGAACTAATCTCATCTGGGACTTCATCATTCGAGGAGGAGGCGGGATCCACCACAATATTGCTTGGTGCTCCAATAATACCAGCTTGGGGGTTATCATCATTCCTTATCTTTAGAGGAGTAATTACCTTAGGAACAGGCTCGACCAGAACCGCATCTTGAGGTTGCTTGCCACGAGAGGGAGGGATAATATTACGAACTAGCGAGTCCTCATGAATGGCAGGATTTTTAAAGCTTCTTTTACCCCCAAACTTCATGCCATTCATTAGCAGGCAGAGGAACAGGCCTTCTAGTGGCTGTATTGCCAGCTTTAGGAGAGACTGGGATAGCAGAATCAGCACATCGATGGCCAAAACAAACACAGGATGGGCAAAGGGAAGGAACCCCTTCATAATAAATAGTCACAGAGCGAGGCTTATCATTTAAAGTGAATTCAATCACTTCAGGGAGAGTGCTCGAATCATCAATCTCCACACATATACGGGCAAAAGCCACAACAGTCATTTCTTCAATTCGACTATCCACATAGAGAGGCTTACCTAGAGCATTAGTAAGAGCACTAATACCTGAGGCTGACCAAAGAGAGATCAGAAAATTCCTGAGTCAGATCCAAATAGGGACTGAACTGTGGCTGGCCTTCTTGAGTTCCATCATTGGATACCATTGTTGGAAGACCAAGGGAATCTCGGAAACCATAATCGGTCCTCCTTCAAGAACCTTCCGCCTAAAAGCACGATTCGATATATGGAAGAAGTAATAACCAAGATCACCAGGTATTACTTCAACTAGATGGTGACCCCAAGCAAAGCTGAGAGCATCCTTTGTCATATCAAGGGGGAGTCTCTTCCCAATATAATGGCCAACAAGGCATTCCTCCCATTTTGGGTGAGCAGCTTGCATAATCTTCTCAGAGATTTGTATAACAATTTTATTATCAATAACGGCCCTTTAGTATTCAACCGAGTAACCGCCACCCAAGAACGGGTGGGGGTGGCTGAGGAGCTTCTATAGAAGGGCCCTGTTGAGTGACAAAAGCCTTACCGGAAGTAGAAGTCGATCCTTGGTGAACAGCAGGGCGCTGAGCTTGAGGATGACGATAAGAAGGCACGAGAGTACCACTGGTGGCTATACCTTTAATCTTTCCATTCGGAGCCATGGAGGTGGAGGGGCTCGCACCACCAGGCTGAGAGAAAGGAAGCCCACCAAGCTGAAATCAATCTTTCCTTGCTCTGCTTCAACCTCTGCTTCACGATCGGCCTTTCTAGCCACGAGCATCTCTCAATGCAGAAAATAGATGGCCATGAGGGATGCGAGAAGAATGGGGAGGAGCGGAGGCTTCCTTCAAAGCCTCAGGAAGAGGCTTACCCAGGATTCCATTCGGGATCGAGGAGGACGACACCATTACAGCAAGCACAAACTAAAACTCGAAAAACCTAATCACACAGCTCACGAAATCCGAAAGAGGAGGCCATACCAGGAGAAATCCTTCGGTGGAGATGTAGATCGGGTCTGGGCGGGGTTCGTCTCCAAAAACGAGCACCAACGGTTGGCTGAGCTGGCCGGAGCCAACAACAGCCACTTCCGGAGAACTGTAGCACGCAAAACCAGCTAGTGAGAAAAGAGATGAATAATGCCCTTTCGGTTCCTATAAAAAGGGTTTGTCTTGTATAGATTTTCTAGATTTTCTGTACTTGTTGAATCTAATAATGATTAAGATGTGGGACTTCCAGTGTTAAACATTGAAATTCTGTGTCACGTTGGACATTGTTCTCTATTTTGGAGTATTTCAAGAAGTTTATAATGTTATCTATGGATCAATGGTGCATAATGTCATGGACTGGAGAGTACTCGTGTCTTGGTCAGGGCTAATAGCCCTCCGCTCAAGGACCTGTGGTGTGTACTATCTGCGCTTTCGGCTGGTGTACCAGCCGACTCAACCAACTCCAGTTTGTTCATGAGTTCGTTTGTAAGCAAGCAGAGATTCAGGTATACAAATCTACTCGTACTGAACAACATTTGTACGATTCTTGATGGCAATTCCTCATAAGGTGGCCTTACTAACATCCTCAAGATGGCACTATGCTACAGGACAACTGGTTACAGATTTGGATGAGCCCAAATTGTGGCACACATAGATCATGACATCCGGACAAATCCGACCTCAACTGTATCAAGATCAACTTTGATGCAACTTTAAGGAGGATAAAAGCCTCTTTTGCTTCTGTCACAAGAGAAGCTCGGTTAGCTCGATTAAAGTGACACTAGGGCACTGCCAAAGAACATGGAGGTAAAAGTAAAACCAAGCCATCATAATTTGGCGTATGAGGTTAGCAGAAAGGCGGGATGGTTGGCGGGGGCCGGGCCCTCAAGTCTTTGGTTCAAGGCCCGGCTTGGGCGACTCAAACTCGAGTGCTCTCGGCCTTGATGGACCCAGTCCAGAACCAAGCACATGGGCTTGACCTTTGTGGACCCACACCAAGGCAATAGGGAGCTGGGCATGGGCATTGAGTTCTCGAGCTTACTTTTGGTGAGCCGAAGACTAATGCCCATGCTCATGCCCAGGAGTCGGGGATCTAGGCTTCAAACCCCAATGCCCATGCCAAGTTCCTAGCTTATAGGAAAGTCTCAATTGATTTTTCTGATCAAACAACGGAAAATATTTTTCACTTTTTTTTTAGGTCTCAATCAAACACTAAAAAATATTGTTATTTTTTGAAAATGGCTCATTAGAAAACATTTAATAGAAATGTCATATTTTCTACGAGAACAAACAGAGCCTACATATTTAATGGAAGGATTCAAGTACATCGATATTGCAAGTTTGGATACTTAAATGCACAAATTAATTTTTTTTTTTTTTTTTGGATTAAGGTGTTATTGTAACAAATTTAAGAACTCTTGTTATTATCTCCAAAAACATAACGAAACACTTGTTCCACACAAATTAAGGTTTTGTTTATTTTACGACAAATAAATTATTAGAAAAATATTTTTTTAAATGATCGCTTATATTACTTACAAAAATGAATGAAAGATTAATATTTTTATCATTCACAAAAATTTCTATACATAAAATGTTGTTGATAATGAAAGTATTTTTCATTAATTAATTATTCCAATTGATACAAGCAATCATTTTTTGAAAAATATTTTATAAATTATTTATATTCCACTAAACAAAATGGAACCTAAAATTGTACGTTAGAAACTACATGATAAGAACCAAATGTAGGGTCTCATTAGAGATGATCATGGAAATTAAATTTGTGGTTTTAACTGTCACAACGAGGGCACAACGAGTGTACTTTTTATTCATCTTATGTAGAGGTGCAAAATCTTATTTTTCTTGATGCTGGCGCAGGGAAGAACTCTATGTAATGCCTCAGGACTTTTAGTTTATCACCCGGGTCTTTGCTACGGTGCCGTGACTCAAAGCGTGGCAGATAGCAGTGCCAGCTAACAACCGTCGGATCAAGGCAGTGTCCTGGTGCAAAGCACGGTGAAGTTGTTATGCAAGCTATCAACCGATAGATCAATGAGATTGATTATCGATCGTTCGATCAAGAGATGCTCCTCATTATCGAACTAAAATGTGTTATCGTCAGCTGTGGGATCAAGGTGGTGCCTTGATGCACGGCATGGCAAAGTTGGCTGTTTCTGTGCCATTTCTCACCTTCTTTCTACTCCGAAGCCTGTGATTCTTAAAATTCTTCTGTAGTCTGAAACTTGATAATTTAGCGGGAATTACGGAGAATTCTATACACAGATTGCCTGGAGTTTATCCTAGGCAGGCAGTGAAGAAATTGCTTCACAATTGTTCTCCCAATTTCATGTTCTCTCGATACAAAACTGCAAGTTAATGAAATGCCCCCAAGGGCTTTGTCAGTGCAAATTCTTCCTTCAAATCTCTGCTTCTGCATGTGCCTTCGTGAGATTAAGAACTCAGATCAGCGGGTATAATTCTCTTTTGACCCACACATGCGTTCTCAACCAACCCTTTTGAGATTGTAAATAAAGGCACTTGCAGCCTCAGGGAGGTGAAATGAATGGAGTTCTAGGCACAGTTGTCCATGGACGATGATAAATGAATACAGTTGCAAATTGCCATTGTCATAGGTTAGACCGTTTCAGGCAGTGTCTACGATCATTGAATAATTGAAAGGCGCTATGCTGATGAATGCATTTGCTGAATACAATCTGCAATTAAGATGCTCTGCTGTTCTTGGACCCTAGATATAAAAAGTAAGTTAGCCGGTGGAACTTGTTGAGGACACTATATTTCATCTCACTCCTCCTGACTTAAATCCTGAATTCGCTGCCTCGAAGAGGCGCTTTCTACCCATCAAAGTGAATATGTCCTAGCTTTCATAGTTGTACATTTTGATTCGGGATAAATGCATTGAAAGTTTTAAAACTTATTACAAAAGTATAAATGAATCTTAAAACTCTCAAAAAGTTCAATAAAATCTTAAAACTTATCATGAAAGCACAATCAAGTCTTCAAACTTTCAAAAGCACAATCAATGGAAGGACTTAATCGGATTAATTTAACAAGTTTTAAGACTTAATTGTAGTTTTGAAAGTTTCAGGATTCAATTGCAATTTCGTTACAAGTTTAAGGACTTTCAATACTTCTTCATTTACTTAAATTGAAACATTGACATGAATGTGATGAACATCTCCCTCCGTTAATGAAACTGCCAAGCAAAAACAGCTGACATGTCTGTGTTGACTGCTTTGCCTTCTTCTTTCCTCCCAATTACTTCCCATCCAAGCACAAACACACGCAGGCCATGCAGTTTTCGGCAATTGATTGATTTTCCATTGCATTAAGCTATTGAATTTCCGTTAGCCATGTTGGACTTCTGCTAAAAGATGTCAGGCCGAATTGATATTTCTCTGCTCGTCTTGAAGGGCGTGAATTTAGCCGAATAACCCATCCGAAGCGTCTTCTTCTAAAGACTTTTCCAAGTTGCATGAATTCCTGATCATAGGACTTGTTCCCAGGAAAATTTTCTGCAATTCATACTTTCAATTGGAATCTATCTTCTATCAAACAGCCAGTCAATCAAGTCATCGCTCAAACTACACCTGCTGTGATCCAAAAGCTCGGCAGCACGAAAAGCCCGTGATGCCCTTTCAACTAACCGACGTATTGGGGACCCTAATCCACGGTCATGAAGGGAATCCAAAGGAACTTCCAGGCCCACGATAGTATAGTCCAAGGCTTGTCCCACACTCCTTTTGACTAAGACGATCATGAAAGGCTCCACTCCTTTAAACTCAACGACAAGCTACATTTGTCGTCGCAGGCGACGGGCAACTCCATTCTTGAACAAAACATTTTCGTTCACAGCTTACGAGTCCCTAGTTGCTCCATCCGTTGTAAAAGTGTCCCCTGTTTCAGTGCTCTGTTTCTTTCTCTTTCGCCTCCTTAATTCCTTCCCCAGCACAGGCGGATGGCGACATAACCGCCGGATCTTCTCTAATTGCGAAAGAGGACAACTCTTGGTGGCTTTCGCATTCGGGGGACTTTGCATTCGGCTTTGTCCATTACCTGCCAATCACAACAACCATGGCGAGGTCTTCTTGCTCTCCATTTGGTATAACAAACTCGAAATATATCCAATCCATATCGTTTCCGAAATAATATGAGTCTACAAACTTGAAAAAGAGATGACAATACTTACCTAGGAAAGCTTAAAACCAAATTACGAAAGTTACTCGATCTGTGGAACACGCAATCTTATTAATAAGCGAGAAATAATGTTAAAAAAGCTACATCAACTAGAAGTCGGCTAAATTAAACTTAATTGCTAGCAAATTGACATCTATGCGTCAACAAGTGACTCGCTTAAAGAAGATATTCAAAGTTATTTGCAATGCATAGCTTCATCTAAAACTATACTTCAAACTGAGTCTCATCAAATCTTACAATTCTTCAATGCCCTTGCCATGACCCAACCTCGATTCATCATTTAGGATTTTGCTAATAGATTACTAAAATTAAACTTAGCTTGGCATCTCTCAAGCTCGTACTAATTCACGACTTAGGTTCAACTTGGAATGGGACTTGATTATACTAGATTTCTCTAATGCCCTTTCAGTACCTTTTATCTTTTATTTCAAAAAAAAATGTTTTATAGGTAATTTGGATTGATTTTAAGTTAGTTCTAATATGAGATGATCATGTAAGTGCATAATCATTATTGAACACTCAATATAACAAAGTCATAAAACAAAAGTAGATTGCAAAAATAGCGATGAAAAACTTACCTTGAAGCAAGGAAAACATTTGTAATGACATTAACAATCTTAAATATAATTTTTAATTAACACGCAATCATTCATATTTTTTGGATGAAGTCTAATCTATATGCAATGCTATGACGTATAAAGATGCCTAACTGAAATGATATGCAACATGTAACCTAGCATGCAAACTATATGTCACGCAACATTTATTAAATAACCTAATTTAAAGGCGGCAAAAATTTATGTAACTATTCTAACATGTAACGCCCTTTAATTTAAATGATTCCTAAACATGCAATTTCTAAACAATAGGCGAAATAATTCTAAGTGACACGCATGATATTTTTTGTTTTCTTGAAAATTCGAAATTAGAAAATAACCAAATTAAATTACCTAGTTCTAGATATTATCCAATTATATTCAAGGATTAAACTAGACCAAATCCTAATTTAAACTGGAATGTAATCTTAATTGGGTAATCTCTAACCTAGAATGCAATATATCTTGAAAGAGCTATGTAAATTTATTCTAAAAAATTTATATAGAATCAAATTAAACATGCAATCTCATCTTGATATGCAATGTCACCAATTAAATTCTACATCTTTTTTGTGATTTTCATTTTAGATAAGAATAGACATAAAATCAAATAAAATCAAGCAACATGCAACATCTACAACCCAAAATATCATCCATATCCATCCAAATTTGGAAACAGATAAACTCGATGTTGATCATTGCACGTTGTGAAATTAGGAAATTATCCTTGTTCATGGGATACACGAACAATCTTTTGGATATGACGATAACGAAAATCAATCAAATTAGATAATGAAATATTCAAATTGAAATCGCAAGAGGTGGTTGCCTAGCTCAAATATCGACTTTCCGAATTTGAATTTGGACGATGGATATGGAGATCGCGGTGGTGGATCACGGTGATGCTCGGCGGGATGACGGTGACCTTGACGTGATGTGACTCACGGCCGTGGGGTGGTGCTCGCGTGGCTTCTCAGCACGGTTTGGGGCTTGAAGGTGACGGCTCTCGGTGGACCTACAATAATGAAAATCGAAACAAAAGCAAGAACTGGCTTGCTGGCAGTCTCGGGCACGTCAGGAAGAGCTGAGTTGAACCTTACCGCTTGGACTCCCTGTGCACCGGAGAGATTAAGGGAACTTTCTGTCGAGTTGTGTGGGCTGTCTTTTTGCCCTGATGTCCCTCACTGTCTTGACCGTGTACCAAGGTGTGGGCGTTCTTGGGTGCTCACCGGATTTGTCCAGATGCTCCGCTTCAGTTTCACTTGGGCCAAAGGATCAAATCTGCTCCCTTCGATCTCCACGTCGATTCCCAAGCTTTGACTTGCTAAAGTCCATGATCATATTCTTAGCCCCGTGTTACATACTGATGCCCAAAACTTAGGGTCTCAATTGAAGGAGCGGCGGCAAATCAACGGTGGGGCAACACCAAGAAGGAGCAGCGCACATCAGGAATGATGGCGGCATTCTAGGATGCAACGGCTAGATGTTGCTGGAAAACCTGCAAACAGATCGATTCTCTCAAATATCGTGGCCTGGCCTCTGTCTCCTCTTGGTTCGATCAGCAAGGTGCCCGCTCATGGAAAGAACGGATGCGCATATCTCTCTTCCCTTCTTCTCAATATACGAATATATTTGGCTTGATTTCGTCCATGCCCGCCTAAAGATGTCCCCGCATTGACCGGTTCCGCTTTCCTCCTCGGAAGCCGCCAATCTTTTTTCTTTGATTTTCTTGGTCTGTCAATTTATATCCACCAGCTCAATCGAATCCTCAATGTGAACCTCCATGTATATATTCCTAAAATCTTTCCAAATTCGACTGGTTAATGTAATCTTCCCAAGTGTGGTGCCAACGCGCAAAAATTTCAGCCCCAAATAATGAACGGGCTTGGCTGAATTCTTTTAGTTCATGGGTTTAATTCGCAATTAAACTCAAAACTTTTCATTTGAGTCCACTCGCCACTAATTCAATGCATGTGTAACTATTAATGCAAATGCTCATAAGATCTATATGCAAATTCAATTTAATATTTTATTTAAGTTTTAAAGATTAATCTCTAATTTTTTATGCAATAAATGAATGATCGGGTCATTAAAATTTATGTATTAATAGCCCTAATTTATGATTTCCGTACAATTCTAAAACGGACATCATAATTTAAATTCCACATAATTTTGAATTTATACCCTAATTCTGAATAATACTCCATACATGAATAAAATGACTTAAATCCTTACCGGTCATTGCATAGAGAAAAAAAAATCTGACTTGGTTCCAATAACGTTTCCTTGTTCTTTCTTTTCTTCTTCTTTCTTTCCCCACCCCGTTCTTGCGTCCCCACTTTTCATTTCATAGATGAGCTGAATGTCCACTTTTTCCCTCTTTTGGTACCACAGCTTTTTGACTAAGTCAAAGTCCACATATTACAAATGACAACTTTTTTGTTTTGACTGCTTTCCCTCCTCTCCTTCTGACCACTTCCATCCATGCACAGATCTAGGCCGTGTAGTTTTCGGCGACTGATCCATTTTTCCATCACATTAAACTCTTGGATTTCTGTTTGGCACGTTAAAATTCTCCTAAAAAATGAGAAGCTGAATGAGGTCGAGTCTCCTTCGAAGTTGCATGAATTCTTATTTCAGAACTTGTCATGAGGAAAAATATCTGTAATTTATAGTTTTAATGTACATCATTCTTTCTACCTCCAGTATCTTACTTTGTGCGCATGTCATGGAATTCTGCACAATTATTACTCAACACACCACTGCCCTATGATTCTTGGGGTAGCCAGGGAGTTGCTTGCCCCTGTAATCATCAGATTTAGGGGTGATGGAACGTCGCCGTTGTTGGTTGGAGTTAGTCGGGCGCTCTAAGAAATTCAGACAACCAACAGTCACAAAAAGAAAATATCGGTCTATGATTCAAAATGACGAAGAAACCACGGCATTTGGTATGGAATTAGTACATTGATCAAGGACCATGTTCATCTTGGCCAGGGATGTGTGCATGAGACAAGGTTTGCAACCTTAATCAGGACATCTGTGCTTAAATTCCATACAGTAATCCTCACGAGTCTTCCTCTGGTTGTCAGCCAATAGCTCAAGTCGGTCTATGCTCTCTTGACTAGAAAAAGATGATAATGCAGGACAGTAGGTGGCTGCATGAGTTATCGATATCCCATCACGTTTCTCGGCTGATCTCAAACTCCATTTGCCACAACCTTCTTCCTCTCTTCTGGCCAAGTTCAAATCCATTCTCGAATTGCATACTTTTCATGTTCGATAACCAAATAAATCCTCCATTGCCGTCTCCTCTTTCGACTCATCATATGCTCTATCTTTGGCTCTTTCTATTCCCTGTTCTTTCCGTAGCTCAAGCTGACATAACTGTTGGATCTTCTCTAACTGCCGTGAATGGCAACTCTTCATGGCTTTCTCCTTCTGGAGACTTCGCTTTCGGCTTTCGATCATTGTCCAACGGTAACAACGCCAAGGATGAGCGACTCTTCTTGCTTTCCATTTGGTACAACAAGATACCTTCGAAAACCGTCGTCTGGTTTGCGAATGGAGATCGTCCTGCACCTGAAAATTCGAAACTAGCGCTCACTTCCAACCTGGGGCTCGTCCTCACCGATCCTCAAGGCGAGGAATTGTGGAAATCGGAGAGCATTCTCGGTGATGCCTCACGCGCCATTTTCAATGACACGGGCAATTTTGTGATTCTTGATTCGAAATTGGAGAAACTATGGCAGAGCTTCAAAGACCCCCGCAATACGTGTAAGAATTATTGTGGCCCATATTATGTGATTTATTATATGGTTTAATAAATGATTGAAATGCTATAAATAATATTTGGTTATGAGAAGGTACGACTCTAATAAAACGAAATGATATATTGCTTTGATGGAAGGCACATTTTCAATGAACATATAAATAGAGTCCGGTCCTCTCTCCACCCACATACGAACAACAAAACAGAAAGAACGTATTCTCTCCTCCATCAATTGAATACATTAAGGTTTAGTGGGTTAAGGGAGAGAAATCGGATTTCTTCTTTTGATCAAGTTCAAGCGTAGCGCTATGGATAAAAGTATGTCTTCATTTATTTGTGAGAATCATGAAGATCAAAGATCCTTGATTTGTTATGAATTTCCGCATCGGTTTTATATGAATTATCTAACAGTTGGTATCAGAGCGTTTGGTTTATGATCTCATGATTTTTCCGTTTTAAGAAATATTATAGTTTATGTTTGATGATTTGTTGAACGATCCTGTTCGTAGCATTTGTTGTTGTTGAAATGTTTTGGAAGGTTCTGTTAAAGAAAATCCGAATGATGAAACGTTCTTCATGGACTAAAATGGTGAAGAAAAGTTACTGTGTGTGCACGAGTGGAAAAGGACAAAAATGGTGGAATTCGAATTTTGAGGGCAAGGAAGAAACTCGCCGGTTCCGGGTAAAATCCGGCAACCCACCGCTTGATTTCGGACCCACACCGTCGCACTGTCATGAGGAACATTAGCCATGATTTTTCCGGTATATTGGTGTTCGCCGGAGGCTAATCGAGCGGCGGAAGCGGCGGTGGTGGAGTTTTTGTGTTAAAACTTTGGTTTGATTTGGGGCCAATTTTGGTCATTTTCTCCGAAATTTGGACCCATGTGGTCGTGCTTAGGCATGCTCTTCAAAACCCATTAATTATTTGTGTCCGTAATGGGCTGTCGGAGAAGAAACGGGCGGCGAAACGGCGGTGGAACGGCGAAAACCGGCGAAGAATCGCGTCACGCGCGCGAGGAAGAAGGCGCGTGGGATCCACGCGCGCGGCTTCCTCAGGTTGGCGGTTGCGCGTGCGAGCACGCGCCCGACGTCCCATGCGCGGACTTTTACGCTTTTGCCCCTCCCGAGGCTCCTAATTACCGTTTTGCCGTCCTTTTGATGGTTATTTACTGTTCTACCCCTGTTTAATTTATAATTACGATTCTGCCATTGCTGATTATTTACCATTTTGCCCCTGGATTATAATTTTATGGTTCTACCCTTATGGAATTATGATTTTACGATTTTGCCCTTATGCTTTGATTGCATTTTATGTCCTTGTGTGCAATTTGGTAAATATTTGTATTTTACAATATTAAAAATTCATATTATGAAAGGTTTGTTAGTCACCAAAGTGGCCGAACCTTGAAGTCTTTTGAATTTTTTAATATCGTAAATTATTTTATTCAATTACCCATGATTAATTGATGCTATATATATGAAATTAATATGTTTTATATCATTATTGGAGTTATGGGTATATTGAAGTTCATTTATTATAAGAACTTAGGATTAGCCCAAAGGTTAATTATTTTCTTATAATTCATGAACATGATGGTTGATAATTAATATGATTTGTTAAATTTGTTTGTATATCCAAAGATAACAAATAAATTTTAATAAGATATATTTACAATTATCAAATAAAAGTTATTAGCATCATTATGGTTTATATATATTTGTATATCATAGGATCGCCCAAAGGAGAACTATGATGTGCATGTGTAGTTTAGTTTGAATCTGATTAGGTGATATTCTCAAAGCATTAATGTATGAGTATTTTCTTGCGCATTTGCAATATCTGTACCTGTTTCACTCCATTCGCACGCCTCATCTGTTCCATTATTCAATGGGATAAATTTTCCTGATTGGAGTGAACAAGTCCAATTTCACTTAGGTGTCTTGGATCTTGATTTAGCACTTCAAGCTGAGAAACCAGCTACTATTACTGATGAAAGTAGCAATGATGAAAAATCTTTCCATAAAGCTTGGGAAAGATCGAACAGACTGAGCTTAATGTTCATGCGGATGACAGTTGCAAACAACTTAAAAACTTCTCTTCCCATGACTAACAATGCTAAGGAATTTATGAAATTTGTGGAAGAGCGTTCTCAAACTGCTGATAAGTCACTTGCTGGTACACTGATGAGCACACTCGACCACCATGAAATATGATGGTTCGCGTACTATGCATGAGCATATACTTGAAATGACCAATTTAGCAAAGTTAAGGACTTTGGGAATGAATGTGGATGAGTACTTTTTAGTACAATTTATACTTAATTCCTTACCTCATGAGCAATATGGGCCATTTCAAATGAATTACAACACTATAAATGATAAGTGGAATGTAAACGAATTGGCGGTATGCTAGTTCAAGAGGAAATAAGGATAAAGAATCAAAAGGCTCATTCTGTTCATATCTCAAGTCATCAAGGAGTTCGAAAGAATTTTAAGAGGAAAGGTGGAAGGAGCAAGAAGAAAGGACTACACATCCCGAATGACTCTTCAAAGGCTTCTCAAATCCACAAGAAGGAACACAATCTTATTAAGTGTCACTTTTGCAACAAAATTGGACACTTGAAGAAAGATTGTCTGAAATGTAAGGCTTGGTTCGAAAAGAAAGGTAAGCCTTGTGCTTTAGTATGTTTTGAATCAAACTTTACTGAAGTTCCTTATAATACTTGGTGGATTGATTCTGGTGCCACCACTCATGTGTCAAATACGATGCAGGGATTTCTTACGATTCAAACTATAAAGCCAAATGAAAGTTATGTGATTACAGGGAACAGAGACAAAGCTCCAATTGAAGGCATTGACACTTATCGTTTGATCTTAGATACTGGGCATTATTTGGATTTGTTTCGAACCCTTTATGTACCTACATTTTCTCGTAATTTAGTTTCTTTGCCAAGACTTGATGTGGCGGGATTTTATTGTAAGTTTGGATCTGAATCTTTCAGTCTATTTAAGAGTGATGCTCTTATTGGAACTGGAACTTTATGTGATGGTCTTTACAAATTTAGACTTGATAATACTTTTGTTGAGACATTAATGACCTTGCATCATAATGTTGGCACTAAACGAAGTTTGGTGAATGAAAATTCTGCTTACTTGTGGCATAAACGGTTGGGTCATATATCCAAAGAAAGAATGCAAAGATTAGTGAAGAATGAAATTCTTCCAAATTTGGATTTTACTGACCTTAGAGTGTGTATTGATTGTATTAAAGGTAAACAAACAAAGCACACTAAGAAAGGTGCCACAAGAAGCACGAGCTTTGAGATTATACATACTGACATATGTGGTCCTTTCGATGTTCCATCTTTTAGTAAGGAAAGCTATTTCATAACCTTTATTGATGATTTTTCACGTTATGGTTACATTTATCTATTGCATGATAAGTCTCAATCATTAAATGCACTTGAAGTGTATATTAAAGAGGTTGAGAGGCAATTAGATAGAAAGGTGAAAATAGTAAGATCGGATAGAGGTGGTGAATATTATGGAAAGTATGATGAATCGGGACAATGTCCAGGTCCATTTGCTAAATTCCTTGAAAGACATGGCATATGTGCTCAATACACAATGCCAGGTACACCACAACAAAATTGTGTAGCAGAAAGGCGTAATCGTACTTTAATGGAAATGGTTAGGAGTATGATGAGTCATTCATCTTTACCCTTATCTTTGTAGATGTATGCTTTAAAGACTTCTATGTACTTATTAAATAGGGTTCCTAGTAAGGCAGTTCCAAAGACTCCATTTGAACTGTGGACGGAAGGAAACCTAGTTTACAACACCCGCATGTTTGGGGTTGTCAAGCGAAGTAAGAATTTACAATCCACATGAAAGGAAATTGGATTCAAGAACGACCTGGTTATTTCATTGGTTATGCAGAGAAACCCAAAGGGTATAAATTTTATTGTCCTAATCATAGTACAAGAATTGTTGAATCTGGAAATGCTAGGTTCATTGAGAATGGTGACATCATTGGGAGTGAAAAAATGCGTGATGCTTGCATTCAAGAAGTAAGGGTAGAAGTTCCTATGCCTAAAGCTTCTAAAGTTGTTGTTTCTGATATTGTAGTACAATCTAACAATAATCGAGAACAACAAACACCCAATAATGGAGATGTCAATAATGAACCTCCAATAACCGAGTCACAAGAAATAGCATTAAGGAGATCTCAAAGAGAAAAGAGGTCGGCTATTTCGATGACTATATGGTTTATCTACAAGAGTCGAAATTAACTTAGGAATTGGAAATGATCCAGATTCATTTTCCCAAGCCATGGAATGTGAAGATTCTAATGAATGGTTTAATGCCATGGAAGAAGAGTTAAAATCCATGCATCAAAATCAAGTTTGGGATATTGTTGAATTGCCTAAAGGATGTAAGAAGGTCGGGTGTAAATGGGTCTTTAAGACCAAGCGCGACTCAAAAGGCAATATTGAACGACATAAAGCCAGACTTGTTGCAAAGGATTTTACTCAGAAAGAAGGCATTGACTATAAAGAGACATTTTCACCGGTCTCTAAGAAAGACTCACTTAGAATCATTATGGCTTTGGTGGCTCATTATGACTTGGAGTTACACCAAATGGATGTAAAAACCGCATTTCTTAATGGGAATTTAGAGGAAGAGGTTTATATGGACCAACCCGAAGGCTTTTCAGTTATAGGAAAGGAACACATGGTATGTAAATTAAAGAAGTCAATATATGGACTTAAACAAGCTTCCCGACAATGGTATCTTAAGTTTAACGATACCATAACTTCATTTGATTTAAGGAAAACACCGTTGATCGGTGTATATATATGAAGATTAGTGGGAGCAAGTTTATTTTTTAGTTTTGTATGTTGATGATATTTTGCTTGCTGCTAATGATCTTGGTTTGTTACATGAAACCAAGAAATTTCTCTCTAAGAATTTTGAAATGAAGGATATGGGAGAGGCAACATATGTGATAGGAATAGAAATATTCCGTGATAGATCACAAGGATTATTAGGATTGTCTCGAAAAAGCCTACATTGAGAAAATTTTAGAGAGATTTAATATGAGTAAATGTTCAGCAGAACAGTTCCAATTCAGAAAGGTGATAAATTTAGCCTTATGCAATGTCCGAAAAGTGAATTGGAACGAGGACAAATGAATAATATTCCTTATGCATCTGTTGTGGGAAGCTTAATGTATGCACAAACTTACACCGCACCCGGACATCGGTTTGCTGTTGGAATGTCGGGTAGGTATCAAAGTAATCCCGAATGGATCATTGGAAAGTTGCAAAGAAAGTTCTTAGATACTTGCAAGGAACGAAGAATCATATGCTCACTTATAAAAGATCCGATCATCTCGAGGTGATTGGATATTCAGATTTAGACTTAGCCGGATGTGCTTTGATACAAGAAAATCAACATTTGGTTACTTGTTTCTTAGCTGGAGGGGCAATTTCATGGAAGAGTGCGAAGCAGCCGGTTATTGCTGCATCCACTATGGAAGCTGAATTTGTGGCATGCTTTGAGGCCACAATTCATGGATTATGGCTGCGGAATTTTATTTCAGGACTTGTGATCGTCGACACACGGTATTGCCAAGCCGCTGAAAATCTATTGTGATAACTCCGCAGCAGTTTTCTTCTCTAAGAACGACAAGTATTCTAAAGGTGCTAAGCATATGGAGATCAAATACTTGTCTGTCAAAGAAGAAGTTCAGAAACAAAGAGTGTCAATTGAGCACATTAGCACTAATCTTATGATAGCAGATCCCTTAACAAAAGGATTGCCGCCCAAAACATTTAATGAGCATGTTGAAAGGATGGGCATTATTGAACGTCATTAATGTTTGTATTATGATTGTATTAAGTTTATGTATTTGACACTTTGAGCTCACTTACATGTTTCTGATATTTCCTGTTTTCTATTTAGTATACATTATGGAAATAGATGAATGTTAAATGGATAGTTTCTAAAGAAACATTATGGTTGGACTATTACTTTGTACTTCTCATTTATGGATCATGTTAAATAAAGTGCTATAGTTGTAGTACATAGAAGGGACTATGTCGATTAATGACATATAACCGCTATGACTCGCATTAGTTTTCTTTACTTAATTGTGATTATTATGTGATTGCCAATTTAATGAAATTTTATAGCATAATCTTATTGTGCACATTATAGTCTTCATTAAACCATGAAAGGAGAATCATATGGGCCAAGTGGGAGAATGTAAGAATTATTGTGGCCCATATTATGTGATTTATTATATGGTTTAATAAATGATTGAAATGCTATAAATAATATTTGGTTATGAGAAGGTACGACTCTAATAAAACGAAAGAGTATATTGCTTTGATGGAAGGCACCTTTTCAATGAACATATAAATAGAGTCCGGTCCTCTCTCCACCCACATACGAACAACAAAACAGAAAGAACGTATTCTCTCCTCCATCAATTGAATACATTAAGGTTTAGTGGGTTAAGGGAGAGAAATCGGATTTCTTCTTTTGGATCAAGTTCAAGCGTAGCGCTATGGATAAAGGTATGTCTTCATCTATTTGTGAGAATCATGAAGATCAAAGATCCTTGATTTGTTATGAATTTCCGCATCAGGTTTTATATGAATTATCTAACAATACGTTGCTCCCTTCGCAGACGCTGGGGAAGAATGAACTCCTTGCCTCTCGTCGATCAGAGGAAATCTTCTCCAGAGGGAAATTCCAGCTTCGGATGCTCAACAGGGGAGACCTCGTGCTCAACACGATAAACCTGCCTTCCAATCGTGCTAACGAGGAGTACAACATCACCAAAACTGCCGATGATTCGAACGGATCGGCCTCGTCGGGGAAAGAACTTGTGTTTAGTGACTCGGGATCTCTGTTTGTTTTGAAGGAAAATGGCGAGGAAGTTTACCTCTCACGGGCGAAGGTGCCTTCGGCATCGGATTTTTATCTCCGAGTGACGTTGGACTTCGATGGGGTTTTGACACAGTATGTGCACCCCAGGAACTCAAATACTGACGGAAACTGGAGCATCCTCTGGACCCGACCCAACAACATATGCTCAGCCATTGTTTCTAGAAATGGCATCGGAGTTTGTGGGTACAATAGCATTTGCACTCTCGGAGAAAATAACAGGCCGAACTGTAGATGCCCCGACCGATACACCTTGGTCGATCCCAGTGATGAGCATGGTAATTGCGTACCGAACTTCACTTTGAGTTCTTGTTTGGAAGATGAGGATAAGCGGAACCATGGTTCGGCCGAGGACATCTACGCTTTCGTGGAGCTTAAGAATACAGCTTTTCCACCGGCCGGTTATGAGATGTTGGCGCCTTTCTCTGAGGATGAATGCAGGAACTCGTGCTTGCACGACTGCATGTGTGCGGCGGCTGTTTACCGAGATGGCGTGAATTGCTGGAAGAAGAGGCTCCCTCTCTCCAATGGGAGAGTCAACCCCCAGTTTAATGGGAAGGCCATGATCAAAGTCCCGAAAAGCGACCTCCCTCTACCTCCCACGAACGATTCCAAATTCCCAATCCCAGAGCTGAAGGTGAAAGAGAAAAATCCCAGGACTTGGATTTTGGCAGGATCATTGCTTTTGGGAACTTCTGTTTTAGTCAACATCCTCTTCATTGGTGCGAGCACTCTGGGTTTTTGCGTCATCTACCGCAAGAAGCCTGAGAAAATAAACCTTAGAGAAAATCTAGTGGAGACGAATTTGCAGTGTTTCGCTTACCAGGAGCTCTTCAAAGCCACGGATGGCTTCAAGGAAGAGCTAGGGAGGGGAGCCTTCGGGATTGTTTATAAAGGGTTTATTCCTAGTGATGTAGCAGTTGCTGTGAAGAAGCTGACTAACGTATTTCAGGACAAGGAGAAGGAATTCAGAACCGAAGTGAATGTTATCGGTCAGACCCATCACAAGAATCTGGTCAGGTTACTCGGCTTCTGCGATGAAGGGCAAGAGAGGTTGCTGGTTTACGAGTTCTTGAGCAACGGCACGCTGTGGAGCCTTCTCTTTACAGGTGAATTCAGACCCAGTTGGAACCAAAGATGCCAAATCGCTTCAGCAATTGCCAGAGGACTGCTCTACTTGCATGAAGAGTGCACCATGCAGATCATCCACTGCGACATCAAGCCACGGAACATCCTCCTCGACGAGTACTACAACGCGAGGATCTCCGATTTCGGATTGGCCAAGCTCCTGAAGATGGACCAGAGCTATACTCTCACAAACATCAGAGGAACAAGAGGGTATGTCGCTCCGGAATGGTTCAGGAGCTTGCCGATCACCGCGAAAGTAGATGTTTATAGCTATGGGGTGTTGCTGCTGGAGATAATATGTTGTAGGAGTTGTTTGGGGGGCGAAATGGGTGGAGAAAGAGAGAGAGAGCTCTTGACTGATTGGGCTTACGATTGCTTTGTGGATGGAAAATTGGATGCGCTCGTGGAAGGCGACATCGAAGCTTTGAGTGAGAGGGAGAAGCTGAAGAATTTGGCGATGGTTGCGTTTTGGTGCGTGCAAGAGGACCCGTCATTGAGGCCAACTATGAAGAAGGTGACTCAGATGCTGGACGGAACAGTGGAAGTGCCGGTCCCTCCATGTCCATTCGCTTTTAGTAGCTGCACCACCATCATTCCTAAATGAGAGCTGAGCTTCAAGCTATGAACTTTAATCTACTTATGCTATGATGGGCATACTATACTCCACCGCTTGTTTTGCAGCTTGAAGTGTTGCAATTTGTCTTCTTGCAGTGTATTGAATCTAAAACGTGCAGCAGAGTGATGCAAGTTCTTTTTCAAATGAGTATTGTAAATCTCATATGTCTTGAATAGATTTTCTGTACTTGTTGAATCTAATAATGATTAAGATGTGGGACTTCCAGTGTTAAACATTGAAATTCTGTGTCACGATGGACATTGTTCTGTATTTTGGAGTATTTCATGAAGTTTATAATGTTATCTATGGATCAATGGTGCATAATGTCACGGTCTGGAGAGCACTCGTGTCACGGTCAGGGCTGATAGCCCTCGGCTCAAGGACCTGTGGTGTGTACTATCTTTGCTTTCGGCTGGTGTACCAGCCGACTCAACCAACTCCAGTTTGTTCATGAGTTCGTTTGTAAGCAAGCAGAGATTCAGGTATAAAAATCTACTCATATTGAACAACATTTGTCCGATTCTTGATGGCAATTCCTCATAAGGTGGCCTTACTAAGATTCTCAAGATTGCACTATGCCACAGGACGACTGGTTATAGATTTGGATGAGCCCAAATTGTGGCACGCATAGATCATGACATCCGGACAAATCCGACCTCAACTGTATCAAGATCAACTTTGATGCAATTTTAAGGAAGATAAAAGCCTCTTTTGCTTCTGTCTCAAGAGAAGCTCGGTTAGCTCGATTAAAGTGACACAAGGGCACTGCCAAAGAACATGAAGGTAAAACCAAGCCATCATAATTTGGCGCATGAGGTTAGCAGAGAAGGCAAGATGGTTGGCAGGGGGTCGGGCCCCGAGTGCTGGGTTCAGGGCTTGGGCTTGGCTGACTCAAACTCGAGTGCTCTTGGCCTTGATGGACCTAGGTCCAGGAACCAAGCACATGGGCTTGACCTTTGTGGAACCACACCGGGGCAATAGGGAGCTGGGCATGGGCATTGAGTTCTCGAGCACAGTTTTGGTGGGCCCTAGACCAATGCCTATGCTCATGTCCAGGAGTCGGGGGATCTAGGCTTCAGACCCCAATGCCCATGCCAAGTTCCTGGCTTATAGAAAAGTCTCAATTGATTTTTCTGATCAAACAACGGAAAATATTTTTCACTTCATTTTAAGGTCTCAATCAAACATCGGAAAATATTGTTATTTTTTGAAAAATGACTCATTAGAAAACATTTTATAGAAATGTCATATTTTTTAAAGCGAGAACAAACAGAGCCTACATATTTAATGGAAGGATCCAAGTACATCGATATTGCAAGTTTGGGTACTTAAATGCACAAATTAAAATTTTTGGATCAAGGTGTTGTTGTCACAAATTTAAGAACTCTTGTTATTATCTCCGAAAACATAATGAAACACTTGTTCCACACAAATTAAGGTTTTGTTTATTTTACGGCAAATAAATTATTAGAAAAATATTTTCTTGAAAATAATCGCTATATTACTTATAAGAATGAATGAAAGAATAATATTTTTTATCTTTCACGAAAATTTCTATACATAAAATGTTGTTGATAATGAAAGTATATTTCATTAACTAATTATTTCAAGTGATATAAGCGATCATTTTTGGAAAAATATTTTCTAAATTATTTATATTCCGCTAAACAAAACGGAACCTAAAGTTGTACATTAGAAACCACATGATAAGAACCAAATGTAGGGTCTCATTAGAGATGATCATGGAAATTAAATTTGTGGTTTTAACTGTCACAACGAGGGCACAACGAGTGTACTTTTTATTCATCTTATGTAGAGGTGCAAACCTTATTTTTCTTGATGGTAGCGCGGGGAAGAACTCTATGTAATGCCTCAGGACTTTTAGTTTACCACACGGGTCTTTACTACGGTGCCGCGACTCAAAGCGTGGCAGATAGCAGTGCCAGCTAACAACCGTCAGATCAAGGCAGTGTCGGTGAAGTTGTTATGCAAGCTATCAACCGATAGATCAATGAGATTGATTATCGATCGTCCGATCAAGAGATGCTCTACATTGTCGAGCTAAAATGTGTTATCGTCAGCTGTCGGATCAAGGTGGTGCCGTGACGCACGGCATGGCAAAGTTGGCTGTTTCTGTGCCATTTCTCACATTCTTTCTACTCCGAAGTCTCTGATTCTTAAAATTCTTCTGTAGTCTGAAACCTGATAATTTAGCGGGAATTACGGAGAATTCTATACACAGATTGCCTGGAGTTTATCCTAGGCAGGCAGTGAAGAAATTGCTTCACAATTGTTTTTCCAATTTCATGTTCTCTCAATGGAAACTGCAAGTTAATGAAATGCCCCCACGGGCTTTGTCAGTGCAAATTCTTCCTTCAAATCGCTGCTTCTGCATGTGCCTTCGTGAGGTTAAGAACTCAGATCAGCGGGTATAATTCTCTTTTGACCCTCACATGCGTTCTCAACCAACCCTTTTGAGATTGTAAATAAAGGCATTTGCAGCCTCAGGGAGGTGAAATGAATGGAGTTCTAGGCACAGTTGTCCATGGACGATGATAAATGAATACAGTTGCAAATTGCCATTGTCATAGGTTAAGACCGCTTTAGGCAGTGTCTACGACAATTGAATAATTGAATAATTGAAAGGCGCTATGCTGATGAATGCATTTGCCGAACACAATCCGTGATTAAGATGCTCTGCGGTTCCTGGACCCTAGATATAAAAAGTAAGTTAGCTGGTGGAACTTGTTGAGGACACTATTTTTCATCTCGCTCCTCCTGACTTAAATCCTGAATTCAATGCCTCGAATAGGCGCTTCCTACCCATCAAAGTGAATATGTCCTAGCTTTCATAGTGGTATATTTTGATTCGGGATAGATGCATTGAAAGTTTTAAAAATATTTACAAAAATACAAATGAATCCTAAAACTTTCAAAAAATTCAGTTAAGTCTTAAAACTTATCATAAAAGCACAATAAAGTCCTCAAACTTTCAAAAAATACAATCAATGAAAGGACTTAATCGGATCAATTTAACAAATTTTAGAGATTAATTGCACTTTTGAAAGTTTTAGAATTTAGTTGCATTTCGTTTTAAGTTTAAGGATTTTCAATACACTTATCCATTTTCATTCTTCTTCATTTTTTTTTTTTGGTCACATTCTTCTTCATTTACTTCTACGTTAAATTGAAACATTGACATGGATGTGAGGGAGCATCTCCCTCGAGCTGCCAAACAGAAACAGAGGACATGTCTCTGTGTTGACTGCTTTGCCTTCTTCTTTCCTCCCAATTACTTCCCATCCAAGCACAAAAACACACGCAGGCCGTGTAGTTTTCGGCAATTGATTGATTTTCCTTTGCTCTAAACTATTGAATTTCCGTTAGCCATGTTAGACTTCTGCTAAAAGATGACAGGCCGAATTCATATTTCTCTGCTCGTCTAGAAGGGCGCGAATTTGGTCAAATAACCCATCCGACGCGTCTTCTTCTAAAGACTTTTCCAAGTTGCATGAATTCCTGATCATAGGACTTGTTCCTAGGAAAATTTTCTGCAATTCATACTTTCAAACAGCCAATCAGTCAAGTCATCGCTCAAACTTAACCAGCTGCAATGGAAAAGCTTGACAGCATGAGAAGCCCGTGATGTCCTTTTGACTAAAGTGCTTTTGGTAACGTTTTCGTTTAAAAATTGTTTCGGAGAAATAGTAAATGTAAAACTATTTATGTTCCGAGGAACAATTTTTTAATAGAGAATGCATTTAGTAAATTTATTCCTAGAATAAAAAAGAACAGAAACACGTTTAGTAAACTTGTATAATTTTTTAATTTTTTTCTTTTTTTTTTTTTTTTTCATTTTTTTTTTCTTCATTTTGGCCGGTCGCTAGCCTTGGCCATGGCGGCGACCGGCCAACGAGGGCTTGCGGCCTTGCTAGGGGCCGGCAATGCTCGGCTCACCGGGGCCGGCGGCGCCCCGGCGAGGTCGCTGCCCTTGACAGCCGGTGGGCCAGCCATGGTCAAGGCTAGCGACTAACCAAAGAAAAAAAGAAAAAGAAAAGAAAAAGAAGAAAAAGTAGAAGAAAGAAAAATTGTTTTTCGAAAGTGTTCCGGAAATAATAAATAAGTTTTTTTATTTTTGTTTATGTTCCAAATTTATTCCCGAAAAAAAATAGATTTAAACAAAAATGCAAACAAACGCTTTATTCTTTCTTTTTTTTTTTTTGCTCCCTAACAAAAACAGAAATTGTGTTCATAAATACGGACCAGGAACGCAAACAAACAGCCGCTAGTTGACGTATTGAGGCCCTAAACCACGCTCATGAAGGGAATCCAAAGGAGCTTCCAGTCCCACGATAGTATAGTCCAAGGCTTGTCCCACACTCCTTTTGACTAAGACGATCATGAAAGGCTCCACTCCTTTAAACTAACCACAACCTATATTTCTCCTCGCAGGCCGTGGGCAATTCCATTCTTGAGCGAAACATATTCGTTCACAGCTTACGAGTCCCCAGTTGCTCCATCCATTGAAAAAATGTCCCCTGTTTCAGTGCTCTGTTTCTTGCTCTTTCACCTGCTAATTCCTTCCCCAGCGCAAGCGGACGGTGATATAACCATCGGATCTTCTCTGACCGCAAAAAAGGACAACTCTTCATGGCTTTCACCTTCCGGGGACTTTGCATTCGGCTTTCGTACCTTACCTGCCAACCCCGACAACCACGGTGAGGTCTTCTTGCTCTCCATTTGGTATAACAAGATACCTTCGAGAACAATCGTCTGGTTCGCAAATGGAGATCATCCTGCACCTGAAAATTCGAAGCTAGAGTTCACTTCCGACCTTGGCTTGGTTCTCATTGATCCACGAGGAGAAAGATTGTGGATATCAGAGAACATCGTCGGTACTATCTCGCATGCTACCATCAACGACACAGGCAATTTTATTATTCTCGGTTCAAATTTGGAGAAACTATGGGAAAGCTTTGAAGATCCCGACGACACATTGCTTCCTTCACAAACGCTGGGAAAAAATAAGTCCCTTTCCTCTCGTCAATCAGAAGGAAGCTTTTCCAGAGGAAAATTCCAGCTTCGGATGCTGGACAGCGGAGACCTCGTACTCAACACCATAAACCTGCCTTCCAGTTATGCAAACAAACCTTATTACAGCACTAAAACTGCCCGAAATTCGAACACGTCAAGCCCGGGAAAGAAGTCGTGTTCGACGATTCAGCTTCCATTTGTTCTGAGAGAGAATGACGATAAAGTTTACCTCTCGCAGGTGAAAGTACCTTCAGCATCAGATTTTTACCATAGAATTACGCTGAACTTTGATGGGGTTTTGACTCAATACGTACACCCCAAGAATTCTAATTCTAATGGAACCTGGACCTCTCTGTGGTCTGAACCTGAAAATATATGCACTGCCGTTCTTGCTCCACGCGGCTCTGGTGTTTGTGGCTACAACAGTATTTGTTCCCTGGGTAACAATAACAGGCCGAAATGTGGCTGCCCCGACAAATACACTTTGCTTGACCCTAATGATGAGTATGGCAGTTGCATACCTAACTTCACGCTGAGTTGTGAGGAAGATGAAAAGAAGCTGAAGCAAGGTTCCGTAGAGGATCTTTACACTTTCGTCGAGCTAGAGCACATGGGTTGGCTGATGTCTGATTATGCCCTGCTGAAGCCTTTCTCTGAAGACGAATGCAGAAACTCATGCTTGCATGACTGCATGCGTGCGGCTGCCGGTTTCAGAGATGGCAACAGTTGCTGGAAAAAGAAGCTTCCCCTGTCCAACGGAAGAGTTGATCCTAAATTGAAAGGAAAGTTCCTAATCAAAGTCCCGAAGCGTGACTCAACTCTTACAAACGATTCCCAATATCCAATCCCAAAGGGAAGGATAAAAGACCACGATCATAGAATTTTGATTTTAGTCGGATCAGTGCTATTCGAACTTCTGCGTCTGTCAATTTTCTACTCATCACTTGGGGGATTTTCTTTGTCTACCGCAAGAAGCTCAAGAATATATCCACCAAAGAGAACTTCGTGGAATCAAATTTGCGTTATTTCACTTACCAAGAGCTTTTCCGAGCCACGGATGGGTTCAAGGAAGAGATAGGCCGGGGATCTTTCGGGATTGTTTATAAAGGGGTGATGTCCAACGATGCACCAATTGCCGTGAAGAAGCTAGCTAGTGGGATGCAAAACAAGGAGAGGGAGCTCAGAACAGAAGTCGATGTGATAGGCCAGACCTTTCACAAGAATCTGGTTAGATTACTTGGTTTCTGTGATGAAGGCCAAGAAAGGTTGCTCGTCTATGAGTTCTTGAGCAATGGCACACTATCAAGCCTTCTCTTTTCAGGTGAATCCAAACCCAGTTGGATCCAGAGATGCCATATTGCTTCAGGAATTGCCAGGGGATTACTATACTTGCATGAAGAGCGCACTACACAAATCATCCACTGTGATATAAAGCCACAGAACATACTTCTTGATGACTACTACAACGCGAGAATCTCCGATTTTGGACTTGCCAAGCTCCTGAAGATGAGCCAGAGCCATACTCAAACGAATATAAGAGGAACAAGAGGGTACATCGCTCCTGAATGGTTCAGGAACTTGCCCATCAGTGTGAAAGTGGATGTCTATAGCTACGGGGTGTTGCTTCTGGAGATAATATGCTGCAGGAGACGTTGCGGGACTGAGGTGAGCAGAGAAAGTGAGGGAGGGCTCTTGACTCATTGGGCTTATGATTGCTTCATGCATGGAAGGCTGGATGCTCTGGTTGAAGGTGACACGGAGGGTCTGAGTAACAGGGTGAAGCTGAAGAATTTGGTCATGATCACGTTATGGTGTATTCAAGAGGACCCTTCCTTGAGGCCAACGATGAAGAAGGTGACACAGATGCTGGAAGGAGCAGTGGAAGTGCCTGTCCCTCCATGTCCATTCCCCTTGAACAGAAGCACCTCCTCTTTCCTTCAGCCAAATTGAACAGGGCTTAAGTGGTATGCTCTATGAATCACAATTTTCTCACGCTGGTCGTGAACATGTTATCTTCGCTACATACATTTTTGCATCTTGCTGGGTAACTTACAAAGGAGGAGAACCTGCGGTTGCCAATGTAAATTACTACACTAATTTTATATGTAATCCTAGAAAATAAAAATAAGGATTATTTCAATAATGAATGTAGTACTGAAGGATGCAACTTAGAGGAATTGGTCGTGTAAAATTTTTAACTGTACAACTTGCATTACTATGCAATTCAATTTATAGACCAAATGAGTAAACACTGCCGCACAAGATCGTTTGCATCCTCAATTACCCAATACTCAACAAATCTGTTCACAATGACTTGAAACTAAGTCTGTTTGAAACAGAGGATGAGTGATATAATTAAAGCAGTCCTGAGTGAAATATGATTCCCAGTTCCCACTTTGTCATGACAAGAGGCAGGGGACTCAAGCACTGTATTATAGTCCCAGCCCATGACAGTGCAAAACAACTTGCACGGTTTAAAAGAACGGGATGCTTAATGCGTTGTTACAGTGAGAATTTCCCAGCTCACACTGGTCTGCATAGATTCTGCACCTGTATGATTAGCATTCACCTTGACCCCAGCTTGCACAAGATAGAGGAACCAGACATCAAAACATGCGGAGTTTGGAACAACTGTAGACAAATTTCACTTTCCTTATGCATAATGCGATGATGCACTCTACCAAGAAGATCGGATTTTAGACTTCATCCTACACCCAAGTTCAAATGAGATAGAATTACGGGACGGTCCATGAAAAAGTTCTAGGCCCGGTTACTTTGGCAAACTATTAAACATTCGGCTTGTGAAACCTCCATTTAAATGAAAAAATGTAAGCAAGATGAGGCTTCCCTTGGACATCAAGTGAAGTTATTTCAGCCTGTTGACTGACGACAAATATGAAAGACATTGGTACCGAGTGAGACCTCTCTATTTTACGCACAGTTATTGAAGCTGAAGGAATGATGCTCTACTGGCAAGATGGATCATTGTTTTTTCAGAAATTTTTCGCAGTATATTAAGGAGTGGAATAATACATGAGTGGAAGATGTGATTGAGGACAGGCAGTGGAGATGGCCTTCTCCATGATCCACCGAGTTATTGGAAATTCAAGCTGCAATTACTGTGGTACTTTCAACCCTGGCTGCGTCAATTGATAGGGTGGTGATTTTGGCGTCTGTTCATGGTAATTTTGATAGTGTGGAAGCTAGGAAACTTGTTTGTAAGGAACGGAAGACATTCAGGTGCGTTGGCATAAACTAAATGGGTTTTAAAACCGAACTAGACACCAACCCACAATTTGCCCGGGTGAGAGTTGAAATACTTTAAAAAGGAGCGAATGCAAAATGCTAACCATTTTCAAAGTGACATTCTCTCTATAATCGAACTCTTTCAACAGATGAAGAGCTCTTTTTTCAAGCCTAATCAATCCAAGGAAAGAAACTACAACCGAGAAGCTTTAATGGACTAGTTAAATTTTGGAAGCATGTCCCTTGTAATTGGGTTTATAACTCTCTTTAGCTCTACGGGACGTCTCAATATAAGAAGACCACGTCTCTTGTTCATTTACGCCTCCTAAAGAAATGGGAAAATCTTGGGTTTCAAACAGAAAAATACAAATATTTTAAACAGGAGAGAGAAAAGTAAAGTCAAATTTCAATATTTAGTCTTTTGGGCTTTTTTATAGGACCGTTGCAGATTGACTTCGCTAAACGAAGTTGTCGAGGCTTGACCTGGAATGGTCTTCTATTACCATATTCCGAAGGAGAGAAATCGGATCTCCGTTGTTCTGGGGACGGTAATGGGCCGGTATAAGGTTGTGAACTGAAGAAAAGCTTTTTGGGCCTGTCAGAGATCCGGTCCTCCCTATTCGATATAAGCAAAAAAATTATCGTTTTGCCAAAAATGAGAATCACATCCAGGTTTTTCGCCAATTTTGGATACCCAAAATTCTTTTTTTCTTCCCAGAAAAGGGAACGGGCCCAAAAAGAATGGCTGCCGAATCAGCCCTCGATCGTCCCAGGAAACCATCCGCCGTCCGTCTGCTACCTTTCTCGCCAATAAATACCGGCGTCGGTCAGGTCGCAGGCTCGTCTGCGCTTCGTATTTTATAAGGCGTTGGTCCCGACAACTTCTTCTCAAAATATTCGTTCAAAAATAAATCTGTCGCGACGACAGATCCTTCACGCCCGAGATCGCACGCGGACATTGAATTCTTCCATCGAATCGTCTCTCTCTCTTTAGGATTCGGACGTTCTTGCGTGATCTTTTCTTGCTTTTTTCTTGAGACGGAGCGAAAGATTTTGTGGGTTGCTTTGCTTTGCGATCTTTGTCTCGGCGTTCCGGTAAAAATACGATCTTTTGTGGGGGATAGGTTCTTCGTTAGGGGGTGGTCGGATAAAGAGGTAGTTTTTTTTTTTATCTTTTTTTTTTTTTGAATCGGGGAGGATGAACGAGCAGGCGCACCTGATGAATCAGGCGCCGATGATGATGAACCAGAGCCCGATGATGAACCCACCGCCTCCGCCGCAGGTCATCATGAATCAGGCCCCCCAGCTGATGAGCGCGTCTCAGTCGATGAGCCAGCCCCCTCAACTGCTGAGCCAGCCTCAGTTGATTGGCCAGCCTCAGGTCCTGAATCAGCAGCCCCAGTTGATGGGCCAGTCTCAGATGTTGAGTCAATCTCAGGTGCCCAGTTTGAACAGGAGTTACAAGATGTGGCCTCAGAAGCAGAAGCAGAAGCAGCAGCAGCAGCAGCAGCAGCAGCAGCAGCCGTCGCTTGACCCCAATGTGCAGTTTCTTGGCTCCATGAACCTGGGTTTCGGGGCTTTGAAGCAGCTGATGATGCCGTTGCCCGGTAGAAGCAATTGGAAGGGCAAGAAGCCCAATGATAAGCGGAATGACCCGAGGAAGGTCCCAAAGGCGATCCCCAATGCCGGGATGAGTAGTGGCGCCAGTGGCATGGGCTACCAGCCCCTGCTCTTACCGATTTGCAGTTCCAGAATCGCCTAAAGTCTAGAAAATATTATCCCAAGAAGAAGTTCAATAACCGGTTTGCCCCGTATGCGCCCAGGAACACGACTTCTTTTATCATAAGAGCGAAGAAGTCGGGCGGCATTGCCTCGATGGTGTCCCCGTGTCCGGTCACGCCAGCGGTATTGCCGACGCCCATATTTTCACCCTCCAGAGAGGTGTTGGTTGATATGGCAAAAGAGGAGTGGGGTGTGGATGGGTATGGGTCCATGAAGGGTCTCATTAGGCTACGGAATGAGGTCGAGAACAGGGATAATGAGGAGGAGGAGGATGAGAACGAGGAGGAAAATAACGGGTCCAGCGAGAGTGACGTAGAAGAGGAGAAGGACAGCGTGATGAGCAGACTGGATCATGAAATGAATCGCTTTGAGATGGTTTACCCCAATTACGGTTCTGATTATAACAATTTACTAGTGAATAGGGTGGATGATCAAGATACCCACATTGCACAACTCGAGGAAGAGAATCTAGCTTTGAGAGAAAGGCTCTTTTTGATGGAGAGGGAAATGGAGGACTTGAGGAGGAGGTTGAACTTCCTGGAGAGGCAGCACCATGTGGACGAAGATGTGAACGAGGAGGTAGTGGAGAATGAGTCTGACAATGAGAGTGAAGATGAATGCAATGTTAATGTTCTGGGTGGTGTGAGCAAAGGAGAGGACATGGATTGTGTGGATGGCGATGTAGGTGGAAGGGATGTTAAGTTTGATGGTGATGCCAAGGAGGAGAAATATGATTCCACACTAGGAAATAAAGCAATTCCAGAGGTTGCTATGGAAGAGTTTATTTCAAACGAAGCAATTCTAAAAGAAGACGAGTCAGGATATGAGGAACAACGTGATGGGGTCATCCCAGGAAGAGCAAAGTCTGAGGGGGAGGAGGGGGCGAAAATTGTAGAGAATGAGGTCTCACATGAAGTGAATCTTAAATGGGATGAGTGTGAACGGAAGGACAATGCAAATGCGCCTTTGGAGAAGAGCATCGGCAATGGTCAATAATATTTTTAGCTTTCCACCTATTTTAAGGCTCCTCCAAGGTTTGATATTGGTGAAGGGCTTGTTATCTCATGCCATAATTTGTTGAGTGTCAAGGTTCTTTCTCAGTGCTCCTTAAATAATTCCAATTCTGGGGCATCTACAGGCGTTGCTTGTTAGTTGAGAGTGAAAACATGGTCAATGGGCTTTCAAACTTAGCCATTATGATGTTCTCTCCAGTTAATAACCATCGTTGGTTTACTTCACTCTCTTCTTTATACTAAAGTATTGTGATCTTTTGGATTCTTACTTCTATGTCTGGAAATCATTTGAGATCGAGTATGAGTAGGTTTATGTTTTACTCTTCTAATGTCGTGAAAACCCCATTTTCTTGGACTGCATTACTTGTTGATATGTTATGCATTTACATCTCTGAAACCAGACTGTGCAAGTTTATGTGAATATAGGAGGGAGGTTCACTCATTCAAGTCCTCTGAGGTCTGGATGTTCGTATCAGTTGCTATATGATTGCATCGATCAGATTAGAAGCTAACTGTATTACTGTGTAGTTCTCTTTCAAGGAGAGGCCTTGTTGGATTTTTTTCTTTTTTTGTTTAATCTTCTTAGCCTGGAGCATCCAGTACTTTTCGGTATTTTCGTGTTAAAATCAGCCACCTTTTATGTATGGGGATGTTTTATGTATGGAGTGTTGCCCAAGTCTGCTGTATATGTACAAATTTACAATCATTTATGTGTGATGAGATCACGGTATCTATGCTCTTAAAGGATTCTTGGTGAAGGTTTTTTGAGCCTAATGTTGGGGACCCGTGATATGATGGTGTTCAGCACCTCTGGCTGACCCTTTACACATCTAGGCAAGTAGGTGATTGAATGTGGGCAGGAAGGATTTTCTTTTCCTCTCTCTCCATAAGTTGAGTTGATCGAGTCATTTTGAGATCAATTGACTGCATTTGTTTAAGGAGAGAATTTGACTTGTGGAGATTAGGAAGACTTGGGAAAGCCAGTAGTGGTCTTGTCATCTTTTTGGGTTCTCTTGTGGCAGTAGGGTTTTACTCAAATGGGATGAATGTGTGAGAATTTTTGTTAAGACGAACTCTGTTTTGCTCTTTTGCTGTTGGTGTATCCAACACCGGAGATTTCATATCACATCTTTTTTGTATAGATGCTACCAAATGAAGTTGTCGACTGTTGCTTAAAAGTTAGCTTTATTTTGTCTTTCGGATGGCTCAATGCTGTTGTAGCAATCAGATCAGCTGAGTTGTTCTTTTCTTTTGTTTGAAAACCTATCTTGAGTTGGATAGGCAGAATAACCAACAATTGAGTCAATGAGATAACATTATCTACTTATTCTTACATTGATATTCTTTTGCCCTGTAACATGGATTTCTACGGATCAGTTTCTTTTGCTTATAGAGATCTACTGGTTTTCTTTCGCAAAGGCAAAAATGAAATGAATTGACTTATTTGTGTGTGAAAGTGATATGTGGTCACTCATCCTTATTCTGGGAAGGGATGCAACAAGACGTCTTACGAAGTCTTTATTTTACAAGTTTGAAAAGATTCCAAGCATGGCACAGTACGTATGCAGAGTTTGATTGCCCGAAAGCGTTTAATCTTTGTCAGCCATGCTCTTGTCAGAGCAATATTTTTTTACTTATTCATAGTTTGTTGGCTCTTTCCTAAAGGTTTTGCAGGAAGGACTTCTGCCATTTTGCATCTCGGTTGCGAATTGTTCTCGATGCAGGATTTTAAATGGTGCCTTGTGTAGAGGTATTGACACGATCTGCCATTCATGGAGTGGACGGACCAGCCAAGCAAGCATGAAACGGAAGAAAAATGAACTAGTATTAAATTAGATGTTTACATTTAGCCAGCGTGATTGTAAATCTGGTAGGCATACATTGGTTTGTGTCATGTAATGTCTGGGAAGCACATGGTCACAGATTTACTTCGTTCCATCCACACGTAGGTGCACAAAAACTATGTTGTTGTAGCCCCGACTGATCCTGATTTTGTCATCTGTATATCTGCGAGAGAAAAGAGAGGTATGCATGCGTGATAGGATCAAATTCTGGGGTGTTTTTAGCTGTCAAGAGGTTTAGAAGAGACGTAGGAGACAGCAAAGTCTTACAAAAGTTCCAGCTTAAACTTGGTCTCCATTTCCACAGGATATCCAAATGGTCCTCCGATGATGGCAGCGTCGTCCATCGTGACATCATACGCATTGGTGCCAGATTTCCTGTGAAGGTATGAGATGCGTTAAAACCATTACTTCAAATTTTGCGAAAGCTGCAGTGCAGTTTCAGGAACTGTGCGCATGAATTCGTGCAATGAGCATGTTCGTATGTGAACGAGTTGCGGGGCCAGGAACACTCGAGCAAACTTAACTTACAATGCAATAAAAGACGTACAGCAAGAGATTTATCTTATAAACTCTAATGCTCGATAAGCAGGAATGACATCATCCAGCCGCGGTGGGGGCAGCAATGACATCATCCAGCGACCGGTGGGGTCGTTCGTATCGTGATGCATGTCACGTCTATAACCCACACAGCTGAGCTCGGTGGAGAACCAGTTTAACTTCAATTTACAAAAACGTATTCATAGATTGAAAACAATACGACTTCTCTTTTTAGTAAGAAAGAAATCACTTTACCTAAATCATCAAATAAATGAAAACTAACAATTTTCTTTAAAAATAATTTTCATGAAAAGTAATTTTTTTTTTTATCATGAAGTTTTCAGTTAAACAAATACGTGAACTTTTATCAAACTAAATTTTGTTGGATATCTTTGCATTTCTGAAAGATTGGATGCTTCATACTCTCAATCATTTCAGGTTATATTTTTAGCTACTCCACCTTCAAGGACGGTCAAGTGGTGGGCCTCTGACTCCGAATTCGTAATGGGATTGGTTGTGGCATTATTAATCACCTGGGCATCCAAAGAGCACCTGCTCACATGCGTATGTAAATGCACATGCGCAAGCGTACAAGAGTGTTGTAGATACTTGTATATTCCAACGTGTCTAGTGATCCATATTTGCACATATATTGGATGTTGCTTCGTACCGTCAGACAGGAATTGCATAAATATTCTCTGTAGGTGTACATATCTTTCACCTTGCCTTCGATATAGTGTTCTCTACTAAGAACCAGAAACCAAGTGCAACGGCGCATATCCTACCCCAGAGCAAGAGAGAAAGGAAGGAGGGATGCTTACACAAATGAGCCATTCATGGAGAATCTCAGGCCAGGCAAGATGTTCACCACAAATTTCAGTTGTCCACTTTTGACAATCTGCAAAGAGCAGGACGTGCTTAAGAAGTGATGGACTCGTACTAAACGGTTATGAAAAGGACATTATTCTTAAACCTACCTGTCTTCCCATAAGGCCATTAGCTGCATTCTCTATCCAACTGTCTGTCTCCATCTGCACCGCACAATAAATGGTTTAGGTTCCGTAAGAAGCAATGAGATGCACTAAGGATAGGTCACCGTTGTTTAAATCACACTGCTGTATTTTGTATTGCAGAAGCTGTGTTGGAAATTTTCGAGTTTTGTATGGCAAGATAATTTTGTCGGAATGGTTGTGGCATCTTGTTAACAAAGAAAAATTCTAGGACCAACTGGAAACATAGTGCTGCAATACTGCACCACGTTCATTCCATTAGGTTTACGTGATAGCCAAAGCACCGAAGTGCCAATCCATTCAGGTCGATGAAAGTCAGTAAAAGTAATTTCCATGAAGCTACCTGTGAACTCCAGATCATATTCCATTCACCTTCTACAAGTTCAAGCTCGCCATCACCTTTGTTCTTGCTTGAAGATGTGATCTCATCAATTGCCTACGACAATGATTCAGCATCATTTCAGTTAACATTCAGGAACCTCCTCAATCAAACTCTACGGTGATTGGATTCCATTCACCTTTTCGATTCCCTTTCCAGTGGAAATAGCTGACAGTAACAATTGCCTAGGTTCAGTCAGCTTTTGCAGCACAAAGGTGGTTCCCTGCACTACAACCCGATAAAGGCGTACCCTTAGCTGAACAATTTATGGCGGCTTTTGCCAATCAAATCCTTAAGTTCTCATCTGGTTAATAAAGAAGGCAGTCAAATAACGAAATATGGACCTTAATATCTCATTCACCTTATTTCCTCTTGAGATGCGGAGGTTTCCAGATTCTGACAAATATGTGGTGTCTAACCATCCTTTTGCTTCATCTCCAAGAAGCCTAAATGGCACTGGATATGGAACCTTGAATGGTAGAAATTTAATGGAAAAAGCCGCCCTATCAAACTGAAAAAGGATCCTTTTTCCATCACTGATTGATGCAGCTGCCTGTAGGTAAAAAGTTAAGTAAGGTAAGTCAACTAATATGAGAGGAAAGAACACGACACTTTCCATGTAATAGTGAATTGCTTGGTAAAGGGTGGGAAAAATAAAAAAACAACATATTGCTGTAAGTTGTAAAGCATATGACGCTGCACTTACACAAGCCATCCAAAGATTTGTCCATACTTTATATCACCCACGACGACAGAATCAACTCCAATGTCAAGGGAAAAAATCGCCAGTCATGGAAGAATAAATTTAGTAGGAGAAAAAATGCTAAAAGCTTCCCTTGCATGTAAGGATCACAAATTTGGCAAAGACAAAATTGGTTTCATTCTCAACTCAATTTGTGGATAAGCTGCAAAAAACTGTGAAGCAGATGCACAACGAGAATGAGAATATTATTATGTAATTTACATGCCACAGTTAGCAAAATGTCAAGATGGCTTTTCATTCCGTAGTCATCGATCAAAATTTAAGTTCATAGCCCTTAAAAGGAAGAAGGTCATACCTCTACTTTTAACTCGCCAATGGCTTCAGAGAATACTACGATGTTGGACACACGTGGATCATTTGATCTAAGATATATCTCTTGAAATACGCTAAACACGTCAACGCCGACAAATGTTCTCTGCAGATGATTCGGTATGCTGTTAGTCTCTTCACATCATCCAAAATCTTGAACACTTAGAATTGGATATTTTTATGAAATTGGCAGGCAGACAAAATTCCATAACAGGTTCTGATCTTCTGCATCTGATGTGTTTTGCCAATTTAAGTAAAGTTATCATCTGCATGAGTAGATTATCAACACATCTAGAAGTATGTGAAAAGAAACGAAGACATGCATCTAAATGAGGACAGATCGTCTAAATTATTTTAAAAGTCAAAACAAGCAACATCAAACAAGATATCATTTATTCATAACTGTTCATCTTATCCAAGCAAATCACAGGGCTACTAATACACCATGCTCTCATGGTGCGTCTATTGCAAATGGAGGCAGTTTAAGCTAGATATCATCCCATGTTAAAACCAAGCACAAACACTACCTGAATTGGGGATGCTGTTCCAGGTCGAGTTGTAAACATCAACTGCCATCGACCTTCAATTAGATCGGAGCTTGTCTGCAAATAATTACCACCATATCAACATGCCAAACAGGCATAATCATCTTTAAAACCAGTAAAGCAATATGGTTATCTGCCTAGCTAGCACAATGGACATTCTTAGTGTCGAAAACTACATTCGAGCTTCCGAGCAAAAGTTTCTTCGACAGTGGACTAGTGTGTCATTGCGCACAAACAGAAGAAAGAAGTGAAAATAAGCATGTACCGGATCCGGCACTCCTGTCAAAGTCTCCAGAACTGCAACTGCTCGTTCAACATCCTGTCAAAAATTCCGTTAGAATATTTAAATAATAAGCCACACTTTTATTCAACAACTTAAATTTTTGTAAAAATTGACAGTGATGTCATAAAATCTCGCCAATCCAAAAAGCAAAACCCATCAGAAATGAAAAAATCATATTGATCTTGAATCGAGCCAGGCGAACACGAGCCTAACGCGACTTCAACAAGGAAAGAGGTATGAATCGCCGAACTCGCGGATTACCTGGACCTGCTGCGGAGTGGCAGAGCGACCGCGGCCTTGAATGCCGATGAGAGCTTCGATGAGCTGCGCCTCCGGATCAGTGAACGGGGAGGCCTCCCTGCTGCTCGCCGACGAGAGAGGAGCGGCAAGGGACGAGGCCGCCGCGACTCGGCTCCGGCGGCACTTGACGGACTTCGTCGGAGAGCAGCGGCCGAGGGATTGCGGAGCGAGGAGTGTGGGAGACGGCGTGACCGTGTTGAACTGAAGCCCGTGAACGCGGGAAGCCATTGGAGGAAGACGTTGGAGGAAAATTTGCGAGGCTCGCAGGCGTGCCGGCCTGGCGGATACGCTCCCACGGAGAGAGGGAGGAGCGCCGGGCGGAGAAGCGACACGTGGCCATCGGCCGACCTGACACGTGGATGTTGAGATTCTATGTTGATATTGGGTAATCGATACCAGAAAGCAGTGATTTGGAAGTGAACCGGGCCAACTGAGAAAATATTGGGTACCCTAACAGTGCCACGTCATTCGTGCTCTGAACGATTCACGCGTCGACACCTGTCCTCGGGGCCCGCCACGTCTGCTCTCTTCTCTCCATCTTCTGCGCTTCTTTCTCTCTCCTCTCTCTTCTCTCTTTTTTCACTCTCTCCCGAATAACTCGGCTGGTGGCTCGGCTCGGCTCGGCTGGACTGGCAGAAGAAAGGACGACTCCCGCTTAAAATTTCTCTCTTCACTTAAATATTTTGGATTTTCTCTCTCTCCTCGTGGAAGAGCAGACAGAGAACGAGCTGCACTTCCTCTGTTTCGTTCTCAGCGCATCCGCCTCCGCCCTCTCGTCTAATCTTCCGTCGACGACTTGCTTTCCGCTCTGCTCGGAGCTGGTCCGTCCTGGTCGGTCGTCCGTCATCATCTTCACTCCGCTGATTCGAAGCTCGTAGAAATCGGAGACGCCGGCGATTTGGTGATGAACACTTGAAGGGAAGGAGCTTCGATCGGAGATGGCGGCCAATCATCGCAACGAGGAGAGCGGCGGCTGCGTCGGCGGAAGGGGGAGTCGGTGGTCGTGGAGGGCGGCGTGGAGTGCGGCCGGCCGGGGAGCTTCTTCGAGTACTGCAGATCGCCAAATGGGTCCGCCGTTTCTCACGGTCCGTACGGTTTCTCCTTCGTTTCTCGTGGTTTTCTCCTCCCGTGTCGTTGAGTGCGGTTTTTGCCTGGGCCCGGTGGCTCGGGGATTTTGGGGTCGGCCGGGACTGAGATGCCGTGCTTCGGGGTTTGTCTTTTCCGGGCTTTGTCGTCTGTTGTGACGTTCACGATTGGAATTGCTGATTTGCGTTTAGTCTTTAGTAGTTCCAATCCGCCGCTTCGTTGCGTGCGTCGGCTTGCACTGACGATTTTTTCTGTTTCGGGTTGTTTGTTTTTTAACGTCTCTTCGACTTGGATCGCGGAGCCTGACTGTGGATGACTATCAAGGTTGATGTGCAATTCCCTATTTTGAGAGTCTGGGCAGCTCTGGCCTGTTGATTCGCTCACTAATCGGCTCTCGACTGATGTAGTTTCATTATGTGCATATATCTGATTGAAAGAACTAGAGAAATTTCGAACGTTTGATCCGTATTGAGGGAAACTTATGGGTACTCATTCTATCAACTGTTAATACATGGACTTATTTTTTTCATATGTGCGTATTTAACTGCACGACCTCAGAGGAACCATGTGGAAGCTATGGTCGATGCTGAAGTTCCGACTTGAGCCGTTTCTGCGCCTGTGTCTTCCCTTTTCCTTTTATTCTTCTTTCGAATGTACCGGTTGGATTTCTCTGCTAGTTTTCAGCTACTTTGATCAAGTCTCTTTTCTGAAGGGTTTATGATCAGTTCTGATGCAAATGACTTTGCAGGATGGGCCACTAGTTTGTCTGCTTATGAAAGCGTTGTGGATTCAAATATTCTTTCTTTAATGTTGTTATTGAGATGACTGATGTTGGTCACGGTATGTTGTTCTGTTCTGGCTATTCTTGCCTCTGGGCATTTCTCTGTTTTTCTTTCAGGTCGTTTGCGAAAAACCATTCTCACCAACTTAGGGCTTTGCTTATTCCCTTTGGCAGAAACTTGGTCGTGTAAGAAAGCCCAGATTATGAGGCTTGAAATTCTAATCATGTATAATTGCACCAAAAGCAGAGCACACGCAAGATATCATGGGATTGCTCTTTAAATATATTGACATCTTGCACCAGTCTGGCGTTTGCGAGTGGATTTATGACGAGGTATGGATCCAAAATACCTATTTAGGACTATGAGTTGCAAATATGATAAGTTCAGGATACTACTTGCAGCTCATCCTGTGCAAGAGGACAACCAGATGCTCTCTGGACTCTCTGATGGTCGCCTTGCAATGCCTTTACCTGCATTTTGTTTGTGGAATCACTTAGTCAAGAATGAGAGAAGCGATTATTGGGCCAAATTTTGGACTTTCAAAAATTTGTTGTAATCAGCAAGAGTTGACCCTTCTTCATCTCATACCATTCTTTTAGTGTATTAGGGACTGATGAGCATCTTCGTGAAAATAACTAAAAAAGATAGCTGAGTATCTGAGTGCAGGTTCAATATGTGTCCGATTTCCTATAAGTTAAGAAATAAGTTGCACAGTTCTCTATTATACTTGTGTCAATTTGCTATCTGCGGCCTCATTTTGTCATGCATGATTGCCATCAAACTAGTTTCATTTTCTATCAATAACTGCTGTGATTCCTGGTTAGTTTTAGCACATTCATCAACTGAGGTAAGAGTGGAATGATATACAATGCCTGCATTAACCTATAGATTTTTTGCTTGTGGCTATTGGTTAGTCATTTGTTTTTTCTGTCCCATGCCAGCATATAGATACTTTATCTTGCTACAGAAGGCCCCAGCCCACTACCCATCCAAGGTTTCTTGAATGTGTTATGAATTATTCTGACTATCTGATTTGTCTGCCTGGGTGAAAGAATCAGCTTCGTTTATGTAGAGAGTTCTGGCCATAGGAAAAAAATACACACAGATATATGTACATTTATTTTGTGTGTGTATTTACATACATATACAAATTGGGCATTGATTCGATGCAGAAATATTTCCTTTTTCACATCCTTATTCCTCCAGTAAGTGGGGTTCTCCATTTACAACATGCTCACTCTTTTTCTGATTTTCTTAAGCTGGAAGTCAGTGGCTATTATCACAAGTTGCGGGTATTATTGGATACCATCCTGAAAGCAATGGCAGATTTTGCAGTGAAGCCAGAAAGATTTTCTGTGATCAAGGTAATCATGAAATTTATGCTGCAGAAAGAAGCTTATATCAGTTCCTGTGTATCAATAATCTTTCATACGCTTGGTTGAGGAAATCTAGATAAGTGCAGGCCAGAAGCAGCAACTACTTTTTATATTTTTTGACTTTTGTTATATGATCTACCAAAACATTTGCATTAGTTCCTGTAAGGACTACAAAATAATTTTTTTGGGGGCGTCAGGACTGCAGAACAATAGGAGAAGCATCCTGTTATGTGGGTTCTTTATTGGTGGAAATTGTGGATACTTCTGCTAATTGATCTAAAAGCTCAAGCTATTACGTGAAGGAGTATTTTACTGTTTAAATGTTTAAACAACCCCACATGCATAGGCTAAACTTTGACCTAAGACTGAGGCGTGGAAATTGACTATGATTGGGGGGCTCACGAAAGGTTTGTCAGGACCTATTATAATACCAGGACCATGTAAGTTCAAGCTATTAGATGGAGACATAACTTAAAATTATAAAATTCTAACAAGTTTAATGTATTGAAATACTCTAAGAAATGTTGATATTATCTTTGCCTTATTCATACTGTCAAAGTGCCATAAACTTGGCAATCCATGTTCTCTTCGAGATCAGATAGCTTGAAGAAGACCAATTAATTGTGAACTCTGGTCAACTTTTCTCAAGAAGCTTCCACAACATTAGGCAGAAATGCCAATCATTTTGCAGAGTAATGTTTTTATCTGGTCATATTCGATATCTAATCAGGAAATCTCTTTGTACTTGACTAAGTCGTGAAATTGCAAAGGGTCCAAACACACTTTGCTGATTCAAGCAATACTTCTTAAAAGAACCGCCACTAGAGCAGTAGCTTCCAGATTGGTTCTGTTATGCTTTGACATAAAATACGTCATAAAGTAATCTTATTCGTCAAGTTTCCTGAGCTATGTGCTGGCTGCACCAATTACTATTAAGACTCATCTTTTATTGTCTTCCAGGAGAAGTTGACAAAGAGTTATCAGAATTTCAAGTTTGATGAGCCAAGATATCATGCCTCATATTATCGCTCTTTAATATTAAATGACCATTCATGGCCTTGGGAGGAAGATCTAGAAATACTTGAGACTCTTCAGCCTGAAGACCTTTCTCGGTTTGCACCTACAATACTCTCGAGAGCATTCTTAGAGTGTTAGTGATTTTAGAAGTCGTCCCTTTCTTTTGTAAGTTAACTCTCTCATATTTGAATCTTGATCTACTTTTATTTTGTCATCACTTACTAGGGAATATAGAGCATGATGAAGCAGAGTCAATTGTTCATCATGTCGAAGATGTTTTCTTTAATGGTTCTCATCCTATATGCAAACCTGTGCTCCAATCCAGCTCATGACAAGCAGACTCGTCACACTTGACGAGGTTGTAAATCACGTCTACTCAACTGAAGGCCTAAACCCAAATGATGAGAATTCTGCATTGCTTCACTATATTCAGGTACTTTTACTCAACAATATTAATGAAAAGAACAAATTTCTGTCCGCATAACTTTGTCATGAAATCTTCTGGCCTGTCTTTTGCCTAAATAGACATTCAAGATGACTCCCGACTCTAATGAACTTAATTGGCCTAGGCCACCTTTGGTGACACATTGCGCATGGTTTACTCCTTGGGGATAGGTTCAACAATTAGAATTGTGCATGGTTTACCCCCTTGGGATGGTTGATTTCTGACACACTTATTCACTTTCAGAAAGTATATGTTTTTTTTTTTGGTAAAGAAACAAGTAGTCAGAAAGTATATGTTTGTACATTAGCAAAGACAAAAAGTTCATCAGATTACAAGCATTAAAAATCATGGAGTAACTCATTTTGGTAGGTCTACTTAGTCTTTTCTGTATGTATTTGATTACAATCCCCATGGATAATTGCAGATCCATCAAGATGACATTACTTTGAACATACAACTTCAGCTTTTGGCTTTTATTGCAAGTCATGAAGCCTTCCACCAGCTCAGAACAGTTAATCTTAACAGGGTCCAAGGTACATCGACACACGGGTCTTGAGATTTCTTGAGTCTTTCGAAAGTAAACTCCTTAAGATGAGTGAGGTTGATTTCAAGGTGAGTTGTTTCTCCGTGTTCCATCATGAAAATCATGTCAGCTTGTCAAATAATCTTTAAACCATTACATCGAACCTGTGGAATTTCTGCCTTTGACAAAGCCATTTAAACACACTAATTGAATCAAAGATGGAGAAGGACAAGAATTTGTGGGAAGAATCTGAGCGTCACTGGGAAGAGATAACTGATAGAACTTTCCTATTTGATCGAATAGTAACTAAGGTACAAGATATTGCCTCTCTCTCTCTCTCTCTCTATTGCAGACATCAAATCCTAGTCTTCTCAGTAGTGACTGAGCAAATCGACACTATTTTTCATCTACTATTGGTTTTGCCTACATTCATCTTCTGCTTGATCTCTTTTTATGGAACTAAAATTGGCAGTATGCCCTTTCCCTCCTCTCAGCTGAAACTGCCTAATTTATCTTCATAAAGCCGGACATGCAAAGCAACTCACGAAAATTCACTTCGTTTGCATTGGACCAGGTCACAGCATTAAGGAAGCTGGCAAAACAAGAATTGATAGCTTTCTTCAACAAGCACATACGAATTGGAGCGCCCAAGAGGAAGGTGCTTAGTGTACGAGTTTATGGGAGCAAGCATTCATCAAATTTTGAAGTGGATAACAATAAAGCAGTTGGACCAAACACAGTACGAATAGATGACATTTTTAGCTTCAGGGCATCGCAACCTCTTTACGGTTCACATTGAAGAGGGTATGAACATATGGAAGTTCACAGCAAATTCTAAATAAGCTACAGTTGAGGATCTTGGATAATGTACTCCTGAAACATTTCTCCAAAATCTATACTACCACGCCACACTTGCCCTGTGGCATTTGTACCTTATAGCGTTTTAGTGTTTGGTGTGTGTAAATGACTAAAGGTATTACTTGGGATTTTACTAGACAGCGGAACACAAGAATAGGTGTTTGCTCCAGCTCAATGTTCCTAACCGAGTGAGCAAAACTGCTGGTGCTGGAATTAGGGTGTAATGCATATACGAATCCATACCATTGAGAGTTTCATAGCAAGACAAGCTCATAAACTATGAGAATTTTCAAATTAACGAATGTCCTAGTTGCCAATTCTCCATAAAAAGCATACTTACTCTGCAGTGAAATGCTGGCTCTTCCCACAATTAAGTACCAGAGGCATCTGGAAATATCGAGAGCTTGGCCCCCTCAGCTCCGTAAAACATTATTCGATTCATGTTGAGGACATCTGCCGAGAGGTTGCATAACCTCGAAGCATGGGAAAATGCTAGCAAAAGGCCGTGAATTGATGAGACATAGCCTAGATTGCAGTGCAAAAATGCGACGAATGATGTAGTTATGGTGCCACGCGATATTGTTCCATTGTCCTCCGTGGTCAATTTGTGGGTGCTGTAGAGCAAATTCTTGTTCTTAAATTAGACAATAGTGCTTGTTTTTTAGATCTTGTATTCTAGGAACATTTAGGGCACAACACCATAGCACTTGGGGACAAGAATTATCGATTTGGACATTGTCAAACCGTTAACAAAAGATTGATCGAGATCGATGAACTGGTCAAGAAAAATGAATTGAGAACAAAATTCATTCATTCAAAATAATGAATCACTACTACGTGAATTATTGATTTAAGCTATCTAGGGACCAAATTGAACCAATTGAATGAAGACACAATCTATGTGAAAAAATATGTGAAAAGACAAGAAACAACTTGATTTTTTGGCTTGATGTCTAGGGACAAAATTGACAATGGAGACACAATTCGTGTTTGAAAAAATATGCGAGAAGACAGGAAACAGCTCAATTTTTTGGCTGGATGTCTTCCCTATAAACGCTCAAAACACATCCCAAATAGAGAAATCTAAACTCTTCCTCACACAACAGAAAAGCATGAGTTCAATAGAGTCGATTCTGAGCCTGTGGTCCGGACGAGGGCCATTGCCTGTGCTGCCGCTCAAGGAGTGGTGGTGGTGGTGGTGGTGGTGGTTGTCGTCATCGTCGTCATGGTTGGAGGGAGGATGGTAATACAAACGTGCGGTTTGTGGGCAGTTAGAGTGGAACCTTGCAGCCATCCTCACCCCTAGATCCAGCAATTCCACGTACTTCCCCATGGAGTTACCATAAAGGAAGAGATGCAATTTGTAATCAGGGCTTTTAAGACATCAAACCTTTGAGAAATTGCAATATCAGCAAGCATCTGGAGACTGGGAAATAATTGCACAACTTAAACAAGAGAGAAACGGACTACAAGAGTGACGAGCTGTTTAGTGAAGCAAGAGCAGAGGATCCTAAGTCAAAAACACTAACCCTTTCCAGTACATCAAAAGCTTTCTTCCTTAGCACAGCATCTGTTTAGTGAAGCAAGAGCAGAGGATCTTAAGTCAAAAACACTAACCCTTTCCAGTACATCAAAAGCTTTCTTCCTTAGCACATCATCCGATGTGTACATGATGACGTTGTCAATCCCAAGATTTTGCACTTTAATGATAAGTAGAATATACAAAATGAAATGGCACAAAATCAACATCTTTAACTATAATACCTGCAAGGCAGCAAAATGGCTAGGAACAAATGATGAGAAATCTAGAGTTTCACTCTCACTCTCCTGTGAGATATCTCCTTCTGTGGTGCAAAGCAAGAAGTCAATGGCATGTTTCTTTAATCTCCAAGGTACAGTAGCTGAACAAAACATGCCTTAGGATGCCAATTGCTTGCCACCTTCTGGTTTGACGAACCCGAATTTCATTCTTTACAGCATTAAATCCTCCTCAGCATTATGAGCAACAGTTGGTTTGACTACCAACAGTTATGGTGCTGGTCATCATGTCAATAGCAGACCCTGTTATCAAGCCAATGTAAGATAAACGGCAACATCTCAAGAAGTGTGAAAGTTCAATCACTGGATACATGACCTGATCCAATGTTATGAATGTCAAGATGGTGAATTAGTTCAAAAAGCCCGCCAAATGGACCTAAGATTGATCAGGCCACCTTGTCAGTCTTCTTGAGGGACAAGTCAGTGGCAATAAACTGATTAGCCACTGGCAAACGAAGATGTTCATTTGAAGCTCACTGCACCCACTCCTAATATATAATAAGGAATCAAAAGCGAACACCACAATGCATTTTTTGGAGTTATGTTTTTTACGGAAATAGTTATCATATGCCACTTTTCTTGATTCATATGCCAAAAATCAAATTTAGCAGGAAAAGAGAGAGCTGTAAATAAGTAGACGAAAGTAATGGAGTGAGTGGAGAAAGGGGCAAAAAAATTGTAGAAGCTATATGCTAAAGTCCAATATTTTAAGGCTGGCCTGAATAAAAGAGGAAAGTAAAGTCAAAAGTTTTGATACTGCCCTGGAAAAACATCCAAGTACAACCATCAAAAGAAACATCCAAGTACAACCAGATATACTTATTGTCTAGCAAAGGAAATTGATCACATCTTGTGACTTCCGTTGGGTGTCATTGTAACTCAAAAATCAAAGTTAAATCTGAATAGGACTTTATGTTATCTCATCACACCAATTCCCTCTGACTCCTAAACTTCCAAGAGAAAATATCTAGTATCTACATCGTATGCTATTCCAGTTTACTTGAAGAGGACCAGCAGGATTGGTCTGAAGTCTGAACTAGGAAAGATACAAATGTTTTCCATAGAATGCATGCACATCATCAATTTAGAGAGGTAAACACATTATACAAGAAAGTTTGGATACCTTCATATTTGATGCTATGGAGACCACATAACTCATTGGAGAGATCTTATCCTGATTGTGCAACAATCGTCTCCCTTACAGCTGCAATCTTCACCAAAAGATTAAATTAGGATCCACACAGAACCTCTGACATTCATATTTACTCACACAAGATGAGGTGCTCATACAGGGTGGTTTCAGAATCCTTTAATTCCAATTCAAACTTGAATCACATTCACTCATTCCATGCCACTGCCATTTATGATCAATTCGACAGATTTAATGTACATTGCAATTTGGAAATGTTATGCCTAATTTTCTAGTCACGTACAAAATGCAAGAATTTACTCATTCCTTTCTTCTTTTGGTGCAAAAGACAGATTTAAAATACCATTTTACCCATTTCAAAATATATTAGACATGGAAACATGTACACATAGTAGTGTCTGCAAGTGTGTTTAGTTACTGCTCAACAAATCAATGACAAAGATTAGAGAATTACGATCTCTTTCTTTTAACAGGCCTGTCAAAAACCAACCTTGATGCTGTTAAAATGTCCAACCCAAAAGTTTAAGCTGGTAAGTGTAAGGAGACCACATGAATATAAGGCCCATATAAACCCAGTAGACATGCGATGTGAGGTACTTCAACAGATGCGTTATTCAATAGATGCGTTATTCTCTTTTAACACAAATGAGGTAGTGCTTTCTCATTTGACAAACTAAAAGCAACTATTCTAGTAAGAAAAGTACCCTCAACAAGCTTCTTGAACTCGTAAGCTTACATTATAATGCATTACCATTTTACGAAAGTCACAATCAAAGATAGAGCTGCAAGGACCAAAATTTAGATGACTTCCCTTCCATTGAAGCCCTAATGGATACATCTGCCGGTTCTACCTGTATTCAGAGTCATCCAATAAATTTTTTCTCCACATTTTGTAGAACTTTTGCCATGATGGAAACATCATCACATTTGTGACAGCTATTAAAGGACAGAGGGATGTTTAAGAAGCACAAGTGTCATCAAAAGGTTGATTTCTTGCAACTGTTAGAGGCTATTATTTATTTAATTAATACAATTGATAATGTGAATGTCCCCTAAGAGACTTGCTCTGACAACATTTGATAGAAGTTGTATCTAGCAAAGTATAGAAGAAGCTCGAATGCATGTACCCTCAAGTTCCCAATTACGAAAATGCTGCAATGCGGAGCATCAGGATTCTTGGCTAGCATTGTCGCTGTAATATAAAGTCCATACACCAGTCAATTACCTCCTTAGCTAATGTATAACGTAGAAATGAGTAAATACACGCAAGGGCCACAGGTAGTATCCTGAACTTATCATATTTGCAACTCATAGTCCTAAATAGGTATTTTGGATCCATACCTCGTCATAAATCCACTCGCAAACGCCAGACTGGTGCAAGATGTCAATATATTTAAAGAGCAATCCCATGATATCTTGCGTGTGCTCTGCTTTTTGGTGCAATTATACATGATTAGAATTTCAAGCCTCATAATCTGGGCTTTCTTACACGACCAAGTTTCTGCCAAAGGGAATAAGCAAAGCCCTAAGTTGGTGAGAATGGTTTTTCGCAAACGACCTGAAAGAAAAACAGAGAAATGCCCAGAGGCAAGAATAGCCAGAACAGAACAACATACCGTGACCAACATCAGTCATCTCAATAACAACATTAAAGAAAGGAATATTTGAATCCACAACGCTTTCATAAGCAGACAAACTAGTGGCCCATCCTGCAAAGTCATTTGCATCAGAACTGATCATAAACCCTTCAGAAAAGAGACTTGATCAAAGTAGCTGAAAACTAGCAGAGAAATCCAACCGGTACATTCGAAAGAAGAATAAAAGGAAAAGGGAAGACACAGGCGCAGAAACGGCTCAAGTCGGAACTTCAGCATCGACCATAGCTTCCACATGGTTCCTCTGAGGTCGTGCAGTTAAATACGCACATATGAAAAAATAAGTCCATGTATTAACAGTTGATAGAATGAGTACCCATAAGTTTCCCTCAATACGGATCAAACGTTCGAAATTTCTCTAGTTCTTTCAATCAGATATATGCACATAATGAAACTACATCAGTCGAGAGCCGATTAGTGACAGCGAATCAACAGGCCAGAGCTGCCCAGACTCTCAAAATAGGGAATTGCACATCAACCTTGATAGTCATCCACAGTCAGGCTCCGCGATCCAAGTCGAAGAGACGTTAAAAAACAAACAACCCGAAACAGAAAAAATCGTCAGTGCAAGCCGACGCACGCAACGAAGCGGCGGATTGGAACTACTAAAGACTAAACGCAAATCAGCAATTCCAATCGTGAACGTCACAACAGACGACAAAGCCCGGAAAAGACAAACCCCGAAGCACGGCATCTCCAGTCCCGGCCGACCCCAAAATCCCCGAGCCACCGGAGCCCGGGCAAAAACCGCACTCAACGACACGGGAGGGAGAAAACCACGAGAAACGAAGGAGAAACCGTACGGACCGTGAGAAACGGCGGACCCATTTGGCGATCTGCAGTACTCGAAGAAGCTCCCCGGCCGGCCGCACTCCACGCCGCCCTCCACGACCACCGACTCCCCCCTTCCGCCGACGCAGCCGCCGCTCGCCTCGTTGCGATGATTGGCCGCCATCTCCGATCGAAGCTCCTTCCCTTCAAGTGTTCATCACCAAATCGCCGGCGTCTCCGATTTCTACGAGCTTCGAATCAGCGGAGTGAAGATGATGACGGACGACCGACCAGGACGGACCAGCTCCGAGCAGAGCGGAAAGCAAGTCGTCGACCGAAGATTAGACGAGAGGGCGGAGGCGGATGCGCTGAGAACGAAACAGAGGAAGTGCAGCTCGTTCTCTGTCTGCTCTTCCACGAGGAGAGAGAGAAAATCCAAAATATTTAAGTGAAGAGAGAGAAATTTTAAGCGGGAGTCGTCCTTTCTTCTGCCAGTCCAGCCGAGCCGAGCCGAGCCACCAGCCGAGTTATTCGGGAGAGAGTGAAAAGAGAGAAGAGAGAGGAGAGAGAAAGAAGCGCAGAAGATGGAGAGAAGAGAGAGCAGACGTGGCGGGCCCCGAGGACAGGTGTCGACGCGTGAATCGTTCAGAGCACGAATGACGTGGCACTGTTAGGGTACCCAATATTTTCTCGGGCCAACTAGCCTATGCGAAGAGTTCCGATTGGTTGCGGAGGAGAAATATTATCTGAAGACATTTTTTGGGATTTATTTACATTGAAATCCCATGGTTTTCGCACTCGTAAATGTAATCGTGTTAATTGGCGAAATCAATTATGCACTTTAGACAGCCCTCCAATATTTTTAAAAATTAACTTTTGATGTAAGTTTTTAATTCTTAGCCAGAAGTTCTAGAAAATGCATAAGGAGCATGCGCGGCAATGCACGACTTAAGGAAATTTCGGCAAGGCCGAGGAAAAGAGAAGTGTGGCTGAACTACCTACAAGGCCTGGGCTCAAATGGGCAAACTTTAAGAATTCAATAAATTAAGAGCCCAATTTGAAAGAAATTCACAGAATCGCCCGGGTTTATGCTTAATGCAAACACACAATTTTCAAACAAAATTATCTCTAATTTCTTAATGCAGAAGAATGTAGTGAATAATGAGAATGCAACATCGGTGTTATTGTTTTGGGGTTCAACTTTTTTATATATAGAGAGATGGAGGGAGGGGGGGAGGGAGTAACCAAACACCATAATGAGCTAGTGAAGAAGTTCTTGTGAAAATGTATGTAGAGAAGATAACATGACCACGACCAACATGCATTGTCAAGCATTCAAGAGAACATTCATGGTTATGGAGGATTTACATATATTTGAGTAGAAATTAGTCCCGTTGAAACTTTGAAAATAATAACATGTACATGTCCAATTCCATAGCATATGCACTAGCCTTATTTTGTAGTTATATAGACTCATATGTCAAATGAGGCAAAAATTTTATCCGTATGGTATGTTGAATTTGCTACAAATTAAAGAGATTATCTTCTAGACTATGATCATTTCATAAATCCTCAACAGTATGGATAAACATTGTCGCGACCTAAATTTCGGGTGCACTGTTTAAGTTTGGGCTAATTGACTACTAAGTATTTAAACTTAGCTCGGACTCTCCTAAACTCATATCAATTCGCGACTTGATTTAAATATTTAACATGCAAATGATTAATATCTATGAGTCGTCACTAATCGATTTATGGTAGGTCGATTAGACACCTAAGTAAAATAATAGGAGAATTATTTTACTCCTACAAACCGAGACTAAGGATACGGAAACTTGGTTACACTAGATTTCTTTAATGCCTTTTGATATCATTTTGTTTTTAATTTTCAAAAATATTTTTTGCGGAGGCAACTTGGATTTATTTTAAGCTAAATTACTATTATGCAATGGAATGATCACCGTATGCTCAATCATTATTAAACATTGAATAAAATAAATTGCACTAAATGAATTTCAAACACTAAATCAAGTATTTTTTCTTATTTAATATGCAAATGATTAATATCTAGAAGTCGCCACTATTAACACCTAAATTTTGGTGACATGTTTATTCATTTATCACATTAAAAAAATTAGGGATTAATTTTAACCCTTAAAAAATATTAGTTAATTAATTAATTGCATATCATATAGTTTTAGGTGCATTTATTTTAATTTGCATTTACATTTGGTCGGTGATAGATGGGTTTGATTTGGTGATTCTGAGCTTTAAATTGATAGGTCAGATTAAGTCTACGAAGAGAGCAATTTAGCTCAAGCCTGTATTTGAAAAATCCTATTGTAATTTTTGAAAAGTCAATAATATTCATTCTTGCAAAGGAAATCTAGAAGAGGTGTAGAAAATAAAAAGTGATATTACGTGCAAAAAAAATCTTCGTGGATATTGATTTGAAAAGAAATTAAAATCCTAATCTTTAGCCTATAAATAAGTTACTCGTGTAGGGTTTTAGGGGTGCCACAGACATTGAATATACGGCTGAAGGAGGCTTCTTCTCGGATTTTCTAAGGTTTTTCTTCGGATCATTCGGCAAAAGAGGCTTCCTTTCGTTCTTTGAAAAAAATCACACAAAAAACAAAGGAAAAAGCTTTGGAGGAAAGGCTGGTTTTGCTGAAAAGGTTCTGCAGAAAAATGAAAGAGCAGAGAAGAGTCAGCAGAGAGAGACGTGGGAAGCGACGTGCAGCAGAATGAAAAAAAAGGGAAAAAACAAAACAGAGGAAGAAGAAGACCGGCGCTCCCTGCTGCCCGATCCCCTAACCGGCGCACCAGCAGCCAGGCCACCGTTGCACCGGCCACCTTGCCGCGTCACCGCTCCCGCACCGCACCGCCGCTCCGCTTCCGCCGCGTCCCGCCTCGCCGTCGCTGTTCCCGTGCCCTCTGCCGGAGTCTCTGCTCCGCCTCCGACTCGGCACCACCACCGCTCCGATGCTTCCTCGAGCACAGCCCGGCAGCAGCTCACCCGAGCTAATCGCGCCCGAGCCGACCACCTGAGTCTCCCTCGCTGCGACACCAGTAGCCGTCGGCCTAGATCTGCCCACGACCCAGCGCTCGGTGTCCCTGCTCCAGCTGCGACCGACGCCACCAGGGCCCGACGCCGCGCCTCAGCAACTCGCGACCCAGCGACCTCCGCGCCCCTGCTGCTCCTTAACGCTCTGCCCGTCGACTGCCGATCTCACCGCGTCGCCCCTGCGCGCCGCTCGAACCCCCTCCTCCGTCCGACGATTCTGTAGCAGCTCTGTGCCTGCTGCTGCGGCACCACCGACCGCTACGCCCCTCACCGTCGCCGCCCGCCAGCCCTCGCCGGAGCTTCGACGCCGATCAGCAACCGCCCGGTGCCGGCTACCGTCGCTGCTCCCCTTTCCAAACTCCTATTAGGTAGTTTTTATTTTTATTTCTATTTTTATTTTCATTTATTCTGTTTTACTTTTTTTGTTTATATTTTTTAAGTTTAGTTATTTAAATTGAATATTGGATGTCAAAACTCATGAATCTTGAAGGCTGCAAGGGTTTTGTTCAAAATTATTGTAATTATTAATTTGATCCGTAAGATATCGGATCATTTTTTTAATTATATTAATTTTTAAGTATTTTTATAGTATTTTAATTGTTAAGCCATTATAGTTATTAATTTGATACATAAGACTTCGGATCAGATTTTTTAATTATTTTGAAATGTTTAGGTTAATAGTAATTGTTAATTTAACCAGTGAGACAACATATTTTTTTTATTATTTTAATCATTTATTTGGTGGATATCTTGATTATTTAGATGTAATTGCTTGTCTTGGGAAAAACACTAAAAAAACATAAAAATCAAAAAATCAAATCTTGCAATAGAGTATGTTGGTTTTGTAAATCAAGATTGCATTTGTAGGATTGCATTTTTATATGATTTTTAGAATAAATTAGGATTGATTTTGTTTTTTTAGATAAGACTCTTAAATAATGTTTGCACATTTAGATAATCTCATTTTTCTTAAACAATAGTTTTATAAGATAGGATAGGGTTTAAGTCAAATTAATCTCTAAAATAAATTAGAAAATTATTTATTTTAGATAACTTAATTAGGGTTTTTATAAATTCCGAATTTCAATAAAAATACAAAAATATTAGGTGCATAGTTTGCATAATAGATTCATTTAATTAGAATTTATTTGTTAGTAAAATTAGGTTATGTAGTTAGAATGCATGTTTTAATTTTGAGATAAAAGAAAATCCAAAAAAATGTTTGCTTTAATGTGTAGAATTCATTTGGTGCAATTTATTTATTCAATGTTTATTAACGATTGAGTATCCGTGTGATCATCCCATTGCAAGATAATAATTTAGGTTAAAATAAATCCAAGCGCTTGCAAAAACATTTAAAAAAAAAAATGGTACTGAAAGAACATTAGAGGAATCTAATGTAATCCAAGTTCTTGTACCTTTAACCTTTGGTTCGTAGGAGTAAAATAATTATCCCATTATTTTACTTGTGTCTAATCGATCTACCATAAATCGATTAGTGGCGACTCTTAGATAATAATTTTTTGCATACTAGATTTTTGAACCTAAGTCGCGAATTAGTATTTAGAGTTTGGGAGAGCTCGAGTTAGTTTAGGCTAGTAGTTCATTAGTCTAATTTTAGGTGATGCATTCGAAATTTAGGTCGCGATGACCATTAATCGATTTATGGTTGGTCGATTAGACACCTAAGTAAAATAATGGTATTTTACTCCTACAAACCAAAACTAAGCGTACGGAAACTTGGGCTTCACTTGATTTCTTAACGCCATTTCTGTCATTACCGTTTTTTTAATTTTCAAAAATATTTTTGCAGAAATTGATTTATTTTAAGTTAAATTACTATCATGCAATGGAGTGATTACATAGATGTTCAATCATTATTAAAAATTGAATAAAATAAATTGCAAAATGAATTCTAGACACTAAAGCAAGTATTTTTTTCTTTTAACTAGAACTTTATCATAAATCATGCATTTAAACTATATGACATAATTTTACTAACAAGCTATTTCTAATTGACATGCACCTAATATTTTTGTATTTTTCTTATTAAAAATCGGAATTAATAAAAATCTTAATTAAAATATCTTAAATGAATAATTTTCTAATATGTTTTAGGATTAATTTGATTTAAACCATATCCTATCTTAGAAAACCATTTTTTAAAGAAAATGAGATTATCTAAATGTGCAAACATTATTTAAGAGCCTTATTTAAAAAAATTCAATCCTAATTTATTCCAAAATTATCTAAAAGTGCAATCCTAAAAATGCAATCCTAATTTACTAAAACACTCGATGTAAGATTTGATTTTTGATTTTTATGTTTTTTTTAGTGTTTTTCCAAGATAAACAACTATATCTAAACAATTCTTACATTTTACCAAAAAAAAAAAAACAACTATATTTAAACAATCAAGATATTTATCAAATAAATGATTAAAATAATCGAAAATAACTTGTTGTCTTACGGGTCAAATTAACAATTACTCTAACCCTAAACATCATGATAAAAGGTTTAAAATAATTAAAAATTTGATTCAAAATCTTATGGATTAAATTAATAATTGTAATGATTTAACAATTAAAATACTATTAAAATGCATAAAAATTAATATAATTAAAAAAAAAATGATCCGACGTCTCACGTATCAAATTAATAATTACCATAATTTTGGACAAAACCCTTATGGTTAATGCCTACATAAATATTGACATCCAATGTTACAATTTAGATAACTAAACTTTAAAATAATAAGATAAAATAACATAAAATAAGTGACAAATAAAAATTAAAAATTAAAAATTAAAAATAAGCTACCTAAGGGGGAGGGCGGGAAGGATAGAGACGCAGCCTACGGGGATCGGATGTGGACCGAGCCGCCTGCGCAGCTGGTACGGTGCGGCGTCGCCGAGGGAGGGCTCCGTGCGGTGGCGAGAGGCGACGGGTGTTGGCGAGGCTGCAGCGAAGCGATGGAGGCGGAGATGCTGGTGCGGTGGCGTCGGTCTCCGGGCGGTAGTGCAGGGTGTTGGGAATAACGGATCCCCGAAAATCGGATTCGACACTAAATCGAACCCCTAAAGCAATGCGGAAGACAAGCCCGGGAAAAACACGTATCACCGATCCTAAAATACACCACGGATTTGAGCGTACCTTGTTAACCACAGATTAGACACCGATGCCGATAAGAGGAAGAGAATCTGGCCCTGTTCGATCCGATGACGCCTTGAAGGGAAAGAAAAAGTTGCCGGAGCCTTACTATTTTTCCTTTTATTTGAGAGAGAGAGAGAGAGCATTGGAAAGGGAGGGAGACGTACGTACGTTTGGTTTCCAAAAGGTGCGTTCTCCCTCTCTCTCTTTCCTTTTATACATCCCTCCATCCACGGGCCATAATTCTCAGGCCGGGCTTTAGGCCCAACATGGGCGGACGGGGCCTTAAGCCCATCACTAATAAAACCATCATCTCCCACTCGCATATGGTGGGCCGAACATGATTCTCTTTACCTCTCTTCAACATTCATACCGGTGAATAATCCGTGCGACCAGCATACTTTGAAAGCTTGTTGTTATACATATGTTAGGAATATATAGCAGCTCATATTGGGCGTCACACTCGAGTAGATTTAGTATGCGACTGCTGATCAATCGATCACATTTATATCTCTCTTAATCTCTTTTAAACAATGATATATATTGTATTCGCAATTATAATTATCACAAAGACAGTCATAATTGGTCGACCAGTGAATACAAAACTATAATGTGATTCCTCAAAATCGATCTTCCTCTTTCCTTCAAACTCTAAATTTCAGTTCAGCTTGCTTTTCTAGAAATGTCCAATTAGATCGAATCAACTCATGACTATTGGCAACATCCTAAGATAGAAATACTAAATAAAAACCTTGAGAATAAGTAAAAGTCATGGGGGCACTAAAATTGAGGAATTCTTTTCCTCAAGAGTCTCACACGTAAAGTTGAAATCAAACTTTTTGCCACTCTTATTGGTCGGCTTATGCATACGTAGTATGAAATACGTATTACGGTATTAACTCATTTCCCATGGAGCGTATGTCTACACATTTCAATACCGTATAGATGATAGTTCAGACATACCCAATGTCTAACTTGAGTTCACATATCTACTCATTTACAAAATTCATCAGAACTCACATCTGGCATCTTAGATAGATAAAGTAAAATATGTGGGGTATTTTACTTTCGGACATAGTAAGTATTATGTCATCATCTTAACACTTAGTTAAGGCGACATACGTATTTTAAGCTTGAGCTCTCGATTATCACCTAAATAATAAGTTTAAAAACAGTCTCATCTTTATTTATCACACAGTAAATAGAGGCGATTACCCGTGTGAGTGGGCTAATCTTTTATCTGTCCGACATATTTTCTCAACTTAAAATAATGCACTGAGCATTAAGATGCATAAAGATCAAACAAAGATTCATAGGCATTAATAATGAAACAACACTAGTTCATAAATGTG